>NC_059159.1:113878798-114187369 GCF_019923935.1 Bubalus bubalis | reverse complement strand
ATGGGGCTGGGAGTTCAGAGATTTGATATGTGAAAGCGGAACAACAAAGCACTTTAAGTTTCGATTCCATTTCAGAGAGTGTCTCAGAATTTGGTTTTGGTCCCGCTGGCGCATCTTGCATGCTCCAAATTCCCTAAATTCACTACCCAAATCAGAAACAGAATTTTTCTCCACAGAACTTCTCATATTGCTCAAGAAAATATCATTTCTGTCCATCAGAGTGAAGGAAACAGGAGATGACACCAGGCCCCATGCCAGATCAAAGCTGTCTTGATCAGCAAATTAGATTTTCAGCCTGTCCCAGGATGGGTAGCAGATGGCTTTTGGAGTCTGCAGTTAGGGATGTTGTCCTGATCTGGTGAGAAGGGGTGGGTATTGTTCAGGTTGAGTCAGGCTCCTTCTGAGAAGAACCATCCCTTTTTCTCATCCTAAGCTCTTATTTCCTAATATTTCACATTTCATTACTTGGGCTGATTGGATCTTTTATTCTAGCCTGTTGATGTAATTCTCCAGGGAATCTCAGTTCAGATTGAGTCTGGCTATAAATGACAAGTCTTTATAGCAACCCTACAGTTAAGAGTTTCTATCTCCCTGAGACCCTGTGATCTGTTTTATTTTGAAGGTGCCATATTGTCTCATATCTGTTAAAAGAACAGCTGAAGAGATATTTTTAAAACATGAAATGATTCTGTCTGTTAGGTTGAATTTATTTCTGGTGTCGATTTGGATTTAGATTAGAAATGTGCTCCAAGGACAGAAACAAAATCTTAAATGTGCTAATGAATAAAATAGGAGATGCTGATTTATTAAGCCAGCAAAATAAAAAGGAACTGAAGACCAACTAAAAGCTTTCTGTGTTCACTGAAGTCACAAAGACTGGTGTAGAATTCATTCATGACTGACAAGGCCACACAAAATTCTACTCCCATGCTGCAATGAGAATCTGTAACGGTAGAGTGCAAATGTAAGGTTTTGCTTATATATGTGAGATTGCTATCACTAAAGAAGGATGCCATCTTATATCCTTTTTTTTTTTTTTGCATCTCTATAATGTTCAGTTCAGTGCTGAGTACAGAGCAAAGGTGCAGTATTGGCTACGTTGAATTACTAGTGTCAAGCTACTTTACACTCATTTTGTTCTATATTTTAAACTCTCCCACTTGTTAGGAAAGACTTCAAGGTTATTTTTTTTATCGATTTCTAAATAAGACTCATATAAACTTATAAGCAGCCTACAAAAATTATGTGTGTATGTGTATATATACAGTTCCGGGGCTAAAGCAGACCCTTCCTCTTACTAGATGCACTGTTAACATTAGATCCACTGCTTTGAAAATGACTCACACAGCAAGTGCAGAGAGTGAGGGCAACGAACAACAGGTGTGTAGTGTATGCACACATCGGTGTATATAAAATTACCTTTGATTCCTTCAAGAACTCTACAAGGGAGATATACTATTTATTAACTAAGGAAATGGAGGCTCAGAAAGACTCATGAGCCCAAGGACATGCAGTCACTAAAGAGCTAGTAAGGGGTGAAGTATTAAATTCTGAAATGGCAGCAAAATAAAAAGTTGAGCTATGGAGTGTAGTGACCAATCTGAGCAAAGGCGGCAGTTTCAGACTATCACCGGCAATCTCAGGGGAACCACCCTTGGGCTCCTTCCCTGTCAGCAGGTGGGTATCTCCATTCTCCCTCAGACCATAATCAAAATTAGAACTTTTCAGGAATAAATTTTCCCCTCCTTCTATTTAACATTCTTGAGAGAATATGGATTAAATGTCCATACAAACTAAACACATCTGGATTTGCTAGCTTTGACTCATGAAAAATCATGACATTTCCCAAATCAAAAGGAGAAACAGAAAGATGATAGTCATGACTGCTTCTGAATAATGAATTGGGTAGTGAGAGAGGGTACTTTCTGCAAAAAGGAAATGTGTAGCTGCTTAGGAATATTAAAAGCAATAAGATAATTCCTCCACGTGGAATTGGTCTTTCAGGCCAACCCTGAGATACCCCAGGCAGCAAGTTTGACATGAACACAAATGAATAAAATGACATCAGAAGAGGGCTGAGCAGAGCATACATTCTCTAAACCTTGGCTCACAAAACCCCTCTGAGGAGGAATACAATGGCCTCCATATTCCAAACACTGAGATAAATTACTAGAGAAAAAAAAAAAAAAGGTAAAAGGGTGAACTAGTTCCAAAAGAAGCAGATAATTTAATGATGGAATGACTGGGGGAAGAGGAAAGCTTTATCTCTAACACAGAACTTGGGAGAAATTCAGGAGGTAGTGAAGGGTTATATAAAGACAGGACCTTTAACGCTCCTTGACACTAAGAACGATTGGATGCACAGTTTTATGTAGCAGGATTCCTGCAGGCAATTTCCTATGTGAAATATATTGTCAAATACCCTTTGCCTTTCACCAACCTTTCTACCAGTAGAAGGAGATTCTCTGAAAGAGAGAGAATACCCACCTGTCTCCTGTCACAATATGAACTCCCTGCGATGCTTCTACCTTTTCCTATGTCTGAGAGTCAGTTATGCCTCAACATTTATGGAGCTCAGGTTCTGGGAAGGTACAAAATAAAGTTTTCAACCTCAAGTGGTTTCCAGTCTAGTATGGAAAATGGATAGTCAATAAGCAAATGTGTAACATCACATTAAGTAGCTCTAAGGACACTAGAAAGAAAATTGAACAGGATAAAAGAGGAGAGTGTAGGGGAGGGTCACACCATTCTTTCAAGGGATGGTGAGGAGGAACAGTCCTCCTGAAGAAAACTTTGAGAAGAGGCATAAAAAAAGTGGTTTCTGGGGAAACAGTATTCCCGCCAGATGTCATGTCTCACATGAAAGGGTCCTGGTTTGAAATCACACAAAAGGCATGGTAACTTTGGGGAGCTCAACGCCAGACCATAGGAATTAGCAACTCAGACTGGCAAAGGGCTTAGGTATTTTGCAAGAGGACTGATTGTCTGAGGCAATTAAGAAGAGGTCAAAGGCATGAAATTCAAAATTAGTGAGCCATAAAAATAAAAATATGCTGCTTGATGTAATTATCACTAGTCCCATGTGGATATTTAATTTTAAGTCAGTTAAAACGTAACAAATTAAAATTAAAGTTCCTCCATTGGACTGGCCACATTTCACAATAACTACATATGTCTAGTGACTACCAGTTTGACAGCACAAATGGAGAACCTTTCCATTATAGCAGAAAGTTCTACTGGACAGCGCTGATATAAAGGACAAAGAAACAAACTGTTCATTGTATTCACAGTGTATAAAAGTTGAATATACTGTTGCCAAGAATATAAATGAAAGTAAATGTACTAAATTTAAAAATTAAGATTACCTTCCATATGAAAAAAAAGTGAGCCAAGTAGTAAAAAACAATGGATGCCTATGTATTCCACAAACTTTTTCATTTTTTTGATCACTGTGAATGAACCTCAAACAGGCAAGAAAAATGCCATTCCTTCATACAGCCCCATGCTGGACGTCCTTGGACTGGACATGACAGCCCATTGGTCACAAGGTGGGCTGGGGGTTCAACCCAAATTTGGTTGGAATTCAGACTCTACTACTTACTAGCTGTGTTTCTTTTAATCTTTACTTTCCTCATCAGTAAAATGGGTACAATACCTGATTTCCTGCATAGGGTTTTGAGGATACAAAGAGATGGTACATTAGAAGGGTATACATTAGAAGGGCAAAATGTTACATTTACAACATGTCAATATAATTATAAAAGTACTACATGCCCAGCATGGAATAAAATGGATATGGTGTTATTAAGAAAAACATTATTTCATAATAGCCAGTCATTTTCACTGATTTCTATTTAGTTTATAGGGGAGCCTCTTATCATAGTAATCTTGACACTCTGGATGCTTCCCTTGCTGTAATAAGGTTCAAGGCCAACACTGATCTCAATCTATTAAAGCATGAGTGGAATACTAAGGTCCACAACTGTATCGATTGTGATGGCAGGAAAACGAGGGATGGAGACTGGGCTACATTCTGAAACTCAGGGCAAGGTTCTCCTGCTTGAACACCATTAAAAAGACAAGTAAAATTTATTTAACAAAAGTGCTTTCCCAGAAGCAGTGAGACCTTTCCTCTCTCCTGGATCCTCAGCGTCTGCCTCAGTTCAACTCACAAAGGTGCTCTATGAATGAAGAATGACAACTGTGCTCTTCTCGAGAAGGTACAAATTACAAAAGGAAATGGATGGCCTGGGGACGGGAGCCCCAGAACAAAGGGAGACACTGTTCCTGTAACACTCAATCACAGACGCCACTCACAGGATGCGGGCATCTCTGAGGGACCAGAGGCAGCTTGTTCAAAGCCCGGTGGAGAACAGGCCCCAAGTGCAGAGCTGGATTATCTGTCATTCTGACATCTAGAAGGGAAGGGGCAGCTGGACCCCCAAAGGCTGATGCTGCCGCCAACTCATGTTCAAACTGTTAGTCAACACGTTCACCTTCAAAGCGCCTTTCTTTATGGGGTGGATGGAGCAGATCATGGTTCTACAGATTGGAAAAATGAAGCACCTCCATTAACAACATCTGGAAAAATGACCGGCCTAAGCTCCCATGATGCAGAAAGCTACCCTGACTTAGGGAACAAGGATACCAGCCACTTAGTAGGTGGCTCACTGCCATAGGAGCTGTGCAAATATCTTATGCTCAGTATCTTGTTATCTTCATGAAAATCCATGAGGTTGGTACTGGCTTTACCTCCATTTTACAGATGAGGAAACCAAGATTCCGGGAAAGTTACTTAGCCACTGAGTGGTCTGTCTGCAGCTAGAGATTATAATTTGAAACAGCTACAGCACTCCTGTCCAATGAAGGGTAATTTGGAGATTCAGACAAAATAAGAGATTCTGAGAACTGGCTACAGAAGAATTACTAACAAATGGCTGCCATGAGAATGGGAGAAGTTAAACAGAAGGTAGAGCCAAGTAAAAGTTACACAGATAACTTTATACATTGAGTGACTCAGTAAAGGTCTTCATATCAGTAGCAGCAACTAGGGAAAAGTGAAATATGACCAAGTCAAGGATATTGACATTATTTCATGGTGTCCGTTTTTTCTCTCAAGCCCTATTTTTCATCACAGAATGATTGATTTGTCCATCCGTGGGAGAATCCTAAATGACCACCCAGTCAATCGGGGACATAGCAGCTGCCAAGCAATCACAGGAGACACGGATGAAAGGCCCTAGGAGGTCAAGTGTAAGCAGTAAATCTCTGGGCAGTGATTCCGAGGTCCCTCTATCTGCACTGCGCTCTTCCACCTGGACCCAGGCAACCCTTCCTTCTTCCTGGATATTGCCCACTGGACTATAAGCTTCTCTAAAGGAAGGTATTTATGGAACTTAAAAACACCTTTCTCACAACCATCCCACAGGAAATAATAGCACTAGACAGGCATGTTTACTTTGAGGCAATGGTGAGACACCTTAAGATGCATTCAGATTCTGGAAGTTTGAGAAGAAAATTCTTATTCCAGAGAGTTTCATCAGGATTTCCATGATGCAGAACCGATAGATGCCGCTCAGTATTAGTGGGCCTTGACCACGAGTTCTGCTGCTGCTGCTGCTGCTGCTAAGTCGCTTCAATCGTGTCCGACTCTGTGCGACCTCATAGACGGAAGCCCACCAGGCTCTGCCGTCCCTGGGATTCTCCAGGCAAGAACACTGGAGTGGGTTGCCATTTCCTTCTCCAGTGCATGAAAGTGAAAAGTGAAAGGGAAGTTGCTCAGTCATGTCCGACTCTTAGCGACCCCATGGACTGCAGCCTACCAGGCTCCTCCATCCATGGGATTTTCCAGGCAAGAGTACTGGAGTGGGGTGTCATTGCCTTCTCCAACGAGTTCTGAAAGATAAGCAAATTTGGAAGCCAAAGAAATATTCCTAGATGAAAGCATTTCCATTATGAAGGTAAAATATCATAGAGCATCATTTCCCATGAAAAAAGCCATGATATTTCAAAACTTGTCATCTCTGTATTTTCTCCTTTCATAGTTTACTTTGTATTGTGGAATATGTTTATTGATGAATGATGGAAGTACTTTCAGCGGAATTTATATGAATATGTTTAATCCAGTTGTTATGAAGGTATTAGAGAAAGAATGTATTATATCCATATTGGTAGGCAGCTTTTATTTAAATCAATCTGAAAATGTAACTAAAGCAGATAGTAAAAGGGGACTCCCTGGTTGTCCCATGGTTAAGAACCCACCTTGCAATGTAGGGGACGTGGGCTTGATCCCTGATTGGGGAACTGAGATCCCATATGCCACAGGGAAACTAAGCCTGTGTGCCACAACTGGTGAGCCCGTGTGCCACAACTAAAGAGTCCATGTGCCACAAGGAAAGATCCTGTATGATGCAATGAAGACCCTTCATGCCACAAATAAGACCCAACTCAACCAAACAAATAAAATAAGAGGATAGGTGAAAGTAGCTGAGAAATCAAATATGAAGCCTATAATAATCAGGAATCAAGACGAACCAAATGGATATGGATGAAGAATTACATGTGGACATAGTAGCCTATCACCTCTATTTCTAGCAGCCAGAGGGAGCATCACAGAGTGACTCAAACCTATATGAATCCTGGGATCTAAAAGCAAGGTGTTGGCTAAATGCTAAAAAGATTCAGATATAGCAGCTCAGCTTCACTTTAAAAGACAAATCCTGAAGACATTTTGCAAAATCATGATCGGGAAAAGAAGAAAGTGCAAAGGTGTCTGAAATTCAGAGTCGGCTATACTGAGTGGGGGCATCCCCAAAGTCAGATCTTTCTTGAGCACCAATGGATCAGTGTACAAAGCACTTTTTATCTACTTCCTCATAATCACTGAAATAAATCTTGTGAACTACATATTATTAAATGTCCCCATTTGACAGTTAAGGATGTTGAGACAGAAAAATTAAGTAATTTGTCCAAAGGTACCAGCTAGCAAACGGTTCAACAGTCAATGAAACCTAAGCAGGCTGGTTCTGCAAACATGAACTCTTAACTATTTTACCATCTGCATAATAAGGAGGGCATCTTGGTAAGCAGATCACACAAGATTACTGTGCTTTTTGTTCAGGCAAACTTTGTGCTGGTGTTAGAGAAACACTTTTGATATAGGTTTAGGTCACACTGAATTCGTTGTATCTACTTTGAAACCAAAGATCTGAAACTGAAATTCAAAGACAGTATGGGGACACCGTAATAGGGAACTGGGCTGAGAATTCCACCCAGTCGCTTCTCTACCACTAACTCACAGGGTGAATGTGGTCCACTCATTTGTCTTTGAGAAAACTGAGGCTTAATCCTGTCTAAGGCCACATTCAATGCTGGAATGTAAATGACCCAGAAAGCCTTTTCAATGACTTGGTAACAGAATGGTTACATTTACAAATACTTGTGTTGAAAGAAAGTGAAAGTGAAGTCGCTCAGTCAAATCTGATTCTTTGAGACCCCATGCACTATAGCCCGCCAGGCTCCTCCATCCATGGGATTTTGTAGGCAAGAATACTGGAGTGGGTTGCCATTTCCTTCTCCAGGGGGTCTTCCTTACCCAGGGATTGAACCTGGGTCTCCTGCATTTCACGCAGACTCTTTACCGTCTGAGCCACCAGGGAAGTAATTAGCTAATTTAACATTCTATTTCCATATATTACTTGTGCATATAAATGTATGCATTCTCCCTTTGTGTTTCAAGATAAATAAACCAATCATGCCAGAGAAGCAAATGGTACATACTATTTTCTTATCATAGGACTCTCCACTGCTGTAGGTTGTGGCCAGTGTAGATGAACACTCTTCCAGGTACCAAGGCTTCTTTCCACTTTCAGCTGTGCTGCTGATGGAGATAGTATAGATGCTGTTGGTGTAGCCGTCACAGGAGCAGTGGTCTTTGCTCCTCCCACCATTTCCTGACGCCCAGACAAAAACTGAGCCGAGGCCTCTCCGCCCCTGCGCACAAACAGAAATAGGTCACAGATCCCGCATGAAGACAAGATCAATATCAACACAGCAGAATCAAGCATTTGCAGGAGGGGTATGATTCTTCCCAGGTGGCTCAGTGGATAAAGAACCTGCCTGCAATACAGGCGACGCCAGAGATATGGGTTCAATTCCTGGGTCGGGAAGATCACCTGGGTGGGCACTCCAGTATTTTTTCCTGGAGAATCCCATGGACAGAAGAGCCTGGCTGGCTATAGTCCATAGGCCGCAAACTGTTGGACATGACTGAAATGACTGAGCACAGCACATGATGCTCTATTAATAATATGCTGGATCTGAGCTGCTCTCTGAGGTTAGAGGGGTTGCTTTTAATGAAAATAATCCAAATGCAATGTACAGCCTGATGACTATAGTTAATACTATTATATTGTACATTTGAAAGTTGCTAAGAAAGTATATCTTAAAATTTCTTATCAGAAAGAAAAATACTGCAACTATGTATGGTGATGGATATCAACCAGACTCACTGTGCTGATCACTTCACAACTGTATGCAAATATTGAATCAATAATGTTGAATCCTTGAAACTAATGTCAACTATATCCCAACTAAACAAAAAGAAACAAAAATAATCCCCTTTACCTGATACAGTCCTAGAAGTAACAAGAGCACCAACAATGACAATGATAAGGGCTAACATTTGCTAGATATCTACCGTGGGCCAAGCACCATTCTAAATATTTCACATGAATTGGACTGAATTCCTCCAGTGACTGTGAGAATGGTACAAAGTTCCCTCATCGAGATAAAGAACTGAGATACAGAAATCATATTAGGTCACAAGCCAGTAAATGGTAGGACAGAATTTGAACCCAGACAGCCAGACCTCAGAGGTGGCATATTATTAGTCACATTTTATAGTCATATGATATTCCTATAAATCTACATCCACATGAAGTGGGTGCTATTATGTACCCTCATTTGATATATGAGCAATGCGAGGTGTACAGAAGTAATGTAATGTATTTACTCTGAGATCACACTTTCAATAAAGGGCAGAATTTGGGACAATATCTTTCATTCTAGAGCTGTGTCTCCTCTATGTATGGCAGGGACATTAATTATGAAGGATGCTAATAGATGCTACCAGAAATATAAGAATTTCAAGATCAAATATCTTTGGGAAACTGAATTAAGCAAATTAAACAGGTTTCCTTTTTGCAGAACTTCAAAGAGTCATTAGGTGAGTGACCATTCATTGCAAAGCCCTAAAAGGGTGGCATGACTTGTAATTTCCAAACATATTTGCTTGTGGATATCTTCTTCAACCAGATCCAAGAAGTTTTTGGTTTTTCTTACAAAACTTGGCATAAACTCAAAGACTTTCCTAGGGTCATAACATAAGCAAGGAGAACAAGCAAAGAACGTAGATGTATTGATTATTTTTCTATATAAGATGAGATCTTCCAGAGAAAAGAGATAAATAAGCCAAATTGAAGATCTCTCAGAACAGTTATAGCTGAATCCTTCAGAAATTTTACCATATCAAATCTACAAGGCATGCTGGAGGAACCTAGGCCAAATCTATCATTTTGTAGTTAGGAATACAACAGTGTGTTCTAAGTTGTGCCTGACTCTTTGTGACTCCATGGACTGTAGCCTGCCTGCTTCCTCTGTCCATGGGGTTTCCTAGGCAAGAATATTGGAGTGGGTGGCCATTTCCTCCTCCAGGGGATCTTCCCAAGCCAAGGATCAAACCTGTATCTCTTCCGTTTCCTGCACTGGCAGGCAGATTCTTTACCACTAGCGCCACGTGGGAAGCTAGTCTGTAATTAGGAAGTGAGAACCAAAGTCACAAAGCTAGTGATGGTTAAATTTCTTTCCAGGCCCCAAGTCTTCTGGTCTCAGAGTATTTAGTGTGTTGTCCTGGAATTTCTAGAAAAAGAGCCAAAGAAAGAGAGACAACAAAGAATCTGGAGTATCTCTGATAAACTCTCCCTGACCTTCAATTTTCAAGGAATAGAATATTTATGACAGGATTTGACTTGACCTGAGCATAGATTTCTTTCTGTCCTTCAATGTGGAAAAATGCAATATGACTACAGAGGAATGGGAAAAATTCATGAAGAGAGGGGGGAGAGACTTCTGGATGTTACTGCCACTAGACAGCTGGGCCCGGTTAACCATCCTTCAATTTCCCATCAAAATATTTATGAAACATAGAGAAAGATGAAAAAACCACCCAGATATCATAAATGAAGGATTTTGTTCAATGCTTCTAATTCTCTAGAGGGAATTACTCCTCACTGTGATATGGACGGCAATATTAAGAAACTCTGGTGACTGACCCGTATCTGTATCTCAGATACATTACATTGCAGCCAGAGAAGAAGAAAGTCCCATTTCATCACCAACATCTGTCCTTTCCATCTACACACTGAGGAGCTCTGTCATCAGGAAAAAGCATGGTCACGTGGGAGCTTTACCTGACCAGTCAACAGAATGCTTGAGATGATGCCAAAACTTACCTGGTTTAAAGAGCCCCATAACAGATGATGGCTTAAAACCCACAAAATGATGGAAAAGCACATATGGCACAATCACATTTATATATCTATATAAAATTTTGACTGCGTGCTTATGTATAAACGTCAACGAAAACATCTTGAAAAACATATTCGATTTACTCCAATTTAAAAGAACTAATAAAATAAAAAGCATTGTTATTATGTGACTCAAAAAATTAAAAAAAACTATTTTGTAAGACAATATTTGGAAGATGCTTTTGTGTTGTAATATCATTACAAATGTAGGATACAAAATGATTTTGTACAATCTCAGTTTAGAAGTGTACGTGCTTGTGTATGCCATGAAGTTAATGTGCAATACAGTGATATGCTTAAAGCTACCATCAGGTGACAATGTAATAGAATTTCTCCTGCTCAATAAGATTGGAAAGGAATTTTATTTTATTAATACCATCCCACTGTGACCATGTAGGATTTTTTTAAACAGAAATAAACACATTTATTTCTCCATTAAGACTGAAAATCCAGGGCTAATTCTTAAGAGATAATTTCTGTTTTATGATCAACAGGAATTTTACACATAGAAGGTTCATTGTGCCCTAAAAACCACAGAGGCTAACATTTACAGAGGCTTTCTATACATCAAGCACTGTAAACATTTTTCTGTTTGTACACAATCAGTTCCGTTCAGTCGCTCAGTCGTATTCGACACTTTGCGACTCCATGGACTGCAGCACTCCAGGGCTCCCTGTTCATCACCAACTCCCAGAGTTTACTCAAACTCATGTCCATCGAGTTGGTGATGCCATCCAACCATCTCATTCTCTGTTGTCCCCTTCTCCTCCTGCCTTCAATCTTTCCCAGCATCAGAGTCTTTTCAAATGATCAGTTCTTCGCATCAGGTGGCCAAAGTATTGGAGTTTCAGCTTCAGCATCAGTCCTTCCAATGAACACCCAGGACTGATCTCCTTTAGGATGGACTAGTTGGATCTCTTTGCTGTCCAGGGGAATCTCAAGAGTCTTCTCCAACACCACAGTTCAAAAGCATCAATTCTTTGACCCTCAGCTTTCTTTATAGTCCAACTCTCACACCCATACATGACTACCGGAAAAACCATCGCTTTGACTAGACAGACCTTTGTTGACAGAGTAATGTCTCTGCTTTTTATTATTATTGTACACAATAATTCTGCACAATGTAAGTCTGTATCAATTTTTCTTAACAGATGAGCAAATTGGGACTCAGAAATGCTCACTAATGCCAGACCCAAAGCTTAAATGCAACTGAGCATAGTAAAGGCAAACTCCGGAGGAGGAGGGTATGGAGTCTGTAGTCACCTCACTACACATCCCTGGCACTGAAGGGAGTGAGAGAGAGGGAGTCACAAAAACTGGAGACTGTGGGGTTAAACGGAGCTGAAAACTGGTCAGGGGATGTGCCAGCCCATGTTGGTCCTGCAGGGAAGGAGCCCAGGGGACTATGCACTGAGCAAGACCCCGTCTCTTCCTCTCTCTCCCCCATTTTCCACTAATGTACCCATTGGCTGGACGCCCCCAGAAGCCAGAGGACCTGGAGCCCATAGAGATCAGTATCCCAGAGTAGGAAGCTTGTGGAAAGAAGGGGAGAGGAGAGCTGGAAGGTCTATTGGAAGACGTGGCTTCCTCTTTAAGCCGTGCTAGGGTCTGGACTGTGTCCTCTCAAATTCATATGTTGATTTTCTAACCCCTGAGGAGACTGTATTTGAAACAAGAGCCTTTAAAGAGGTAATTAAAGTTAAATGAGGTCAGAAGAGTCGGCCACAATCAGACAGGATGGTGTCCTTTTAAGAAGATGAGACAACCAAAGTGTGTGAACAGAGGAAAGACCTCCTAACAACACAGCAAGAAGGCAGCTGTTTGCAAGCTGAGGAGAGAGGCATTCCCAGAACCGAACTCTGCCAGCACCCTGATCATGGACTTCCAGATTTCTAGCCTCCAGACTGTGAGAACATCCATTTGTGCTATTTCAGGCCCCCAGGCTGTGGCATTCTCTGCTGGCAGTCTGGCAGTGAATGACACAAGGTGAGAGGAGGAGATAAAGGATGCGTAGACCCCCCTCCCCGCCCCCAGGCTACAGCACGTTCAGATGCTGCCCCCACTTTGTCTACAAGGCAACCAGACCTCTCTGCCTGTGTGTATGGCTGATGATTAAAGTCCCAGAAATAAACAGACTGAATTTGTGGGCTGAAAATGCCATAAAGACAGCTGCTAAAGATCTAGGGGGCTAATCTGAAACAATTAGTAATTCAAAGGTTTATTTACTACAGATGCACAGAGAATTTTCATTAGTGTGCAATAGTTGGAAAACCAAAACATATGGGGTAAAAAGAAATCTGGACATTTCTCCGAAATTCAGAGTAATTTAAGAATTAAATCTTAATGTGGATGTAAGGAGAAAGGAAGGTGGGCAGAAGATTTTAAAGAGAAAAAAATATTGAGACATATTTTCCCAAAGTATAGGTAATAACATTATTTTATACTGTGGTAAAGTATTATGATTACAACTGGTAACTCTGAATGAGAGAGAAAAAAAGAAAAGTCCTCCAATATGAGTGCCAAGTCAAAAGATAGTAAATTTACAGTAAAATATACTGTGAAATCCATGCAGGACCCATTTGACCAAATGCTAAATATTCTCTTTCATTGTGTATCTAATTGTGTATGTGTTTCTGGATCAAATCTGGGTCTCTTTACCATATAGTACTTACATTAGTAAATACTATAGTATTTACTATTGAAAAAACATCCATGTCAGAGTGGACCTGTGTTGTTCAAGGGTCAGCTGCATTCTTCAGGAGCATGACTAAATGACCAGAGGCTTCCGGCAATACCAAAGACGTGCCAGGATGCTGTGCTGGATGCTTTCACATCTATCAGTTAATTTCAAGCCAATTAGATATGCATTTTTACAGATAAAAACGTGAGTAACGTTAAGTAACGGGCACACTATAATGTAAGGGGAGTGGAATGGAGACAGGAAAGGGAGACTAACAAGTCTGATCAGAACCTCCATATCTGTATGTGTTGACAAGAAGAGACATAGACACAATAAAACAACTGGAGGAGGAGGAACTCGCATTGAAGGGCCATGTCTTTCAAGTACAGCCTGATACCCAATTTTACCAAAGCCCCTCAGTGCTCTGCTGCCTGCCCTTTTCTGATCTTTGTACATCAGTGAGAGAAGACTGCAGAAGACTTCCCTTTACGGAAGCTCTTCCATCCATGATTCACCAGGAAGGGGTTTCAGGTTGGAAGAGGCTGGAGAAAGACAAGGACACCTATGACTATTGAGTACTTAAGATATGAAGAGAGAACTTCCTCTTTTTGAAAGCTCAAAAGTATTCTGACAAACATTTCCAAAATAAATCCTGTTCCTTAACAGAGCTAGGTTCACCGAAAAATTAGTTTTGGTTTAGAATCATGATGTAAAGGCAACACAGTAGCAGCAACAAAGAAGATGCTTGTTTCAGAATTTAAAATATATACATGTTGCATTTTAAAGTCATACTTAATAAATCTTTGAGTCACGATCATCACTAGGACAGATGAGTCACATGAAAATGAAGTTTTCTTAAATGTTACCTGAAAAGAAATCTAACCCACAATTCAAAACAAATCAGGAGAACACAGCTTCTGGTGCCTTGGAGACTACATTGATGTAACTTGGTGGGAGGAAGCCTTCTCTGGGAAGACACCAAGAGAACGTAGTCATGGGACAGATGCGTGAGTAGATGTCTTTGGGAAAGACTAAAGCCCAAGACTTGTTTCTTCAATCAGTGAATCTGGGCAAGGTGAGGATGGGGAAATGAGATGGAATAAGACCCAGGGAATAAGGTGGGTCAAGCCCCACAAATGCCCAAGGGAATTAAATGAGGCAGATATATATTATATGAGATGTTTTTAAATGAGTAAAAGGAGGAGATGCGGCCTCTGACAGTGAGGCATCTAGGGATTAAGTGCTGCTTTTGTTGGGAACAATCCTATGCTGAGGTGCTTCCTGTGCCAGGCACAGCATCCTCCCCTGGGAAATAAGCACACCGGACTGATTTTATGATCTACTTCATAACGGTGCAGTGCCCGATGTACAAAGTATACAGGTTTCTCTTGATTCTGCTCTGTGTTCAGAATGTTTAGTTATCGTGTTCTCAGGATTATTAAGGCAAACAGAGGAATGATTCTAAGCATTTTAAAACAAAACTGTCAGACTTCCCTGGCGATCCAGTGACTAAGACAGTATTGTTCCACTCCAGGGGTGCAGGTTCGATCCCTGGTCAAGGAACTAAAATCCCACATGCCGTGAGTTGCAGACAAAAAAACAAAATAACACTGTCATTAATTGTGGTTTATCTCAGCAAGACTCGGGCTGTTACCCACTGGTTTCCAAGCAAAAACTCTAGGATTAAAAAAGCTTAAAAATGGACAGCAACAGCTTCTCAAAGACAATTTCACCAGGCAGCCAACAAACAACAGAGTGTTCTCTACCAGCACCTGTGGGGTTCAGCCCTCCGGGGCTCCAGAGCCTGCTCCTGCTGCTGTTCTCAATCTTTCCATCCCCGCTTTCATGTGTCCACTTTCAGAACAGCTCCTGTAGCAGGAAATTGGATTTGGTGGAAGGACCATCTAAATATTCACAGACTGACTTACAAAAAACACTCTGTGGGAGTGTCTTTACCAATCTCATTTTATGCTACTTAGCCTATCAAAGAATGGTTGATGAGAGAAAAAGTCTGAAAATACAAATGCAGTTAAATAAGGCTTTTGTGAATGATAACCTATTTCTCTGCAATTCTGTCTTTTCTCCCTTTTCTCAATCGATAGTACTTCATTGTCTTCTCTTCCTCTCCATCTCAACCTCACCCATCTTTTCTGCCTCACATCAGTTTTCCATATTCTGATTTGCTGTATACTTAACAGGTCACTAAGCCATATATATTAAGCATTTTTAAATGTCCTATTGGCTCTTTAATAACACACTGAAAATATCAGATACAGTTATTGTTGCTGTTATTTAGTCACTTAGTCGCTAAGTCATGCCCGACTCTTTTGTGACCCTTGGGCTGTTCATGGGATTTTCCAGGCAAGAATACTGGAGTGGGTTGCCATTTCCTATTTCAGGGGATCTTTCCCACCCAGGAATTGAACCTGAGCTCAGTGGTAAAGAACCCACCTGCAGTGCAGGAGACCAAGCAGGAACCATAGGTTCAATTCCTGGGTGGGGAAGATCCTCTAGGGAAGGAAACGGCAACCCACTCCAGTATTCTTGCCTGGAAAATCCCATGGACAGCCCAGTGGTCTCAAAAGAGTCAGCATGACTTAGCGACTAAACAATAGATGTAGTTATTAGCGATCATATACATTTTACCATGCACAAAAGAAAATCCATTTTATATGATTCCTCAGCATACCACACGCAGCTGACCTTCCTTTCAAAGAAACAGAAAGCCTGATGATGATGACTGTAGAATCAGACGCTGGTGACGAGAACTGCAAGCATTTCCGGTAAAATGGCACCATTTTAAATTCTACTTAAGTATCTACATTTAGGGTCTTTCCACCATATTCTTTGTGTTTGAGTACATGAAGGAGCAGCATGATGCATTGAGTTCAGGGAACCTCAAAGGGACTTTAGCTCAGTTTTCTAAAAGGACACTTACAGTTATATAGTCAAAGACTAGCATAAAGAACAATCAATCAATGCTGCAAATACAGAATTCTTCCAGTCTCAGGTTCCTGATAAAAAGCTACTATTATATTTACCAAGTGCATATAAAAGAAAAATAAAACAAAAACAAAACAAACTGAATTGCTTATTCACCGTATCTGCCAGAACATAAATTCAGTAAAGCATCAGCTCTCTGAAGACATGTAGAATCAATCCTGTCATCAGAGCTGCCCTTTCTTCGAAGGGCTGACCGAGGACTTGGACACATAATACAGCTTCCGCACTTTATCACCAAGTGCACAATGGTGCGACCCTTGGGTCCCGAGAATAGTATGACATCAGGGTAGATTTATTTACCCTTCTTTATTTTTAACTGGAAGAAGAAAATCAGTCTTTCAGGGAGAAAGGATAGTAGAAGATCTAGGAGTAAATAAAAACCAGGTGTGTTTACTAATGGAAATAAGTATGCTTTCAAGCAAGGAATTCTATTCCTGTTAACCTGTGGGTTTTCTGTACATTTAAAAACTCTACTTAATTAAAACGTGGAGCCAAGAACGTGCTATGAATATTATTTAAAACTGGACACGTAAGGTTCATACAGCAAATTTTTACATTTCTACATAAGGAAATTAAGGGAATAAAGTGAGCAGAGCCAATCAGTGGCAGGGCGAGGACCAGGTAATCCAGTCCCACCTCAACCAATGCTGTCCTGCACTGACTCTTACTGACACTGCTGCTGCTGCTGCTGCTAAGTCGCTTCAGTCGTGTCTGACTCTG
This sequence comes from Bubalus bubalis, assembly GCF_019923935.1. Lineage (NCBI taxonomy): Eukaryota > Metazoa > Chordata > Mammalia > Artiodactyla > Bovidae > Bubalus > Bubalus bubalis. Next base: position 114,170,380 of record NC_059159.1, on the reverse strand, counting down.
TGCGACCCCGTAACGGAAGCCCACCAGGCTCCCCCGTCCCTGGGATTCTCCAGGCAAGAACACTGGAGTGGGTTGCCATTTCCTTCTCCAATGCATGAAAGTGAAAAGTGAAAGTGAAGTCTCTCAGTTGTGCCCGACTCTTAGTGACCCCATGGACTGCAGCCTACCAGGCTCCTCCATCCATGGGATTTTCCAGGCAAGAGTACTGGAGTGGGGTGCCATTGCCTTCTCCACTTACTGACACTAGGTATAGCTAAAAATGCTTAACAACAAGGTTTAGAGAAATACTGTTTAGCAATGGTGCATTCGAGGAGAGGAAAAAAAAACAGAAACAAACCCCCAAATCCTTCTTTTCCTTCCTCATCTCATTTACCAAGTCAATAATCTCCAAGTAATTGTCTGCCTTTCATGTTTTAACTATGGTCAATTCAGACTGATCAATGCCCCATTTTTTTTTTTTTCTCAGCTCCTGTCTTCCTCATTTGACTCACGGAAGCCTAAGTAATACTCAGGTTTATTACCAATATCAACTTCTGGTCACTTCCACAATCCTGCAAGCTCTAAGCCCTGTTCCAGTGGTCCTCTCAGGGCCTGGGGAAGGCTAACACTGGTCGTAGAGGAGGAGCAGACAATTTGGGTTTGTCAGTTTCTCATTCCAAGCAACTGAAAAAGTACATGTGAATCTCTGCCCTCAGAAATAATCACAAGAATGATTACATTCACCATCCCAGCACTCCCCTTTTGAGGGAAAAAGAGACACACATCCCAAAGGTTTCTCCATCCTGGGTCATCACAAAGCAAATGCAGTGTCATGCTCAGACTTTGTGGAGAGCCAGACTTATGAAATAGAGAAGGATATTTTCAATATTAACCTTAATTCTCTATTTTGAAACTGCCCAGAAAGATACCATCACCTTTCAATTATACTGAAGGAGTAGAACTTGAAAACTTCCTTTCACAGAGAAGGAGAACATTTATTATCAACAGGAATTGTGGTGCTGGAAAAGCCTCTTAAGAATCCCTTGGAATACAAGATCAAACCAGTCAATCTTAAAAGGAAATTAACGTTGAATATTCATTGGAAGGACTGATGCTGAAGCTGAAGCTCTAATACTTAGGCCACCTGATGTGAAGAGCAGACTCATTGGTAAAGACCCTGATGCTGGGGAAGATGGAGGGCAGGAGGAGAAGGGGGCGACAGAGGAGAGGATAAGATGATTGGATGGCATCACTGACTCAATGAACTCAAGTTTGAGCAAACTTCAGGAGATAGTGGAAGACGAGGGAGCCTGGCGTGCTGCAGTCCATGGAGTTGCCAAGATTTGGACATGACTTCGCGACTCAGCAACAACAATGAAAGGAATTTATTGTAAATGTTTGAAAAGGCATTTGGAAAGAAGGATAGAGGATGATCCGGTAATAATGAAAAACTGATTGCCTTCTCTCAGATAGCTCTGGAGAAGTGAATATCTCCTGCCGGCTAGTTCCAACTCCCAGTTCAGCTTTGAAGGGGTGAGCAGAGCTGCCCTTCTCTGAAGCCCACCATGAGCTTGATGTCACAGGCCTGTACTCCATGAAGCAATGACTTTGCCTTCTGTGGGGTAGCTCATAACATTTCTGAAAGGGTGTAAATTGGTCCTTTACATTTTTTTCCCATAATAGTACTGATTCAAATGAAAGCAAGTCATACTTCTGAAAAAAATTACAACTGATATTGCACCTATATTATTCACAAGATTGTGAAAGATACTCTAGGGTCCTTAAAGATGCACCAAATGTTGGCCTTCCTCTTAGGAGAAGACCAGCAATTGGTCTGACAGGTGTGTATGTGGGACCTCAGTCAGTTTTCATGATGGCACCATAAAATGAGAGTCATCATAGCTTTGCCTCAGAGAAATGTAAACTCTGATAACTTAGTAACTTTTCAAAACTCTGGAGAGAAACCAAACTGAGGTTTCAACTCTGGTCTTCATGACTTTAAAGACTATACTTTCTACATCATCATGGGCTGCATCCAGGGATGAAGGGAAGAGACAATATACTGAAGTGAAGGATATGGCAAATCAGTTGCCTAAATGATAAATTCGCCAGGAGTTCAGAGAAGAGAGAGATCCCTGTTGCAGTGTTCATTTTCACACCCAGAATTAAAGCTACTGTTCACTGAGAGCTGGGTATGCAGAGACAGGCCCAGGAGACGCGTTTCATAAAAGCAGACATCACACAGAGCGTGGGGACCAAGAGAACCGGATTTGTGGCTTGAGTCTGACTCATAGTCATGCTTCTTAATGGCCAGGTTACCTACTTTGCCAAGACTTAGTTTCCAAATCTATAAACTGGGGGATGTTCCATGAGGATTATCTCTATTCCTAACTCAAGAGGCCATCAGAGGTAATAATCATAATAATGTTTACAATCCTGAATATTAAATTTGGTTGTTTTCATCTTAAAGATGAGGAACATAGGCTCAGGGAAAGTGGAAAAAAGTCTTCAGTGGAAGTCATATATACTTTGAAATCATTTGATATTATCAACTCAGTTCAATTTATCCTTGTTTGTTACATGGTGGCCTGTCTTTTCTGATTGCTGACATGTTTTGTTGAAGGAAACGGATGTATCTGTCCTCCCCATCAGCTTTCTAAAATCTATGTTTAGAATCACAGAAGCTCAGAATTGGTATGAACCTGCCCTTGACCCAATCTAATCCTTGTATGATGTTGTATCTTCCCTATAACACAGACATCCAGACTATACTAGAATGACTTCTGTGATAAGGACTTCATTTATTCCCCAGGCGGCCCAGTAGTCACTAAAAATAGAACAAAACAAACTAAAAGAAAAGAGGACTGTTCTTGATATCTGGTTAATCCACGAGAAGAATGAAGGGAATTAGAATGGAATTTGCAAAAGTTAATAAAAACTACTCACAGTGTTAATAACAAATCTCTAAACTAAAAACAAGGTGACAAAAGATTCTTGACATGTGCATTATACAAGGCAGGATAAACATATGCTCCTTTCAATATAAATCCAGCACAATTCACAATGATATAGCAATCCAAATCTGATACTCAGATACCAGATAATTTTCAATTACAGAATGTGAAACCACCTATGTATTTATGAAAACATATTTCTTTGTTTCTAAAATGGATAATGATCTTCTGTGTCCATTTGGCAAGTAACTTCTTAGCTCTGTTAATGTTCTAAAAACACAGAATTCCATCGGACATAGTTCAGTTCTAGGGGAGGATTTTTAAAACAAACTCCAGTTAAAGTCAATTTTCCTGAAGTGGAACTGATATAAAAAAAGCTCCCCTGTCTATCTTTGCCTACCCATATTTTATTTCAAAGTTTTTCATCATTTGCCAACTAATTTCACAGCAATCTGTCATTTATTAAAATGCAAACTGGTACCAAGTTTGCTATAGCTGGGTGTGTATTGGATAAAAACATATCCTTTCCAAGAGGAATTGATTAATTTTATCATGATTATTGGGCTTCCCTGGTGGCTCAGCTGCTAAAGAATCCACTTGCAATGCAGGAGACCTGGGTCCAATCCCTGCGTTTGGAAGATCCCCTGTAGAAGGGAACGGCTACCCTCTCCAGTATTCTGGCCTGGAGAATTCCATGGACTGTATACTCCATGGGGTCACAAAGAGTCAGACACAACTGAGCGATTATTACTGCTTTATTGTATAAGCTCATTATATCTCTTCTCTCCTGTTCTGGTGAACATATTCCTTTAAGGGTGAAGAAATGTGTGTGTGTGCACACGTGCGTAAATGAGACAATGTGTGATAATAAAGCAAGCTTGTGCTTTCAGCAAGTATTCCAAATATTCAATCAGTTGTAAAATCTGGTGAATTGAAAACAAAACTGATGATAGAAAGGAGATATACTAATCAGAGACGTCACAAGAGACTCAACAACCTGACCTATGCCAATAGATGTTCATCAAATGTCCTGGTTTCCCTCTGGACTCCTGAGAGTAGAGTGAGGATGGGATGAAGGCCACTGGTCCAACAGGGAGACTAGAGACCACTGATGCTGATTTCACCTACCTGTGTTCCTCATCCTTGACACTGGTTCTGTATGAAATCATTACAATGTTTTAACTGATAATCCCAAAGCCTAAAAAGCTCAAATAAAAAGAACCTGGTATTGAAAGTATACTTGTATAGATAAAATGGCAAAGCAAACACTGTAAGTCATACTTCTACAATATCTACAGTGAAGTACATGGTTTCTCCAGATGAAAGATTAAGCTAAATATCAAATCAGTGCTTGATATATAGTGAACAATGAAGAAACAGTTCTTCAGTAAAATAATCAGGGAAGTATTGGTAACCCCAATATAGGGTTTTCTGATTATGGGAAAAGAAAAAGATTTAATTCTAGGCTTTCTTGCTTGTTTTCTAGAGGATATTATTATAAACATTTGTCAGGAAATTGCAAAACTGTCAATGCATTAGATGCCTGCTGATGAATATCAAATGTATTGTTATAGTTTAATAACCCAAATAAAGCAAAAAAGATGACTGCAAGGCAGTAAGTTTTATTAGGTGTTTTTATCCTGTCCTTATTGTTTAATAGATCTGGGAGTCTGTCGGCACACAATTTAGAACTTTTATTCATCATTATATGCTGAGCTCCCCAAAGACAAGTCCTGACTGTTATTCACCTTTCACTAGCACCTAGCAAAGTGCTTGGAGCCAAAGCACCAATGAGTGTTTCCTGAATACAGTAAGAAATAAATGAATAGTCAATTGAAGACAACTTTAGGCAATTAGCTCCTTATTTTGACACAAATCTTGGGTCACCTATCCCTGAAACACTGTCAATCAACTCACTCATTTTATAAAATCATTTCTTATTTAGAACTGTCTGGGCAGATGAAGCCAAGAGTTTTCCCTGAGAGAAGTCTTTGCCAGTCATACCAAGGAGCCAAATCAAAGGATCCCATGGTAAGTGAAATAGTATCCATTTGAATGAGAGCAAATTTTTTAAAAACTATCCTTTCTCAAGATTTTGATTCTGGGACTCCTGCAAAAATTGAAAGAGACCCTATGTGCCCTCCTAAGAAGCTTAGAGGGAGAAGGCAATGGCACCCCACTCTAGTACTCTTGCCCAGAAAATCCCATGGATGGAGGAGCCTGGTAGGCTGCAGTCCATGGGGTCGCTAAGAGTCAGACACAACTGAGCGACTTCCCTTTCACTTTCCACTTTCATGCATTGGAGAAGGAAATGGCAACCCACTCCAGTGTTCTTGCCTGGAGAATCCCAGCGACGGGGGAGCCTGGTGGGCTGCGGTCCGTGGGGTCGCACAGAGTTGGACACGACTGAAGCGACTTAGCAGCAGCAGCAGCAAGAAGCTGAGAATGTTCCTTGTTGGTCACAGGGAGAAGTGATGAGTTTTATAAACAAAGGACAAATGTAAAGATGTACATGTAAAAGTACTTCAGCTTCGGTGTTCATGCTGAATTGAAAGTTGACGCTCAAGCTGGGAGGATGGAAGTTTTAAAATCATGCTATTGCCAAAGCCTGTAGGAGAAATGTTGGTTCTAAGGACAAGAGGCCTGATTCCATGGACTTTTCAGAAGTAGGACAGGAAAGAAAGACTTATTACATGATTAGAATGAAAGAAAGAGGAAATGACAAGTTTCAGGAAGGGAGACTGGGTGAATGGAAGTAACATAAAGTAAACACATACATAAATGTTGGTAAAAGCAACTCAATCACTAAAATTATTTCCATTCTAACATTCTGACTCTAAATATCTAATAAGATTAGTTGAATTTTCACAAAGCAGTTCTAAAGAATTTAAAATGAAATTTAATAGCAAGTCAAAAGAGGTCATGAAAAGAAAAGCTTCCTTGTGGTTAGAGTTTAGAACGCTGATTAAATAAACAAACATACCTTTCTATTGGAAGACTTCTCAAAGCTTTTAATATGCTTTTAAATTTATAAAGGAAGCATATAGTAAGTGGTATTTCTTCAGTGTATTTAATAGCAAAATCCCTCTATTGGTCCCCCTTTTTAGCATTTTATTAGTGTTTTTTGGAAAAGCTTTAGAAAATATCCTCCCATTTTCTTCCATTTATTTTGGTCATTTCCTAATAACAATCTCAGGATTATATATTTACCTTCCCTAAGGATCATTCAGCAATATGAAACTGATTAAACCCAGAAATTTGGAACAATAAAAACTTTTTATAATATTTCACATGATTAATTGGTATTTTACTTTTATTACTCTTGCCATTTTACTAATGATAACGATTAAGATTCATAACATAATTTAGAGACTCTTATGTTCCAGAACTCTGCTGAGTAGTTTACAGGCATTAATCCTATAATCCTCATAATAGTTCTACAACGTAATTACTAGCATTTAGCTCCATTGTATAGAGGAACAAACTGATACTCAGAGTGGCTAATTGACTTGAAAAGGGCAAGGTATCAGAACTCACTAGAGAGTCTGAAAGCAGAGTCTGGGTCCAGTAATCACTAGACTATAGCATGCATAATAACTCACTTCCAATATATTAACCAAAAACAATGCAAGTGTTATCCTTAAGCAAATTAACTCAATATATGCAGCAAGTGGGCATGGAAGTCATTCATACATTCATTCACTAAACACCTACTGAGTGCAAGACACTGTTTTGGGCACTTGAGATATACCACAGAACAAAACAGTCAAACTCTGGATCTTTATGGAAGAGACAATCAACACAGTAAGTAAATCTATTACACAGAAGAAGAATAAAAATTGCCAAGAAGGGGTTCTGATGGGTTGGAGTGCATGTGTGTTATACTGTGAATGGAAAGAACCTGGCAGGCCTCCTTGTCAGGACATTAGATAAGAACTCAGGGAAGAGTACTGGATTTAACTGTGACCTTGACGAGGACAGTGAAAAAGTTGCCTCAACATTAAAATAACAAAGATCATGCCATATTGTCCCATCACTCCATGGCAAATAGATAGAGAAACAATGGAAACAGTGACAGACTTTAATTTCTTGGGCTCCAAAATCACTGCAGATGGTGACCGCAGCCATGAAATTAAAAGACGCTTGCTCCTTGGAAGGAAAGCTATAACAAACCTAGAGAGCATATTAAAAAGCAGAGACATTACTTTGTCGACATATTACTTTGTCGACAAAGGTCCATCTAGTCAAAGCTATGGTTTTTCCACTAGTCATGTATGGATGTGACAGTTGGACCATAAAGAAAGTTGAGCGCCAAAGAATTGATGCTTTTGAACTGTGGCACTGGATAAGATTCTTGAGAGTCCCTGGAGATCAAACCCAGTCCATCCTAAAGGAAACCCGTCCTGAATATTCATTGGAAGGACTGATGTTGAAGCTGAAACTCCAATACTTTGGCCACCTGATGTGAAGAACTAACTCATTTAAAAAGACCCTGATCCTGGGTAAAATTGGAGGCAAGTGGAGAAGGGGATGACAGAGGATAAGATGGTTGGATGGCATCACCGACTCGATGGACATGAGTTTGAGCAAACTCCAGGAGTTGGTGATGAACAGGGAAGCCTGGCATGCTGCGGTCCATGGGGTCGCAAAGAGTCAGACTCAACTGAGTGACTGAACTGACTTGACAAGAACAGCTTTAGTGGAAGGATGGGGCAGAGTCCAGATGCCATGGCTTCCCAGATAACAGGGAAAATGAGGTGGTAGAGGGCAAGTATGGACTACAGGTTCAAGGAATTTTGTTTTAAAGTGAAAAAAAAAAAGGGAGTAATTGGAAGGGCTTCCCTGGTGGCTTAGACGGTAAAGAATCCACCTGCAGTACAGGAGACATGGGTTTGATCTCTGGGATGGGAAGATCCCCTGAAGAAAGGAATTGCTACCCACTCCTGTATTATTGTCTGTAGAATTCCATGGACAGAGGAGCCTGATGGGCTACAGTACATGAGTCACAGAGTTGGACACAACTGAGTGACTGAACACGCACGTGTGCACAAGGAGACCAGAGATGGCTTTTCCTCTTTCCTTTTAGCAGTATGAATGAATGTGGATGGCAATAATAAAGTTGAGAGAGAAGTTCTGAAGATGAAATAAAAAATAATTGAGCCATGTCACTGATAAGGTGAGAAGGAATGGGGTTTAGTGAAGAAATAGAGGAAGCAGACTAAGGTAGAAGAGCAGTTAATTTGCCATGGTAACAGGAGAAAAGCTTGAATATGTGGTCACAGGTGAAGGGAGAAGGTTAGATGCACCAAACAGTATAAAAATGACACAAAAAAATATTAGTTTGTTGAGGCCCACATTCTAACTTCTTTATTGTTGTTCAGTCACTAAGTTGCATCTGACTCTTTGTGACCCCAAGAACTGCAGCATGCCAGGCTTCCTTGTCCTTTACTATCTCCCAGAATTGGCTCAAATTCATGTCTGTGTCAGCGATGTTATCTAACCATCTCATCCTCTGCCGCTCCCTTCTCCTTTTGCCTTCAATCTTTCCCAGCATTGGGGTCTTTTCCAATGATTCAGCTCTTTGCATCAGGTGGCCAAAAGTATTGGAGCTTTAGCATCTGTCCTTCCAGTGAATATTAAGGGTTGATTTCCTTTAGGATTGACTGGTTTAATCTCCTTGGAGTCCATGGAACAAAGCCATGTCTCTGCTTTTTAATACTTTGTCTAGGTTTGTCATAGCTTTCTTTCCAAGGAACAAGTGTCTTTTAATTTCATGGCTGCAGTCACCATCCACAGTGATTTTGGAGCCCAAGAAAATAAAATGTGTCATTGTTTCCAATTTCCCCCTTCTGTTTGCCATGAACTGTTAGGACTGGATGCCATGATCTTAGTTTTTTGAACGTTCAGTTTCAAGCCAGCTTTTTCACTCTCCTCTTTCACCCCCAGCAAGAGGCTCTTTAACTCCTCTTAGCTTTCTGCCATTACAGTGATATCATCTGCATATCTGAGGTTGTTGATATTTCTCTCAGCAATCTTGGGTCCAGCTTGTGACTATATATCCAGCCTGGTATTTTGCATGATATACTCTGCATATAAGTTAAAAAGCAGGGTGACAATACATAGCCTTGACATTCTCCTTTTTCATTCTTGAACCAGTCCACTGTTGCATGTTCAGTTCTAACTGTTGCTTCTTGACCTGCATACAAGTGCCTCAGGAGACAGGTAAGGTGGTCTGGTATTCCCATCTCTTTAAGAATTTTCCACAGTTTGTTGTGATCCACAGAGTCAAAGGCTTTAGTGCAGTCAATGAAAGAGCAGTAGATGTTTTCTGGAATTCCCTGGCTTTCTCTATGATCCAAAGACAGTTGGTAATTCCATCTCTGGTTCCTCTGTCTTTTCTAAACCCAGCTTGTTTATCTGGAAGTTCTCAGTTCACATACTGCTGAAGCCTATCTTGATGGATTTTGAGAATAACTTTGCTACCATGTGAAATGAGTGCAACCGTATGGTAGTTTGTACATTCTTTGGCGCTTGCCCCTCTTTGGGATTGGTATGAGAACTGACCTTTGTCCTGTGGCCATTGCTGAGTTTTCCAAATTTGCTGACATACTGAATGCAGCACTTTAACAGCAGAATTATTAGTTCATCGAAGCCTGCATTCTGACTTCTTTAGCTATGTTATCTATGTTCTACAAAATTGAGAAGAATATATATCTTATGAGATTATTGTGAAGATTAAAAGCTATCTATTTTAGGGCTTAGGAGAGTGTGTAAAGTATAATAGACTGGCAAATGTTAAATATATTACTATTATTATTATTTTCATGCAGCCCAAATTATATAACTCTAATTCTTACATTTAATTTTATGGCCCCTTAGCATCAAATAAAGTGCTATTAACATCTTTAAGAGAAAGAGTAAGTTGTCACCTGTGACATGGTTTCTCTTAAGCAATTCTGGCACATTAATTCTAAAGGGGCAGTAAATTGAATCAATTCTGATTTTGTTAAAGTCTTTGAAAACAGTGTTCCATTTTACCAGGTCAAATACTTAGAGTAAACAAACAGAGAGCACTTTGAAATTCAATATTTGCTATATTTTTTGATTAGCAAGCAGAAGTAAAGAATGCAATCAATACCGGGACTCCCTGAGCAAAATTGATTTCCTTTGTGAAAAATCTTTCTTGATCCTTAGTCTTCTCTCTCTTGCCACCAGGCTCTCCAGATGTCTTGGTAATGCTGTCATTCTAGTCCACCTCATTAACAACTCCTTCTTGGACCATTTCAACCTTCCTCTCTTGCCTTCCCATCCCTTACCCCACCTGCAGTCCATTCTCTACACAGCAGTGATGTTTTCAAATTGTGTATTCCACCAGGCTGCTACTCTGCTGAAAACCTCCAGTGGCTTTCTCTATGGGTTTAAAAGGCAAATGCCCTCCATGGTTTAGGAGGGCCTGCTGAGCTGCCTCCTGCTACATCTGTGGCCGCCTCCTACTGCGTGCTATCTGTTCCTGTTGCTCCCACCACCCAAATAAACATTCTGTTACGGAAATACACCCTAATCATTCTCCACTCGGGGTGCTTTTTTTGCTTTTGCTGTCCCTTCTGCAGAGAACATTCCTTTTACATCTATCGATCTGACTGGCTTCTTATCATGTAGGTCTCCATTCATATATTGCCTCCTCCTCAAAGATGACTTACTGTCCTCCCTAACTAAAATTCTTCCCCAGCCCCCCACCCCTAGTCATCAGTTTAACTTCATTCATAACTCTAACCTTAGCTCAACAGTCTTGATAGTGTGGGGAAACTTTTAGGCATTACATAAAAAACTTAGATGTCATCTTCTCTCTTTTATCCACAGTGTGGAAGTTCACTAAGCTAAATAAAAAGAAGAAATTCCAATTTCTGTACTTTGTAGATGATGTAGGTAAAACTGTAATAAGTTACAGTGACTTTAAATTGCCACATGGGCTTTCAACTGGTTCCTTGAAGGAATTATTTTATTACTCATTTATTCCCTCATTCCTTAAATCACTCAGCCAATATATCACTTATTTCTTTTGTTATTGTGCTCTCTAATTTTACATAAACTAATTATCCAATTATTTTCCATATATTTGACAATATTATATAAAGAGCACAAATTAAAATAATCTCAAAGAATATAAATTTTACTATTTCATTTGATGCCTGATAATGGAAGAAAGAATGAGTTCTTTTACTTGGAAAAGACTGTCTAATATACGACTTTCAAAGTAATAATTATATAGTCACAGATATTTAGAGAAACAGCCCTTGGGAAATAATTCAAGCCACAATCATAGATAACTGAAATGAATCTGTATACTGATAGGCTATCTTAATGAAATTAAAGATGAGCTATTATAAGACAAGTAAAATTTAAGATGAGTATAGACACAGGAAGAACAAAATAAATGACATTACAGATCTCAAAAAGTCTATACTGACTTTTGTCATATTATTTTAATCTACCACTATAAGTAACTAAACAGAATCATCTAGAACTCCACAGTGTGGAAATGGTATGGGAGAGAAGAAGGAGGGATTGAGAATATATACAAAGTTTTATGGAAGGACAAGATCTCCTTCCTGAAAAAAAAAAAAAAGAAAAACATATATATGGTATTTCTTGAGCACCTGTTATGTTCCAGGCATTGTGTCAATTGCTCTATATGCATTATCATCTCACTTAGTATTCATAACATCTTTGTAAGTAAATGCCATTATTGCCTTACTGTAGATGAGGAAATGGAAGCAGAGAGGTAATTTGATGTAAATAAGGTCAGAGAGCAGTAAATGACAAATCCTGAACTCAACTCTAGCCTAAGTCCCAAGCCCCATGTGTATTAAACACATGAAAACCCTTTCATGCTGATCTTATCACATTTTTTAATTTTTTAAAAACTTTATTTATTTTAATTGGAGGCTAATTACTTTACAATATTGTGCTGGTTTTGCCATACATCAACATGGATCCACCACAGATGTATGCGTGTTCCCAATCCTGAACCCCCCTCCCACCACCCTCCCAATACCATCCCTCTGGGTCATCCCAGTGCATCAGCCCCAAGCATCCTGTATCCTGCATTGAACCTGGACTGGAGATTCATTTCTTATATGATATTATACTTGTTTCAATGCCATTCTCCCAAATCATCCCACCCTTTCCCTCTCCCACAGAGTCCAAAAGACTGTTCTATACATCTGTGTCTTTTTTGCTGTCTCATATATAGGGTTTTCGTTACCATCTTTCTAAATTCCATATATATGTGTTAGTATACTGTATTGGTGTTTTTCTTTTTTTTTTCTCTTTTTTAAATTTTTATTTATTTATTTATTTATTTTACAGCTTTAGATTATGTTTTTTAATTTAATACATCAAAAGCATTTTCAATGTCACTACATATTTGAAAACCTGATTCTATGGCTTACTATTTTTATTTATTTATTATTATTTATTTTTACTTTACAATATTGTATTGGTTTTGCCATACATCAACATGCATCTGCCACGGGTGTACACGTGTTCCCCATCCTGAACCCCCCTCTCTCCTCCCTCCCCATACCATCCCTCTGGGTCATCCCAGTGCACCAGCCCCAAGCTTCCTGTATCCTGCATCGAACCTGGACTGGCGATTCATTTCTTATATGATATTATACATGTTTTAATGTCATTCTCCCAAATCAGCACCCTCCCCCTCCACTGCAGAGTCCAAAAGGCTGATCAATACATCTGTGTCTCTTTTGCCATCTCGCATACAGGGTTGTTGTTACCATCTTTCTAAATTCCATATATATGCGTTAGTATACTGTATTGGTGTTTTTCTTTCTGGCTTACTTCACTCTGTATAATCGGCTCCAGTTTCATCCACCTCATTAGAACTGATTCAAATGTTTTCTTTTTAATGGCTGAGTAATACTCCACTGTGTATATGTACCCCAGCTTTCTTATCCATTCTTCTGCTGATGGACATCTAGGTTGCTTCCATGTCCTGGCTATTATAAACAGTGCTGCGATGAACATTGGGGTACACGTGTCTCTTTCAGTTCTGGTTTCCTCAGTGTGTATGCCCAGCAGTGGGATTGCTGGATCATAAGGCAGTTCTATTTCCAGTTTTTTAAGGAATCTCCACACTGTTCTCCATAGTGGCTGTACTAGTTTGCATTCCCACCAACAGTGTAAGAGGGTTCCCTTTTCTCCACACCCTTTCCAGCATCAAAAAATGGGCCAAAGAACTAAATAGACATTTCTCCAAAGAAGACATACAGATGGCTAACAAACACATGAAAAGATGCTCAACATCACTCATTATCAGAGAAATGCAAATCAAAACCACAATGAGGTACCATTTCACGCCAGTCAGAATGGCTGCGATCCAAAAATGATCTTATCACATTTAAATGAGTCACCACTGCCTTTCCATAATTAGGTATGCAATGCTGAGAGTTAGAATAATTTTTTCTTATAAGAATTATTTCTTTTGTTTCTATCTTAACTCTAAAAGTATAATAAATGGTTTGTTTTAAAATTAAACTCATTGTTTTTCCAGATTAAAACCTTGAAAGATCCTCTATGGAAAGTATAATAAACTATGGGATTTCCATACTCCAAAAATTTTAAAAAATGAAAATAAATGAGTCCTACCCTATGGAATGCCCCAGATGGATACCCATGCTGCACTGTCAGGGGAAAACAGCAACATGTACAGACATATGACCCCCATTTGGCACATGAATGTGGATAGAGTATAGAAAGCTACAGACCATACTCTTAGCAATAGTGTTCTAGTTGGATAGGAAATCTATTTTAATTTGATTGTTACAGTAATGATTATTGTAACAGGCATGGGTTACTTTTATAAGTAATGAGTACAGAATATTTTTTTCAAATCTGAATATAATCTTCCTATATGTTTGCTAGTTTTCTCAGATCATCTTGTTTATAATCTTAGCTCTTTTCTTCTTCAATCAACATACCACATTTGTGTTTGTTTTTTATATTAGACTTCCAGTTAAGACTTTCAATGAATGAAAGATTCACTAGCAAAAATAAAATTGAAAACTATGGGTCCACACCATGTGATTCAGTGATAGCTAATGAATACAGGACATTCTCTCCATATATGGACATATTCATGAGGCTTTGTGCATTACTGACATAAGTAGATCCATTTTAATGAGATATTTCAGATTGTTCTTTATTTAGATACAAACAGTTGAAAATGAAATATGAACTAAACACGACTTATTTAACTTGAATAACCATTCCATTAATGATACACACAGAGAATAATAATGTGCAGTCCAGAGCTTTAGAATAATATCACCAGGCCGGATGGCATCACCGACTCAATGGACATGAGTTTGAGTGAACTCCGGGAGTTGGTGATGGACAGGGAGGCCTGGAGTGCTGTGATTCATGGATTCACAAAAAGTTGGACACGACTGAGCGACTGAACTGAACTGATGGGAAACTCTGTTCAATATCTTGTAATAATCTATAATAGAAGATTAAACTAAAAAATATATTTGTCATTGAATCAGTTTGGTGTACACCTGAATAACACAATATAGTAAATCAAATATATTTCAATAATAGTAATAAAAGAGTGGTGAATGATGAAATTCCAAAAAAAGTAAACAGAGATGAGGAGGCAAAAAGAGGTCAGGGCCAGGTCAACAATGGCCTAACATGAATATGATTAAAATGTGTGCTTTAAACTCACACATATAGAGAACTAGTGGTTACCAGTCAGGAGAGGGAAGAGGAGAGGGGCAATATAGGGGAAAGGAATTAAGAGGTACAAACTATTAAGTATAAAATAAGCTACAAGGATATATTGCATAACATGGGGAAGATAGCCAATGTTTTGCAATAGCCATTAATGAGTATAGTCTTTAAAAACTGTGAATCACTATACTATATACTTGCAACTTACATAATATTATTTATCAACTATAGTTCAATAATTTTTTAAAAAAGAAAGTAAAAAAAATGTATGCTTTAAGTTACCCAATGGTCCATTCACAAGTGAGAAAGAGAAAGGAGTCGCTTTTAATGGAATATTACAAGTATCTAGCCCTTAATCTTTATTTAATTTAAATAAGACAGTATTTCTTAAGATCTATAATTTGAAACAGATATTGTATTAAATTTTATGGTTCTAGTTACATTAGAATTAGGGGAGGTGTGGTCAGTGAATTCTTTAGTGAAATCAAGAAAATGATGATGAGTTAAGCTGCCCAGTTAGGGAATGTGGGAAGACGCTTACTCCTTGGAAGGAAAGTTATGACCAACCTAGATAGCATTGTCTTCAAAAGCAGAGACATTACTTTGCCAACAAAGGTCCGTCTAGTCAAGGCTATGGTTTTTCCTGTGGTCACGTATGGATGTGAGAGTTGGACTGTGAAGAAGGCTGAGCGCCGAGGAATTGATGCTTTTGAACTGTGGTGTTGGAGAAGACTCTTGAGAGTCCCTTGGACTGCAAAGAGATCCAACCAGTCCATTCTGAAGGAGATCAGCCCTGGGATTTCTTTGGAAGAAATGACGCTAAAGCTGAAACTCCAGTACTTTGGCCACCTCATACGAAGAGCTGACTCATTGGAAAAGACTCTGATGCTGGGAGGGATTGGGGGCAGGAGGAGAAGGGCACGACAGAGGATGAGATGGTTGGATGGCATAACTGACTCGATGGACATGAGTCTTAGTGAACTCCGGGAGTTGGTGATGGACAGGGAGGCCTGGCGTGCTTCAATTCATGGGGTCGCAAAGAGTCGGACACGACTGAGTAACTGAACTGAACTGAGGAAAGAGGTAAAGCTCTGTCCAGGGATAGAGGGAGAGGACTACACAAAGGAAATGCACAGAAGGGTGTTGTGGGACAATCCATCAACACCACCTGGAGGGTTTCAACATCTCTAATTCTCAATCTCATGGTTTCAAGAATATATCCAAATTAAAAATTAACATATTGTTGAGTACTACTACACAGTCAGCAAAAACAAGACCTGATGCTGATTGTGGCTCAAATGATGAGCTCCTTAGTGCAAAATTCAGGCTTAAATTGAAGAAAGTAGGGAAAACAACTAGGCCATTCAGGTACGACCTAAGTCAAATCCAATATGATTATACCATGGAGGTGATGAATTGATTCCAAGTGATTAGATCTGATAGACAGAGTGCCTGAAGAACTATGGACAGAGGTTCATAACATTGTACAGGAGGTGGTGACCAAAATCATTCCCAAGAAAAAAGAAATGCAAGAGGCAAAGTGGTTGTCTGAGGAGGCTTTACAAATAGCTGAGAAAAGAAGAGAAACGAAAGGCAAAAGAGACAGGGAAAGATATACCCAACTGAATGCAGCGTTCCAAAGAATAGTAGATGAGATAGAAAAGCTCTCTAAGTGAACAATGTAAACAAAGAGAGGAAAACAATAGAATGGGAAAGACTAAAGATCTCTTCAAGAAAATTGGAGATACCAGGGAACATTTAAGACTAAGGTGGGTACAATAAAGAAGAGAAATGGCAAGGACCTAACAGAAGTAGAAGATATTAAGAAGAGATGGCAAGAATACACAGAAGAACTATACAAAAAATGATCCAGATAACCACAATGGTGTGGTCACTCACCTAGAGCCAGTCATCCTGGAGTGTGAAGTCAACTGGGCCGTAGGAAGCATTGCTACTAACAAGGCTAGCAGAGGTGACGGAATTCCAGCTGAGCTATTTCAAATCCTAAAAGATGATGCTTTGAAAGTGCTGTACTCAATATGCCAACAAATATGGAAAACTCAGCAGTGGCCACAGGACTGGAAAAAAGTTTTCATTCTAATCCCAAAGGAAGGCAATGCCAAAGAATGTTCAAACTACCACACAATTGCACTCATTTCACATGCTAGCAATATTATGCTAAAAATCCTTCAAGCTAGGCTTCAGCAGTATGTGAACCAAGAACTACCAGATGTACAAGATGGATTTAGAAAAGGCAGAGGAACCAGAGATCAAGATGCTGACATCTACTGGATCATAGAGAAAGAGAATTCCAAAAACACATCTACTTCTGCTTCATTGACTACGCTAAAGCCTTTGACTGTGTGGATCTCAATAATCTGTGAAAAATTCTTATAGAAATGGGAATACCAACCAAATTACCTGCCTCCTGAGAAACGTGTATGCAGATCAAAAATCAACACGTTAGAACCATACATGGAACAATGGACTGTTTCAAAATTGGCAAAGGAGTACATCAAGACTGTATATTGTCACAGTGTTTATTTAACTTTTATGCAGAGTACACCATGCAGAATGCCAAGCTGGATGACTCACAAGCTGGAATCAAGATTGCCAGGAGAAATATCGTCAACCTCAAATATTCAGATGATGCCACTCTAATGGCAGAAAGTGAAGAGAAATTAGAGTCTCTTGATGAAAGTCAAAGTGGAGAGTCAAAAAACTGCCTTAAAATTCAACATTCAAAAATGAAGATTATAGCATCTTGACCCATCACTTCATTGCAAACAGATGGGGCAACAGTGGAAACACTGACAGATTTTATTTTCTTGGGCTCCAGAATCACTGCATATGGTGACTGCAGCCACAGTATTACAAGACCCTTGCTCCTTGAAAGAAAAGCTATGACAAATCTAGACAGTGTATGAAAGAGCAGAAACATCATTTTACCAACAACGGTCTGTATAGTCAAAACTATGGTGTATGCAGTATCATGTACGGATAGGAGGGCTGGACCATAAAGGCGGCTGAGTGCTGAAGACTGAGGCTTTTGAACTGCGGTGCTGGAGAAGACTCTTGAGAGTCTCTTGGACAGCAAAGAGATCAAACCAGTCAATCCTAAAGGAAATCAACCCTGAATATTCATTGGAAGGACTGATCCTGAAGCCGAAGCTCCAATACTTTGGCCACCTGATATGAAGAGCTGACTCAAGTCTCTGATGCTGGGAAAGATCGAGGGGAAAAGTAGAAGGGGGCAACAGAGGATGAGATAGTTGGATGGCATCACTGATTCAATGGACATTAACCCAAGCAAATTGCAGGAGATAAAGAAGGACAAGGGAGCCTGGTGTGCTGCAATCCATAGGGTCACCGAGTTGCACACAACTTAAGCAACTGAATAACAACAATGATGATGCTAATATTCATATTAATAAATATTTCCCTTGAACAAATCTAAGCATCCAAATATACCTCTGTTCTTATCAGAGGCAACTCTTTAACCCTTAGCTTATTTGCAGGACAGATATGACACACAGTCCTGTCTACTGACTCAGCGTAGAACTCCATCCATTCCTCTAGTTGGGAGAACTGGAAACCCATTTCAGAGGTGGCTTCATGATCACCAAGCAACACAGTTTGAACTGAGGTCTTTTAAAATACACAAAGAGCTCATGAAGCTCTATGTAAAAACAAACAAACAAAAAACACCAAACAACCCAATCAAAAAATGAGCAGAAGATCTAAAAAAGACACTTCTCCAAAGAAGACATACAGATGGCCAAAAAGCATACCAAAAGATGCTCAACATCACTAACTGTCAGAGAACGAGGTATCACCTCATACCAGTCACAATGCCATCATTAAAAAGTCTACAAACAGGAAAACAAGATGGCAGAGGAGTAGGTGGACGCAGAGCACATCTCTCTCCACAGATACATCAGGAATATGCTTTCAGACACAGAAGTGCATGCAGAACACCAGTTAAGAACAGACAGGAGTACTTGACCAGTGGAAAAGAATATATAGACCCATGCAAAACTCAGTAGGACAAAGGAACTAGGGGAAAAAACAGGAGTGTTAGTAGGACTGGACCTGCCCTTGGCGGGTGGGGGAACTGAAGCAGGGGTCTGATCCCTACACTGGGGCCGCAGTCTGAGTCAGAGGAGAAACATTTAAGGCTGAGAGTGAAACAGCTGATCTGTGGCAGCCTAAATGGAATGAGAATCAGACAGGCGTTGCCGCAGCCATACATATCCTGGACAGGGATGTGGGTCCTCTGGAAGGCACAGCGGCTAGGAGCTGGAATTTAGGGATTGTGGTGCAATCCCAGGGCAAGGACCGCTGTTAACTGTGGAGAGACAGATTGAGGAGATGTGAGGGAGGAGACTGTGGTGCAAAATGCCTGTGGAGGAAAGCCAGGCAGCCATGGAAGCAAGGCGATACTGCTGAGTCACATATAGGGGGTGGAGCCATCACCATAGCCTCTCTCCTGACTCACCAGCATCCCCAGCTGAACAATTGAGAGGCTGGCCCATCAAATGCATGATGCACTGAACTAGAGTAGGACCTCACCCAGGGTACACCTTCAAATGCCTGATGCACCGATCTACAGAGTAGGACCCCAGCCACGGGAGCCCCTCTGTGCCTGAGGCTCTGAACAACAGAGAGCCCAGGAAAGGGAGAGCTCTAAGTGCCTGAAAGGGCAGAGCTATGGAGAAGACTGGACAAAGAGGCCTTCTGATCCCCTGCTACAAGAGGCTCGAAAAAAGACTCAGATAGGGCCATAATTCCTGGGATGGAGGCAGTCGGTGTCCCTGCACACTTTGCATTGCCAGGGTTCCTGCAAGCCAAGCAGCTGCGCCACCTTCATGCACAACTCTCACTGGGGCAGAGCTGCCACAGGCAAAAAAATCTTGCATCTATACGTGCAGGGTAGCTTCAGTTGTGTCCAACATTTTGCATCCCCATAGACTGTGGTCTGCCAGTCTTCTCTGTCAGGGGGGTTTCCAGGCAAGAATACTGGAGCGTATTGGCCAATTCTGGTTGCCATACCCCTCTCAGTTCAGTCGCTCAGTCATGTCCAACTCTTTGCAACCCCATGAACCACAGCACGCCAGGCCTCCCTGTCCATCACCAATTCCCAGAGTCCACCCAAACCCATGTCCATCGAGTCGGTGATGCCATCCAACCATCTCATCCTCTGTCGTCCCTTTCTCCTCCTGCCCCCAATCCCTCCCAGCATCAGGGTCTTTTCAAATGAGTCAGTTCTTCGCATCAGATGGCCAAAGTATTGGGAGTTTCAACTTCAACATCAGTCCTTCCAATGAATACCCAGGATTGATTTCCTTTAGGATGGACTGGTTGGATCTCTTTTCAGTCCAAGGGACTCTCAAGAGTCTTCAACACCACAGTTCAAAAGCATCAATTCTTCGGCACTCAGCTTTCTTCACAGTCCAACTCTCACATCCATACATGACCACTGGAAAAACCATACCCTTGACTAGACAGACCTTTGTCGGCAAAGTAATGTCTCTGCTTTTTAATATGCATACCCTTCTAGAGTACTGTATTTCCTGCTTCCCTAGCCGCCAATTTCCCTGAGTACCTGGTGCTGCCAGAAGCCCTGCGACCCAAGCAGCTGCACCACCTCCACACCTGGCCTTCATAGGGGCAAACCCAAGTCCTCCAAGGCAGCCTCAGGAGCAAACTCCAGTGGACAACCCACATGCAAAGGGAGAAATAAAACCACAACTGAAATCTAGGGGCAGTGTGGCTAAGGAAGAAGACCCCTAACCTTCCCACCAGCTATACAAGCTGCAGATTAAATCCATATGATCAACTGGGCAGGCTCTGTGTCTATGGAATATATAAAAGGACATTGAGAGCTCCCACAAAAGAAAACACCCTAGTTCTGACAGCTGTAGACATTTGGAGGCAAGAACACACAGGAGTAGGATCAGATTAGAGTCTGAGCTGCCCCCACAGCAGGTCCAGAGATCAGCACAGTGTTGGAGGGCATCCTAGGGAGGTGAGATGGACTGTGACTCCCAGCGAGGGAAAGGACTCTGACAGCAGTGACTCAAGAAAAACATGTATTATTCCTATGTCTTCACTTGTTCTGTAGATTCTTTTGGATATTTTTTTTTTTCTTTCCTTTTCTTTTCCCCCTGTGTTGTAGTTGTCAATTTTAATGGCATTATAAAATCGAATTAAGCTTTTGAGCTTTTTTTTTTATCAGTCACATTTTTAATTATTGTCATAAACCTCTGCCTCTACATTGGGCTTTTGAAGTTCTGTGGAGTTTTCCCTTTTTTTTTTCTTTACTCTTTTTTTAATTTTAATATTTTTAAATCTATTATTTTTCCTACACTTATTCCTTCATTTGTTTTTCCTACTGTTCTTTTCCTCTTGCAGCTAATCTTTAATGTATATAAATATTCTTTATCTACCTCTATTTAACTTTGCATATCTATTCTTCCTTTCTTTCCTCTGAACATATTTGTAAGTTTTATTTTCATTGCTTTATTCCCCAATTGGCACCTTGCTTTAGTTGCATTTTTCAGTTTGTGCTTTTGTGCTTTTTTAGTTTTGTTCTTAACTGGTAGATATAATTTTTGGTTCCCTTTTTTCACTGGGTCAATCTATTGTACTTTATTTTTGTTGGACTGTTTTGATTTGGTTATGGGTGTATATGTATATGTGTATATTCAGTCACACTTTTTATTTTTGTGATAAACCTCTGCCTCTATGTTGGGCTTTTGCAGTTCTATGGAGTTTTCCCTTTTTTTTTTTCTTTTCTTTTTCCTTTTTTTCTTTTCTCTTCTTTATAATTTTAACTTTTAACTTTTTTAACCCTGTTATATTTTTTCTACATTTATTCCTTGTTTGCCTTTCCTACTGTTCTTTTCTCCTTGCAGTTAATCTTTAAGTATATAAATCTTCTTTATCTATCTCTATTTAACTTTGCATATCTATTTTCTTTCCTTTTCTAGGAATAAAACCACCATATGACCATATGAAATTCACCATATGAATAAAACTAGGAATAAAACCACCATATGACCCAGCAATCCCACTCCTAGGCATATACCCTGAGGAAACCAAAATTGAAAAAGATACATGCATCCCATTGTTCATTGCAGGACTATTTACAATAGCTAGAACATGGAAGCAACCTAGATGTCCACTGACAGATAAATGGATAAAGAAGTTGTGGTATATACACACAATGGGATATTTCTCAGCCATAAAAAGGAATGCCTTTGAGTCAGTTCTAATGAGGTGGATGAACCTAGGACCTATTACACAGAGTGAAGTCAGAAAGAGAAAGATAAATATCATAAAATCTAGAAAAATGGTACTGAAGAATTTATTTCCAGGGCAGCAATGGAGAAACAGACATAGAGAATAGACTTATGGACATCGGGAGAGGGGAGGAGAGGGTGAGATGTATGGCAAGAGTGGAAACTTACATTACCATATGTAAAATAGATAGCCAACGGGAATTTGCTGTATGGCCCAGGAAACCAAATAGGGGCTCTGTATCAACCTAGAGGGGTGGGATGGGGAGGGAGATGGGAGGGAGTTTCAAAAGGGAGGGGATATATGTATACCTGTGGCTGATTCATGTTGAGGTTTGAGAGAAAACAAAAAAATTCTGTGAAGCAATTATCCTTCAATAAAAATAAATTAATTTTTTAAAAAGTCTACAAACAATAAATTATGGAGAGGGTGTGGAAAAGAGAGAACCCCCCACACTGTGGGTGGGAATATAAATTGACACAACCACTGTGGATAAGATCATGGAGGTTCCCAAAACAACTAAATACTGAACTATCATATGATCCAGCAATCTCACTCCTGGGAAAATCTATCTGGAGGAAAAATATAATCTGAAAGGATATGTGCATCCCAGTATTCATTGCAGAACTGTTTACTAGAGCCAAGACACAGAAACAAGTTAAATGTCCACCAAGAAAGGAAAGGATAAAGAAAATGTGGCATATATATGTAATAGAATATTACTGAACCATCAGAAAAAATGAAATAATGCCATTTGCAACAACAGGGATAGACCTGGAGATTATCATACTAAATGAAACAAGTCAGAGAAAGACAAATATCATATAATCTCACTCATATGTGGAATCTAATTTTTTAAAAAATGAAACAAATGAGCTTATTGACAAAACAGAAACAGACTTATAGATACTGAAAACAACCTATGGTTACCAGGGAACTCTACTCAGTATTCTGGGATAACTTACATGAGAAAAGAATCTAAAAAGGAATGAATACATGTACATGTGTAACTGAATCACTTT
The DNA here is from genome assembly GCF_019923935.1 of Bubalus bubalis. Lineage (NCBI taxonomy): Eukaryota > Metazoa > Chordata > Mammalia > Artiodactyla > Bovidae > Bubalus > Bubalus bubalis. The sequence continues at coordinate 114,147,372 of NC_059159.1, read as the reverse complement.
GCTGTACACCTGGAACTAACATAGCATTGTAAATAAACAATACTCCAATAAAATTAAAATCAAAAAAACCTACCATTCTAACACCATTCTCGAAGGCTTGCCGGGTGAGTGGCGCTGGTCCATCCACAGTCTTGCCATCATCATCTGGACCCCAGCTTGCACTATAAATGTGCACATGCTGGGGATTGAAGCTAACGGATTTTGCTTCAACCATATCTGTGACATCTCCATCCAGCATTCGAACTCCTTCAAGACAGAAAGGAGAAGCAACTCTATCAGAAGCTTTATCCAAACAGACCAAGATATATTTCAATTGCAGCATTTTAAAATGGAAACTATATTGTATGTAAAAGATCAAAACTTCTTTACCAATTGTTCTCTTTTTCTAGGTTTCCATATTCTCTCCCTTCTCTTTATCCCTGTCTTAAATGAGTACTTGACAAAGAGAGCCTCAAGCAATCCATCTTCCCTAAACTTTTCTTCATTAGGTTCCTAGTACTCATAATTGGTATAAAACATTCTAACCTAAGCAGTCTTCGAAAATTTGGAGAGCTGCCAACTTAAGAGTGCTCCAATTTCCTCCATATTTAATATTATCTCCTAATCTGAAATACTGATGTGAACTTAATATATTACTTCTTTGCCAAGTTATTTATTAAGTAAAATAATAAATGAGAATGCCCTCTGTGCATGTAACACATCAAATAATTCTCAAAGGGTTTTGGCAATGTTTAGTCATTAATCTTCATGTAAGTATTCCCACCAGACAGATAGGAATTTATTATTAACCTTAATTTGCTAAAATAGACTAAAATCTTAAACATAAATTTTATGTCAAAGCTTTCTTTCTTCTTTTACTTTTATAGACTCACAATAGCAATGAAACATCTAATTGTTAAGTAAACATATCTTTCCTTCAGCTGAAGCTATATACCATCACTGAGACATCATAGTATTTTAAAATTGTATCTTTATAGCCCAAATTTACTCCTTAGGAAAATGTTGTTATCTAGTAGGATTTCAAGTTTTATTGGTTACCAATAAATGAGGATTAAATAATAAAACTCTAAATCAGGCAGCTTTAGAGGCAATGTGGCTTGAGGAACTCTGGTAGAATATAAAAAATATTCTTGAAGGACATATATATTTTTTGTGCTTTTAAAAATGTTTAACTTAAAATTACAAACATAGAAAAACACAAAGAATGACAATGAACCCAGATATAACCAGGGCTCAACAACTGTTAACATTTTGCCACATTTTCTTCATCTAAAAATATAAATATTAAGCTAAACCATTTAAAATTACATGACAGACATGACACTATCTTTTAATATTGTTTCCAAAAAAGGGAAGAAATAAACATCCGCTCAACCTTAAATCTCTCCAAAGCATCCCTAAAGATTTTGGCTACTATATCTCATGACTATCTTTTCCTCTAGACTTGCATATTTTTAAAGGAGAGGTATTATATATAAACAGGTGGGTTTCCCAGGGGCTCTGTGGTAACGAATTCACCTGCCAATACAGGAGATACAGGAGACAGGGGTTCGATCCCTGGGTCAGGAAGATCCCTTGGGAGAGGAAATGGCAACCCATTCCAGTATTGTTGCCTGGAAAATCCCATGGACAGAGGAGTCTGGTGGGCCACAGACCATCTAATCACAAAGAGTTGGACCCAACTGAGCACATGTGCATGAAAAATAGGTGATGTGAAAAACGGTTTTGAACATACCCCTTTAAAAATTACCAGAATGGAAAAGATACTTTGAAAACTCTTCAGCAGTTTATTCTGTGGGAGAAAATTACCCAGCAGGATGCTCTGCACATACTGGGTCCTCAGCAACTATCAGTTTGTTTTGATTTGACATGAATATTCAAAACTCATCTGCATGGCTTTCACCAAGTAAGATGAACTACTTCATATTCTTACTTTCTATTTAAAAGCATAAAACTGAACTATTTCACCACTACAGGGAGGTCTGAAATAATCTAACCAGTATGTCTAAACATGGGAGTGTCTACACATCTGAATTTGGTTTCTACATCATGAAATTCATGTGAAGTCCATGAAAACATGCTTGATAAAATTGTATCTACAGGGTAATATTTATTTTCTGACCAGAAATTGATAAGAATTTTATTTTTGCAAATTTAAAGATGAATGGTTACTTATTTTTCATTTAAGTGCGAGACTTCATGCCTTGGATCTGGAGGAGTTACATTTATAATTTAGAAGCTTCTTGTTTTCAGGATGACTGAACATTTGTCAGGCATTGCAATACATTCATTTTTTTAGAGGTCTTATCAGCTAGGTGAGCAGCTTATCTGTGAGGTTCAGAAGTTCATGCCTTCATTCCCTCAAGGTCAGAAGTGCTGGGTTAGCTCTGAAGAGTAATGACAGGGACCTGAGAGTATCTCCCTGGAGGAGGAAATGGCAACCCACTCCAGTATTTTTGCCAAGAGAATCCCATGGACAGAGGAGCCAGGCAGGCTACGGTCCATGGGGTTGCAAAAACTTGGACACGACTGAGCGACTAACTAATACTGAGAATGTTTCTGCATGTATGAGTGCGTGTGTGCTGGACTGCAAGGAGGGTTGACTGGACAGCCATTGTAGTTATCTGATTATCTTGAAGAGAGAGCAGGGGCCTCTAGCACCCTCACGATTCTTCAGAGGACGTCTGTCTCCTTTCCATAACTCCTCTAGGAACGTTTCACTTGACACACAGCAGATGCTCTCAGAGTACAGCTAATTACTGGTTAATAAGCTGCCATACTCTAAGAAACCCAGGTGAAATAAAGAGAAGAAAGAGGTTGGATTTACTGACAACTGACATACAAGACAGTCTCAGAAAACCTTTTCTTAGCATCATTATCATATACCTCAATTATTCCATGTTATAAGATGTCTACATTTACTTTAGAAAGGTCTATCATTTTTATTTTTTAGATCTGGTGGCTCAAGTGGTAAAGAATCTGCCTGTAGTGCAGGTTAGATCCCTGGGTTGGGAAGATCCCCTGAAGAAGGGAACAGCAACCAACTCTGGTATATTTGCCTCGAGAATTCCATGAACAGAGAAGCCTGGTGGGCTACAGTCCATAGGGTTGGACATGACTGAGCAACTAACACTTTCATGTTCACCAGTGGAGACAAATATTATGTTGGAAATGAGGATGTCAGCCTAATTCCAGGAACTTCATCTTAAGAAACTCTTCAGGTGATACCCAGGGGAACACTTCCAAAGCCAACAGGATCTACACATCTCTTACCATGTTTTCCTCCCATTTGTGTGTGGCTGTGGCACCAGGCTATACTAACAAAGATGATTGTACATGGGAACTGAGAGCTTGCTTCTATTAATATCTGAATGTATACTGCTTGGGTTAGGTCCCTGTGGTAAGTATAGGTATATTTGAATTTGTGTGTGTATATATACTATCTGTAATCTGCAATTACTAATGGTAATAGTATTACTATACTCTTTCAAAAGGAGATCCTACTATTTAAACTGAAATGAAAAGAAGCTTTTTGTAAAGCCTAAGGGAAAGAAAAAAAAATATTTTCTGTTTGACAGAATTTCAAAATGCTTTTTTCTGTAGAGATATTCTGGCCTGGTGTTTATCTTTTTAGTTCTTTCTGACCTAGGTATCAATTTTACAGTTCCATATAGATGCTAATGACCCCATTTTTGCTATTGGACAAGCTTCTTTCATTTTTATCTAAAGAAAGATTTCTGTGTTTGCAACACTTCAGGGGGCTGCTTCAAAGTCTTTGTTTTAATAACACAGGTTAACACAGTCATTTTGCTGTTGGCAGTAGTTGAACACTGTTATGCAAACATATGCTTGTCTTTAGTTCAAAAAGGGTTCTGAAAACGAGTTAGCAGAACTCTTGGCTCATTTCTACATCCACAGGAGTCTGGGTCGCATACCTCCGATCTTGGCGTTGAAAGCAATGCCGACTGTACAGTGAGAGTTGTTTGCTGCGGCGGCCACTTCTCCAGCACAGCGGGTCCCGTGCCTGTAGGGAGAACACACACACACCTCATTCTCCCAACCTCAGCAAGTCCTTGCCACCACTCAGACCTCAAAGCGGTGAAGAATGTAGCAAGCTGTGGGTACTTCTGGAACTTCCTACCCATGTAGCACTTAGTCTGTCCATAGCAAATTTTAGCACTTAATTATATTCTATTTTGGGTTATATTTTTATATGCTTATTTTTTGATGTCTTGCTTTCTCAACTAGAAAATCTCCTTGAAGGCTAAAATCAAATTGTATGTTTCTTTGTATTTTCTGAACTTTCAACATCCAACATGGTAACCACTAGCCGCATAGGCTAATGGATACCTGAAATATGGCGAATGTGACTGCATATTAATTTTAGTTAAATTTAAAAACTAGTACTCAATTATTAGAAACCTCAAGAATGTGAATATAAGAAGTACTTTGTAGACTGGAAATTTAGATACACATCAAGGATCTTCAATGAAAATTTATCATCTAAAATGGGACTTCTGTAAATACACACAGAATTTCAAAGACCTTGAGTGAAAAGACACCATAAAATAATGCATTAGCACTTATTTCATATCAATTACATGTCAAAATATCATACTCAATACAATATGTTAACAAAACCTATTTCACCTGTTTGTTTTCACCTTTTTCCTGGTTTTACAAGATGTGACTGACAGTAAAGCACAAAATTTTTCTGAAAGATATTCTGTTCTTTCTTACCACGATAACAGTTCTTTGATCAGAAAATAATTTAGCTGAAAGGACTTCTAAGATCTTATACAAAGATTGCAAAGAAGTGTCAAGTGCAAAGGACACGCTCTTTAAAAATGGTGGCCTAATACAGTGTGTGCTGAGAATAATTCTAAGGCATGGTTGAGCCTAGAGAAAGAAGGTGAAGACTGATGACTAATGCCTGCCCTGGGTGCAGGAAGGGGGTGACAACCAACTACATGTGGTGTAGTTCTAAGATGATGAAATCCAAAGCTCACCTTCTTTCCTACATTTTGAGAAATGAGTTAAGGAGGCCCTGAGATATAAAGAGATCTGTCAAAAATAGCTCAACAGTGACTAAAACTCAGGACCCCAAATTCTGTTTTAGTACTATTTGTTTTACAGTATATTCTACACTGTCATCATGGGATATAACTACTGTCTGTGCAACTATAAACAAGTTGCTGCTTACAACTGATAGGTACACATCAGTTTATACAGGAGATATACTGCTTTTACCACTTAGTAAATAGATGGGGAAACAGTGGAAACAGTGTCAGACTTTATTTTTGGGGGATCCAAAATCACTGCAGATGGTGATTGCAGCCATGAAATTAAAAGATGCTTACTCCTTGGAAGGAAAGTTATGACCAACCTAGATAGCCTATTAAAAAGCAGACATATTACTTTGCCAACAAAAGTCCATCTAGTCAAGGCTATGGTTTTTCCAGTGGTCATGTATGGATGTGAGAGTTGGACTGTGAAGAAAGCTGAGCACCGAAGAATTGATGCTTTTGAACTGTGGTGTTGGAGAAGACTCTTGAGAGTCCCTTGGACTGTAAGGAGATCCAACCAGTCCATCCTAAAGGAGACTAGTCCTGGGTGTTCATTGGAAGGACTGATGCTGAGGCTGAAACTCCAATACTTTGGCCACGTCATGCGAAGAGTTGACTCATTGGAAAAGACTCTGATGCTGGGAGGGATTGGGGGCAGGAGGAGAAGGGGACGACAGAGGATGAGATGGCTGCATGGCATCACCAACTAGATGCACATGAGTTTGAGTGAACTCTGGGAGTTGGTGATGAGTTGAGTGAACTCAGGGAGGCCTGGTGTGTTGCAGTCCATGGGGTCGCAAAGAGTTGGACACGACTGAGCAACTGAACTGAACTGAATGTCATCTATCTCTTCCTACATAAATATTAATCTATATATCATTTAAATGGTTACAATTATTCTTTACAATCTTTTAAATTTATATAAAATGGCATAAACCTATATACATATACCTATATATATGTGTGTATACATATACACACACATGCATCATAATTTTATTCCTAGAAATTTACCTATTTTTTGCTAGTATTAATGAAATATAAAAATAATAGCTTGTATATACATTTTAAATATCTTGGGATAAATTTCTAGAAGTGGAATTACTGGATCAAAGAGTACAGAATATACTGTCATAATGTCAACAAAAGATGAAAGTAGTATAATCGAACCTCATAAAAATGGCAAGACTGATAAATATTACTACAAAATACCAAATTGTTATGCATGACAAAAAGAAAAGATAGGCCATAAGCCAAGTTGGATGATAATAGGAAGAATGGAGAAAATATCTAGACAAACCTCTGTGTAGATAAAGCCCTATATATGAGTTTTTCAAACTTTTTCATCCTTGCCAAACTGAGTTGAAAAATATTATCTCATCGTCATTTCCCTCTTTATCCCTTATGATTACATTTGTTGCTATGCATCTTTTCAAATATTTATTAGCTATTTCTATGTCTTGCCTTGTGAATAACCTCTTCATGCTTTTTGCCCAAATCACTCATTGCCTTTCCATCATATCTGTTATAAATATGTTTCCAAATGTTTTATTTGGAACATGAAAATCTTGTTTATGGAATTTTTAGGTTGTCACACACAATATTTAATCTTGATATACTCATAATTATCTTGCCCCCTGATACTGGGTTATACCACTTTAATCATTACAAAAAATGATCTCTTTTTCAAAAAATACTTCTGGAAGCCCCAAGCTAAACTAATTTTCCCCTGAGCATAGCAATTATTTACTATGATTTTTTATTAGCCTCTTGTTGCATATTACTTCCTGGTGTAGGTTATTTTTCTTCAAATGTCAAATTCCCTTTATGGGTTTACTGTTTTTATACTACATTGCATCTATTATTAATTAATGCAAGTTCTACAGGAGCATAAGGACATCTGTTTTTAATTCTGCCCTGGTTTATTCTTAGGCCCATGGGTTATTAAGAAGTAGGATTTAAATTTTTTGAATGTTTGCAGCTGTTATATTTTTTATAGTCAATAACTTCATTAACTTATGATAAAATAATTTTTATGAAGCAATCATTTGAATTTTGTGAGCGCACAAAATGGTGAAGTATGTGATCAACTTTTATAAATGTTCTATGTGGTTGAAAAGATGTATATTTTCCAATTATTCTAGATAAGTCCATCATGTCAAGCTTGTTCATTATTTTGTGGATTTGTTAATATTCTTTGTGGTTCTATTCATTTTTATTGCCTTTAGAATGGAACTATCAAATCTTCCTAGTGAAACAAATTGTTTATGAATATGTAATAACACTTTCTGTTTCTTAAATAAAATTAAAGATATCTTGTTAGTATTTAAATTATAAACCACTTGATCCTTTAACTTTCAAATATTCTGTTTATATTATTTATACCTCATAAATAGAATATAATTTTTTTAAACCCTGGAAATCTTTATTTTTGACTCAAGAGTTAGTCCATTTATATTATCTAAGTATTCATAAACACATAATCATTTCTGTATTTTTCCCCTGTACTAGTCTGGATGTTATACATTCTATTATTTAGTGCTTATCCTAGATATTTGATCATGGGTACCTAAGATCACAAAGTTACTGATATTTTTTTCAACTTTTCCCAAACAGTACAGATGTCAGAATGTTTTAAGTCTGATTATCCAGCTCTTGACATGATCCTCCCATAATTATAGTTACACACTGGATATTTTTTTTAACACTAGAAATCACCCATTACTGTTCTACTTTGAACAATCAATGTTTGTTTAGATTTACATTTCTTGCTTTGTTTATTTTTGTAGCACTTATTTCCTTCTGGGATCACTGATTTCTTTCTGAAGAACATTCTATAAATGTACCCATCAGAGAGGCTTTTGATAGTCTCAGAAAATGACTTTATTTTACTGCTCTTCTTAAATACTAATTTCAATGGATATAGTTAAAATAGTAAGAACGGATACTATACTCGATCTTAGCCAAAAGGTAGAGAAACATTTTTTTCAATGGGTATAGAATTCTAGACTAATAGCACTTCAAAGATGCCATTCCACCATTTTTTAGCTTCCCTTCTTTCTGGTGAGAAGTCAGCCATCTGGCAATCTAATTCTCTGGACGCTTTTCAGATCTTTGCCTTTTCTATTCTGCAGGTTCATTAAGATATTGTATGTGTGGATTTTAAAAACCTCTTTCTTGGAATTCCTAAACCTGTAGTTTAACATTTAAATTTTCAGAAGTCTCAGCTAGTACCTTTGTAAGCTAGTACCTTGATGTATTCCTTTATATCACTCTATGGTTCTTCTTATCAGAATCCCAATTAAGCATACATTAGACCTTTTCACACTTTTTAAATCTTTATCTCATCTTCAGGCTTCCCACATACATTGCTCTCTTGGCTGTGTTCTCTGTAACTTGCTAAGTTCTATATTTCACTTATCCTGTCTTTAGCCATGACTAACCTGATATTTAATCCATTCACTGAATTATTCTTTTCAGGTACTATACACTTTATTTTTGAAGTTTTTTTTTCAAATTTGGTTAATTTGGATAGTCAATTTTTCTTAAAAATGCTTTTCAATATTTATTTATTGATACAAATAAATTATTTATAAATAATAATTCTAAGTAGGTGAATCTATTTCTACTATTTGTGTTTTTTACTGGCTTGTCTTTATGGCAATGTTTACTCCATGTAGTTGGTGAACTGTCCATTTAGAAGATTGTGCTGTTTAGGCTTTTATCTTTGTGAATTCTTTGAGGATGGTATGGAAAACTCAATAAGATCTGTGAGTTATTCTCAAAAGTAGTTATTTGTTTATCCCTTTGTCCCATCTATTAACCAGGGAGAGAAAGTCAAATACATCCTTTCACTTCCCATGTAGGATTTCTTTTTCTGTGTTTATTGCACTGAAGACAGTACCTCAGGGGTTCCATTTTATGCAAGTCTCAGCCCTTTGGACCAAAGCCTTGTCTCCTGCTATCTCTGGACTTTTAAAATTCAGTTCCAGGCTGGTTGGGATTGGTTAGTCACCCTGGGAAATGCCTGGTGTTGCCCACCTAGTTTATAGATTTGAGGTTTCTCAGAGAAATACCCTAGCACCCCATAAGCTCAACCATGCACTAAGAAGTTCTTTAATATTTTCCCATGATTTTTAGATACACTGTGGGAGGAAAGATTTAATTGAATATCTGTTCTACCATATTACTAAAAAAATAGAAGTGACTTGGTTCTGTATTTCTAAAAGCCCTGTACATATCATGTGCATCATTCATGTACAGTGAATGTTTGTAAGTGAAGAACACAGTGAATATTCTCCTTATAAAAACATTTCTTCTGTACAGGGCTCTACATCATGATATGTGGACTATTTTGAGGAGACAGGCAAGTTATACTCTACTGCTGACACATATATTTTAAATATCAGTTAAATCATGTATTTCAGCATACTGTAATTGAGGGTCCAAATTGCAGCTCAACTACATTTAAACAGCCCACTCTTCAGATGACAATGATCATTATTCCAAGTAAAGTACTAGTCATCTTTTTTATTTTTATATCTTAGTTAGACTGTGTTTTGACATGGATTTTAAATAGATCATAGAACAATGGATATATCATCATGACCTATTCAAGTATGTGATCATGACTCAATTTCTTCCTTCTCCCAAAAAACAAAGGGTGGTCAACAAAAAGTATATTCATGATGTCAGTAAATATGAAAGTCACAAAACAAACAAAACTGCTTTTCAGATGTAGTTTTCTTCAGAGATGATTGAGTGTTAGCATTTAAAGTATTTTTAGCATAAGAAGAAAGATTTAGTAGATTTTAGTCTAGAAAACAATATACTTATTAGATTAAGCTCGGACAAACATGGTACCTAAATAAAAATTTTAATATCCAAGTCCCATACAATGGTCTTTGGAAAGAAAATGAGTCACCTGTTTAACTTTCTTACATATGTTCACAATATTACTAAGAAACATATTTTCTGAGACCTTTAAAAGATAACCCAATTATGTAAATTTCAAGGACTTAAATTGAATAGCATCTAAAATAAAGTACATCCAGAGAAACTAGGAATTAAAAATGCATCAGTTCTCTGAATCCCTTAAGGATATGGTTATGTCTGCCCTGCTGCTGCTGCTGCTAAGTCACTTCAGTCGTGTCTGACTCTGTGCAACCCGATAGAGGGCAGCCCACCAGGCTCCCCCGTCCCTGGGATTCTCCAGGCAAGAACACTGGAGTGGGTTGACATTTCCTTCTCCAGTGCATGAAAATGAAAAGTGAAAGTGAAGTCGCTCAGTTGTGTCCGACTCTTTGCGACCCATGGACTGCAGCCTACCAGGCTCCTCTGTCCATGGGATTTTCCAGGCAAGAGTACTGGAGTGGATTGCCATTGTAAGTGTAAAATGTTGTGTTATAAGGTATCCATAGGTGTGTGGATTTATCTCTGGGCTTTCTATTTTGCTCCATTGATCTATATTTCTGTCTTTGTGCCAGTACCATACTGTCTTGATGACTGTGGCTTTGTAGTAGAGCCTAAAGTCAGGCAGGTTGATTCCTCCAGTTCCATTCTTCTTTCTCAAGATTGCTTTGGCTATTCGAGGTTTTTTGTACTTCCATACAATTTGTGAAATTATTTGTTCTAGCTCTGTGAAAAATACCATTGGTAGCTTGATAGGGATTACACTGAATCTATAGATTGCTTTGGGTATTATACTCATTTTCACTATATTGATTCTTCCGATCCATGAACATGGTATATTTCTCCATCTATTAGTGTCCTCTTTGATTTCTTTCACCAGTGTTTTATAGTTTTCTATATATAGGTCTTTAGTTTCTTTAGGTAGATATATGCAAAGGAGGCAAGAATATACAATGGATTAAAGACAATCTCTTTAACAAGTGGTGCTGGGAAAACTGGTCAACCACTTGTAAAAGAATGAAACTAGAACACTTTTTAACACCATACACAAAAATAAACTCAAAATGGATTAAAGATCTAAATGTAAGACCAGAAACTATAAAACTCCTAGAGGAAAACATAGGCAAAACACTCTCCGACATACATCACAGCAGGATCCTCTATTACCCACCTCCCAGAATATTGGAAATAAAAGCAAAAATAAACAAATGGGACCTAATTAAACTTAAAATCTTCTGCACAACAAAGGAAACTATTAGCAAGGTGAAAAGACAGCCTTCAGAATGGGAGAAAATAATAGCAAATGAAGCAAGTGACAAACAACTAATCTCAAAAATACACAAGCAATTCCTGCCACTCAATTCCAGAAAAATAAACGACCCAATCAAAAAATGGGCCAAAGAACTAAATAGACATTTCTCCAAAGAAGACATACGGATGGCTAACAAACACATGAAAAGATGCTCAACATCGCTCATTATCAGAGAAATGCAAATCAAAACCACAATGAGGTACCATTTCACGCCAGTCAGAATGGCTGCGATCCAAAAGTCTACAAGCAATAAATGCTGGAGAGGGTGTGGAGAAAAGGAAACCCTTTTACACTGTTGGTGGGAATGCAAACTAGTACAGCCACTATGGAGAACAGTGTGGAGATTCCTTAAAAAACTGGAAACAGAACTGCTTGATGACCCAGCAATCCCACTGCTGGGCATACACACTGAGGAAACCAGAAGGGAAAGAGACACGTGTGCCCCAATGTTCATCGCAGCACTGTTTATAATAGCCAGGACATGGAAGCAACCTAGATGTCCATCAGCAGATGAATGGATAAGAAAGCTGTGGTACATACAAATAATGGAGTATTACTCAGCCATTAAAAAGAATACATTTGAATCAGTTCTAATGAGGTGGATGAAACTGGAGCCGATTATACAGAGTGAAGTAAGCCAGAAAGAAAAACACCAATACAGTATACTAACACATATATATAGAATTTAGAAAGATAGTAACTATAACCCTGTATGGGAGACAGCAAAAGAAACACAGATGTATAGAACAGTCTTTTGGACTCTGTGGGGGAAGGAGAGGGTGGGATGATTTGGGAGAATGGCATTGAAACATGTATAATATCATATATGAAACGAATCGCCAGTCCAAGTTCGATGCATGATACTGGTTGCTTGGGGCTGGTGCACTGGGACGACCCAGAGGGATGGTATGGGGAGGGAGGAGAGAGGGGGGTTCAGGATGGGGAACACGTGTATACAATGGATTCATGTTGATGTATGGCAAAACCAATACAATACTGTAAAGTAAGTAGCCTCCAATTAAAAGAAATAAATTTATATTAAAAAAAAGAAAAAAAATGTTGTGTTATGTAACATTATGTATTATGCATTTTTTACTTGAATAAACGATTTTGGCTCTTAAGGAGCATCTTGATTTAAAAATCACATCTGTCTTTGTCCTTTCCCTTTTTATTACTCAGAAATATAAATTTTCTCATCTGCTACATTACCTATTCCCCAACAAGAAACCACTGTAATTACAGGTCTCAAGAAGTTTTACCTTGGATATCTGATTGAAAAGATGGAAAATCAGATCAGAGAGTGCCTGTTAACTCATTTCTATAATATTGTGAACTCATACAAGTGAAGTGAGGGTAGAATATAAATTTTTGGGTCCATTACATCTTGCTACATAGTAAAGTACTGCCTTCACTCCTTTGTTTGCTTTCTCCTACTCTAGTCACACTGCTTTATAAGCTTTTTTTAATTTCATATGAGGTAGTAGGGATGGAAATATTAACTCACTTGAGATTTACCATGAATCTGAAGGTAAGACATGAACAAGCTCAGCAATGAATCAGAAACATCAGGACACACGCAAGAGGTCTCCAGTTAGTGATCACTACATTGCTTGAAATTATACTTGTATGGAATCAAGCAATGGCAAGTTGGAGAAAGACTGCTTTCTATGTCTTTTCTTTCTTAGGACAAACATCTTCAGCTGTTCATGGATTCTGTCTCCAGGCTCCCGCCCCCACTGTTTCTAGTCCCTTTGACATCTGATGTGTCCATTCTCCTTGGCATGTTTTGATTTTGTTTAAATCTGAGTGAAAACCTTCCATCTGAGCTTACTTCAAAAGCCCCCTTAGAAAGGGACAGGAGAGCAAGAATAATGATATGTTTGAGGTATTCTCCAATATATCATGCAGAGCCTTTCTTTCTGATTGATTTTGTAGCTCTTGATAATATTACCACTTTGTTTATATCACCCTCTCCACTTCTCAAAGTACTTTAACCTCATCTGGTTCTCACTTCAACTCTGCAAAGTAAGCAAAACAGACACTACTACTCTTATTGCAATAAATGTAGTCAGTCATATAGTGATTAGTAGCTATAAACTGTGATGGGGCAATGACTAGATCTGGGTCTCCTGGGCATAGATAAATTAATGCTTTTTACTCTTGCAGCAAGACTCACAGGGGCCCATATTTCCAAGTATTTGAATGATGGCCAAGATTTCTTGACTTCCTTGCCACTACCCTACTTATTCTGTGAGGTAGAGGCAACTACTTCCTCATTAGTATTGATGACAACATATTTGACAATATATTTTATAGAATCTCCAAACTAAATTATTCAACTTGAGTTATAAGGAGCAAATGCTGAGAATCTTAAAAATGAAAACTTCAGAAGAATGGGAAATAGCTGAAAATAGATTTTCACTCTATCTCCAGCGAAAAGCTTAAGGAACATATTGGCAGCAGGGAGGTGGGGGGCAGGGGTGGAAGGGTAAATGAAAATTTTTAGGGAGGAAAAAAACCATACAGTCAACTTTCTGATGATTCATTTTTGTGAGAATATTAAGAGAATAGTTTCTGATATGATGACAGTTAAACATAGTCGCTGGGGCTTCCATAATACTAAATTTTTTTAATATACTAGGAAGAAATTCAAGAAAATTCATTCACAATAACTGCTATGGATTGAATGTTTCTGTCCATCCTATCCCAAGCCACATATGGAAACCCTAATCCCAGTGGGATGATATTTGGAGCTGAGGCCTTGTGGAGATGACTAGGTGATGAATGGTAGTCTCACGATGGAAACAGTGCCTGTATAGGAAAAGACACAAGACAGCTGACTTCTCTCCCTCTGCCATGGAAGAAGGCAGCCATCTACAAGGCAAAAGCCAAATCTGCTCACACCTTAATATCAGAATTCCCAGCCTCTAGAACTGTGAAAAATAAATGTTTGTTGTCTAAGCCACACAGCCTACTCTGTTAGAGTAGCCTGAATTAAGACAGTGAAGGGCACATAAGATATGATCATATTCACAGGCCTTTTGATAGCCTAATATTCAAAGAAATTTAAACATGAACTTAAATTATGACAGTTTTTATACCTAGCAACACACATTATGAATCCTCCTTTTGGCTCTCAGGAGTAATATATACAATATTTGAAGAGATTAATAAAAGCATTCATCAATTGCTCCAAAGCCTAACAGATACATTGCAGGCAAGGAAAGAAAATGAAAAAATACAGTATTAGAGCATTACGTAGTAACAGAATACTACTAAAAATTAGCATCAGAAATATAATATGCAAATAACTAATAAGTATTTTTTAAAAGGTACAGAATATTTCTCTTGGATGGTTAAAATTTTGTCAATCTCTCACACACACACACACGAATACACCTAAAAACTTGAAAAATATGAATAACGTGTGTAAATTGCATTAATGTAATTTTCCTGGCTTTGATATTTTGCTATAATTACACATGTTGCTACCACTGGGGGAATTTAGGTGAAGGATATGGGGGACCTCTACTATTTTTTAAACTCGCTGTGAGTTTATAATTACTTTAAAGTTTAAATATCATTGTAGGTTTGAAGAATTTGTACAGTTATTTATAATATTGATTGCAATCCAAGAAGATTTCAGTCAGAACCTAAAATACTGAAAATAAATACATCTCAAGTGGTCAAACTGTTTTAGAATTTTTTTCTCACCTCTGCCATTTTCCTTCCTCCTTAACTTCCCCAGCCTAGGAAAATTACTTATTCATTGTTAAATAAATTAACTGTTAAACATACTAGCTCACATGTAAAGGAAAGAGTAAATAGCTTGGTTTATTAGAAAACCTAGTTCTTTACCTCACTTCTGTTGCTTTCCCAACTATAATGTTGTATGGAATGATGAAGTACAATAAAATCCACAGCAGCTTAACTCACACACACTTCTATATATATAACAGATAACCCTATTGTATAGCAAAGGGAACTATATTCAGTATTTTGTAATCATCTATAAGGGGAAAGAATTTGCAACACAGACACACTGCATGGAGTAAAAACTTGTTTGTGTATATATATGTGGGCTTTTCTGGTGGCTCAGACTGTAAAGAATCTGCTTGCAATGCAGGAGATACAGGTTTGATCCCTGGGTCAGGAGGATCTCCTTGAGAAGAGGATGGCTGCTCCAGCATTCTTGCCTGGAGAATTTCATGACAGAAGAGCCCAGTGGGCTACAGTCCATGGGGTTACAAAGAGTTGGATACGATTCAGGGACCAACACTACATATGTATGTATGTATGTGTGTGTGTGTATGTGTATGAGTCACTTTGCTGTATATCTGAAACTAACATAACATGGTAAATCAACCACTGTTTGTTTGTGGTTTAGTTAGTAAGCCATGTCTGGCTTTTTTGTGATCCCACGGACTGTAGCCCGCCAGGCTCCCGATCCATGGGATTTCCCATGCAAGAATATTGGAGTGGGTTGCCATTTCCTTCTCTAGGGAATCTTCCCAGCCCAGGGATCAAACCTACATCTCCCACTTGGCAGGCAGAATCTTTACCACTGAGCCACCTGGGAAGTCCAAAAACAACAATACTTCAATTTTTAGAAAAAGCCTACAGTAGGCATTTTTATACATGTTTTTGTATATAGTGGCTGACCAAGAGGTAGGCTTTTCATCAGCCTCCCTCTCTTCCTACCCTTATCTTATACATCAACGACAATGTCAAAGCACTGGGTACGTGAGATCCCTTTGATGAAACTCATTAATCATGATGATTAAATTAGGCCCTTTTACTTGGCTCCCTGGTTGATATTCTAAATTTACCCAACCATGCTTTTCAACTCTTTTTTGCTTTACTGATTACTATTTTGATTTACTGATTTCCACATGTTACTTGAGCTTATTTCTATGAATTCACATTGCCATGCCTGTCTATGCTGCTGCTAAGCCGCTTCAGTCGTGTCCGACTCTGTGTGACCCGATAGATGGCAGCCCACCAGGATCCCCCATCCCTGGGATTTTCCAGGCAAGGGTACTGGAGTGGGGTGCCATTGCCTTCTCCGATGCCTGTCTATATCCCCTAGTAATTCTGTGATGCTATTCCTTCGCCACTGGATCTATTAAGAGCCCATCACCCTGCTTTTCCAGCTCCTTAAGCTCTTATCAGAGGGTTCTGTTCGGTCTCCGAAAATTACACAAACTAGTTTTTACTCCATGTAGTCAAAGCTTTGGGAACACTCTGATATTTTTCACCACAAATGGGGGCCTGAGACATTATCTCCCTTACCCCTTGACTACAAATATTCAGAAATTAGTCATTCATGTTGATTCTTTTTAGATGTGTTTTTAGTGAGCTGAGAGTCAAGTGTCTTCTCTTGAAAGTTCATAAATGTGGATCTGGAGGCTCCAACTCGTCCCTGGAGCTGGAGGAACAACATGATGCCCATCTTTTCTACTGGACATCTGTCTGCTTTACTAGGATAATTACTACCTACAGTTCCAGCACAGAGAAATGTAAAGTTTCTTTTTAGGTAAGCAATGAACTCTGTCAGGAATGCTATTTTATTTTTATTTTTTTGAAAATTATTAAAGTACTTACCAAGAATTCTTTTAGTTAACAATATTACTCCCTCCCAGCTCTTCCTTCCTCCTTCCTTCCATTTGTCCCTTCTCCCTTGCTCAAGTCCAGATAATCTACATCCCGTGTTCCAGACATCTTCTTAACAAGGGGCATATAGAGTTGAAGTATCCAAAGCTATGGCACTCACAGTCTTGGTGGGGAAAAGTCTGAGTAAAGGATTAACAAAAGATTTTCTCTTTATCTATGGAAAAATCACTTTAAGATTCTAGCTCTATTTCCCTTGGTATCTGAAAAAGGTGGAATGTCAGCTACCAAACAACACCATTTATGGTTAAAACAAAACAAAACAAAACAAAACACTGAACTTTAATTAGTGAGTGACCATGAACTGGGAGGTCTGTGGCCAGAGCAATAAACACATGGTGAGGAGTCGTGGCTTTGGGCTTCTGAGCGAGGACACTGGAAACTGAGTGTGACATTCCCTGTGTGGCCCCGGAAGCTCTGTTCATAGGTGACTGCAAGAAATACTGTTCCTAAGAGCATGAGGCTTCTGGGGCAAAGGGACTCTCACACTTTTCTTTCTAGCACACCAGCAGTGTCATTTGGGTGTCACTTGGGTCATGGTGGGGGGACAGGGGAAGAGTAAAAAATAGTCCTGGAGCTGGTGAGCACTCCTCCTGAAGAAATATAGCCGATACTGTCTTACTAAAACATATTTCTATCCATCTAATTACCACTTGTGGCCTAAAGAGTCCTGTGATTTCAACTAACCAATGAACTACGATCACTGACAGGGGTGTTGTGAGATGTATGCAAATAATTACCAATTATTGAGGTACACACTAATCAAGGTTTATGTATAAGGTGTTACAGAAATTTTGGCTCCAAGAGTTCTGACTTCAGGTTGGTGTTTATGAAAATGCTTGGTATGCAGCCTAAACAACTCTTCCTTACACCTGAACTGATTTTTCCTGTAATTCTGCATCCTCATAATTATAAGAAAATTTCATAATTAGAACTCATGAAAGCATGAAATATGAAGGATATACTGAGTATGTATACCAGGAGACTGGAAAAAGATCTATAAAGATAATGAAAGAAATAATGACCTGTATCAAATTATAATTTTGATTTTTCTGGTCTATTTCTTTCCATACATACTTCTCTTCTACAAATGTATACTGAAAACCACTTCATATAAATATTTCTAAAGTAGCAAAAATAAGAGACCAGGATGCTAGAATGTACCTTACACAGAGAATATTTCAATTTTACCCATGGTCCTGTATATAGGTAAATTCTCATTTTATAAATATTATAATGACCTAGTTAAGTGTGTGTAATGAGACAACTCCCATGTCCTGGTTCATAATTAATTAACTTTTCTGTGTCATTCATTCAGCAAATATTTATTGAGTACTTAATACATCCTAAGGGATGTATTAGTCACTAAGGATTCAAATAGTGGGAAAAGTAGCCATGATGTAATGTATTTTCAATGAATTCTGTTGGCTTAGAAATCCTAAATAATAGGTAATAATTCACAAGTCTCTGTTCATTTAGCAGTAAACTATTTAACATTCTGCTTCTATTTGCTTTTGCTAAAATATTCAGGTAAAGATACCTTTCAGTGGTACATTCAGTGATACATACATTGTGAAATAGGCTAAAAATATTTGTTTTGCTCAAAATCTGTTAACGATTGACTGATGGTGAAATGTGATCTTATAAATACTTGACTTCAATTTGCTTGAAACTGCTTCAATATCATGAATGAACTGTCAAAACACTTTTAAAGATGTGAGTTGTACTTTTCAGGGAATAATCATCTAAAACAGGTGACTATTACAGAATCCCATTTGTTTGCAATACAGTAGGTAAACCATGGCCCCGAGGTCTAAGGAGCTGGGTGGCACTTAATCCCAGGGTCCCTCTGAACTCGAGAAAGAGGTCCTAAAGTATAGATGAGTAACTCAAACACCTCTATTCACTGGGTGATCCTCACTTCAGCTCAGCTCCGCCAAGCACCTGCCAGCCCTTCTGTTTATTGACAGCTATTCTTGGTTCTCTCTGTAGAGTCCATCAGAATCATTTCCTTACATATTGGAAGGTTCTCAACATTATGGAGGTATGAAACCAACAATTAAGGAAGGCCTCCCTCCAAAACATATAATTTATCATAATTCCTAATTATCAGTTCAGCATTTTAGCCCAGAAGTAATACTTCATTTAGAAACAACATAAGAAATGGGTCTCTATTATGATGGTATTTGCATGAGTTTATGAGCAGGGGTTGGCAAACATTTTCTGTAAAGGGCCAAATAGTAAATATCTCAGGCTTTATAGGGCCACATACAGTCTCTGTCACATATCCTTTTTTTTTTTTTATCCCTTAGAAAATGTAAAAAATATTCTTAATTTCTAAAATTAACAGATTTACCTGCATTGTACAGTTTGATAAATTTCTGGTTTCTAGGTATGCAGGGTAAATACAGCCATAGCCATTTATGTCTTTTTGGTAACCAAAAACACATGCTTCTATGTTTTCTATCTCCCCTTCCTATGATTTGATACTAATACTGAATATTTTTAAATGTAAATTCATCAACTCAATAGCTATTATGTATCATGCATATCCAATGGTTAATTTCCATTTGAAAGAATGCTTAATGTAATTTGCAGTTTAGACATCAAATCAACAAACGGTAAGGTTCATTTATTTATTATTAGATAATCTCACCTAAATGCTCATAAATTTAATTTAATTTGATCTCTCCGATAATCTTGCACTGCATGTACTTTTATCCCTCTTATAGCGAAGGAAATGGAGATTGCTATGGGCTAAGTGACTTCACCAAGGTAATCCAGCCAGTTTACTGCAAAAGAACTTGAACCCAGATCTCCTGACATCAAGTCCTAGTGTTTCCACAACAGCAAATGCATAATCAATTTATGAAAAAACATGTATCTATCTTCAGGCGCACACACACTCAGCAGAGCCAATAAAGTCATGATGACTTGAGACTTTTTCTGAGAGGAATGCTTACAAGTACACCTTTGAAGCTATTTGGATCACTGCCCACAGGTTCTTTTTAAATTGGGTATCATAATGATTAGGATTCCTAACTAAGCAAGTAAAAATGATATTCACGAATGATCCTACCTCTAACAAAATCACTGCGGACTCAAGCAGCCCCTCCTTTTTCAGTGCTAGAAACTTTTTATCTCTGCGTAAATAAAAAAGGCAAACAATACAAGGCAAATCAAGCAAACAACTGCCTAATGAACTTGCAAAAGACACAGGATTTCATACAATCAATGAAAATAATATTCGAGAATAGCTTTAATCACTCTGAAAGCTTTTGTTGAAAGAGGATCCAGAAGAGCGAGATTTAGTGAAACTGGAACAAGGCTGGCGACGTGACAGTGGCTTTAAATGAGAATGATTTGTCAATAAAATGATTCCAAATGGCCCTTGGAAAAACCGATAAAGATTTTTATAAACTGAGTCTGTTTATTACTCTACTAAAATTCAAATTTCATAATATTACATAAAAACTACAACTTTAAACATGATTCATTTTTGTTTGATGTAAGAATGGCTATAGCTGCCTGTTCTGTTAGATAATAAACTACATGTATTTTCATCATTTTAGTTTTATTGTTTAAAATAAAACACCATTTGTATCGTTCATTACAAGACTCTGGCCCCAATTTAAGGGGATTCATTTTTAATGTTTTCTCCTCCCAACACCCATTTATTTCAGTAATGAGTCCCTCATGCACAGCTTCTCTAAACCAGGAAGGCTCTTGATTAAGTAAGAGAGTAAGGAACTTGATCTCCTCTCTTGAGAGTGCAGAAGCAGTCACAGAGTTTGAGTCACTGTCATGCCAGATTGGCTTGTTATCTTGACCTTCACTCTATATTCTATGCAAGTCCCTTTCCATAGCCTAAGTGCTTTTTTCTTGTCACTGGAATACACAAGCTGTTTACACCAAACAATCTGAGAAGGCTACTCCCCCATGAATACAATGTGATAATAGAAAATGTCAGGCCCTAAATCGCATGATCAACAACAGTAAGATTTCCCTTGAAGCAGTCATGCAGTTTCTTAAGTTTGGGGTGAGGTTCTTATTTCCTCAGTTCACACATTACTTGCTTTGGCTTAGGTGTGAGACCACACTGACAGACACAGGGAGGGTCTGTGGCTGGATGTTATTATGTCTGGTTTTCCTTATTAGAATTAGACACTGTGACACTCTTTATGTCCCACAAGAAGTGAGTTCATAGAACTCCACTGGGTGATATTTAAGAACTTCTTGGTCTAGTATCTAAACATCTTAGAATATAAAAGAAAACAGCATGTGTTAATGCTACTACTAGGTTCTTTTCCAGCATTCAGATCTATTCCACTCTTTAGACTCAAAAAAAAAAAAAAAAAAAAAAAAAACCCAAGATAAAAGAAAACAACTATATTGAGAAAGATATTCGGGGTTAAAGCATTTATTTATAGTATTCTTCATTATCTTCCCTACATAATAGTTCTAGAAAATGTAGTAACTGGAGGTGACAATCTTAGAAATAGGAAATCTTTGTGGCAAAATTAACAAACATTCTCTCAAGAGTGATCATTTTCTAACTTGCCCCCATGTACTCCCTTCTTCAACAGATTTTTTTTCCCCTTCAAGACTCAGGTCATTGAAATCACTAAACTGTCTCTTTCCAACATTTCTGACAACATTTTTCTGTTCAGTGACCATCACTGGGACAGCAGGTGGACAACCAGGAAGGCAATCACAGGCCAGTTAAATCTCAATGAGGTAAGAAACTTTGTGAAGGGTGGAAAAGAGATTTAAACAGATTAGTCAGAAGAGGCACTCTTGGGCGTAGTATGTGTTTGATAACCATCAGTCAATAGCTCAGACAATCATAAAACTGCGTCCTTTTCAAAGGGAGAAAAGCAAAATGACTTGGCAAACATTTTCTATTCCTCTCTCTCTGCCACTTTAAAATGGAAGAATTCTGGATCCTTGCTGTTAACCAAATGGCATTTACAGCTCTCAGTTGGCATGGGGCAGCTGAGAATCTAAAACGAGGAATGCTTATTCCATTTCCATTTCCATGGAAACCAGTCACCAACTGGTGAAAACAAGGTAGATCAAATTTTTGAACAAGAATGTTGAAATAATCACTGTTTTAAAACTTTTCTCTTGCCTTGGGATGGAGAGCATACTGTAATCTCAGGAACATACCGAGATGTGTGTTCACCACTGTTTTGTCATAATTCTTTTCATAATCACAGTAATGATTGTATCCATAGGAGTTTTTTGGGTCATTCTTTGAAGGAAAGATTGCTGTAAATCCAATAAATAAATCATTTAATAAAATGCAAAATTAAATGATCTTTTAAGGGCTTTTTAAAAAATCAAAATAAACTTATAGCAATTAAGTAAACCTAAGGCAACCCACTCCAATACTATTGCCTGGAAAATCCTATGGACAGAGGAGCCTGGTAGGCTACAGTCTATGGGGTCGCAAAGAGTCGGACACGACTGAGCGACTTCACTTTCACATTTCACTTTCACTTTCAAGAATGCCTTTCAAAATTTATGATCATGTTCCTCTTCTTCCATGTCCTCTGAGCAAATGCATGAGGCAAGAAATGTGGTAATTTCCATAGAATGGCTTGACTCTGATCAGTTTTCTTGAACAGATTCAGAAGTGATATTCAATATTTTATTGACACTCGACTATGAAAATCTGACTTTGAAAAGACTCTTAAAACAACCAATTGTTACAGAGTGTAGATGAACTCCTTAAGCTCTGGGATCCATTTAGTTTTTCCAAGAGAATTTGACTTGCACCCTCCCCCGGTCCCACTAAAATCCATTTACCACTCCCACTGTTTCCACTTTTAGAATATAAACATTCCAAACTGGGTAGAAGTGATTTCCCCTGGAGAAATAGGAGGAAAAGTGTGTCAATGATTCATTTCATTCACAGCTACATTGCTAAGTGTTCCTGATGATAAAACCTCTAAAGCAGCGCTAAATACCCTGCATTATCACATGGGCTAGTAGGGCCTATAGTATCCTGAACATTAAGAATGCATTATCTGTAATTCTCACAGCAAACTTCAAGGAGCTATTTTTGTCTCCATTTTATATATGAGACAATTAAGTCCCCCAGTGGCAAAAAGATTTGTCCCAAGTTATTCCTACAACCATCTAGTGTGTCTCCCCAGGTCAACTTTTACCATCATAGTCACGCTGCTCAGACACCATTCCCTAATTCCAGCTTGTATTCCTAGTTCAAAAACATCACCATGTCTTAATTCCTAATCTCTAGGTTAATTCTAATCTCCTCATATCAGTAAAAGATAAACATAATTGGAAATGTCTGACCTCAATCATTATTATTTTTTGAGTATGAAGAACTCATGTACGATTATTATTTTTAATTTTTCAGCTAAATTCTAAATCTGAAGCTGTTCCTTAAGTTGGTCCAATTATTTCTGATTTGCTTCTTACCTTGGAAAGATGCTAAATATTTCCAATGCTAAATATTTAAGCAGTTTGACCTTAATTTTTAATATCAACATTGTAGTTAATATATAAGAACACAATAAAAAGAAAGATATTTAAGTGTAATGAGATGGAAAGATAGATTTTCACTAGATTTCAAATCTCTAAAGGAATTATCTCAAAAGTTCCATTAATCAGTAATAAATGTGCATGGTCTATTTTTACCATTTCATACTAAAATTACTCTGTGAAAACAATTTTTTAGGCTTATAGTACTTGATTTAACTCCCTGTTTAAAGAAAAGCCAGGACATAATATCTGAAAGAAAAAAAAAAAAAACTTAAATAAAAGTTTAATTAATTTATAATTTTTCTGATGGCTAAGAATTAACGTTCAAGTGATATTAATGAACATGGTTCCACATAACTTGCAATATTTTCTTTCCATGTAAATTTTACTCTGCTATTCAGAGTTGAAATGAAGCTCCTTAATTTTATCTAAGGAAAATACTAACAAGTACGCATATAAAGGGAAGATTTCCTCCTGTTACTGAAACTGTTAGTTATTTATAGTCACTTAAGGCAGGAGAAGATTGAGGGCAGGAGGAGAAGGGGATGACATAGGACGAGATGGCTGGATGGCATCACTGACTCAATGGACATGAGTCCGAGCAAACTCCAGGAGATAGTGAAAGACAGGGAAACCTGGCATGCTTGGGGTCAATGGGGTCACAAAGAGTAGGACAGGACTTAGCAACTGAACAATAAAGACAAATAGAAACAAAAATGGCTGTTAGGGCAATTTACTCAATAACTTAGAATATTAGAATAAGGACAAATTAAAATAAATTTAAATATTTTATTTCTGACACTGGTTTTAAATTCTTCACCACATTTCATGGTCTTTTTTCCTCCTCTGGTTTTCTCAAGGGAAAAAAAGGGCAATGATCTTGCCACAGAGCAGAGATATAAGGAAACTCAGCTTTCAATTGTGTTAAATTAGTAATAATTATAATGCATATCAAGATTACATCTTATAGTTAACAACTACAAAGCATGGCAGAATGATAATCACTTATTGCATGTCTATTATTCACCAGTGTCCAACCCAAATGAAGCATGCTGTTTTCAGAGAGCTGTAAAAAAAATTTAGTTAAAACTAGAGTATAATGCAATATAAGTTAAAAATAGAGGACACATTATGAATTCTTTGCATATATCTAAAGAGTTTGGACTTGGTCACAAAGGGCTTGAAGAAAGAGTAAAAACATGTTCAGATTTGTAATTTAGATAAGAGGCTCTAGGAAAAATAAGAAATTTATGACTTCTCTTAACAAAAAAGAAAAAAACAAAATGGGTAAACAGGAAGATGCTTTTTATTTCAAAGCTTGCAAGGAGCTCACTAATACCAAGGCACGTCCAGCCACCACACATTCTCTTTGTAATGATTATTCCCTCTCATCAGTCATTTTTCAAGACTCAGGTCAAATGCCACAGCTCCAGAAGACTTCACTATAATGTTACCTACCTCCAGTGGCAGCTCTTCTAAACCTTATTCCTCTGGTCTGTAGCACTGGTTTACAAAGGTTTATTTGGCTCTGTATAAACAGAACTCTTTATTTCAAATCTGATTTTAAGAGGAATGTTGTTGTTCCCACTCTTTTGCCACTCCATGGACTGCAGCTCATCAGGTTCCTCTGTCCACGGGATTTCCCAGGCAAGAATACTGGAGTGGCTTGCCATTTCCTTCTCCAGGGGAGATCAAACCTGTGTCTCCTACACTGGCAGGTGGATTCTTTACCACTGAGCCACCAGGCAAGTCCTTTAGGAGTAAAACTACCAGTAAAATAGATTTTAATGAGGTTTTTAAAAAGGAGAGTGGTTTAGTTGAGGAAGAAGGAACTACACCCATTCCACACAGCCTACTGACTGACAGAGAGCCTATTAAGATTGATTGATCAAGACTCCAGGCTCCCATCAAACACAAAAAACAAAATGTCTCCAAATTGCATCTTGCCTAATGGCTTGTTTTTACTGTATCAGTTTAGTAACCGATCACTGTATTAGTTAAATGGTGGATTAAATCTTAAATTTCTACATACTCTAAGTATATCACTAGTTTGATTTTTAAGTGCTATTCTCCTAGTAAGTATCCAGAAAGTCTTTTCTGAATGAAACTATATGTCATAATATAAGCACTAGATTCTCAAAAATAACTATAATTACTGACATGAACTAAAAGTGTTCATTATTTATCAACACTGTATTCAAAAATAGCACCTAGTATTATGTTCCAAATTAAAGTGCATGAAGTGATACAAAGAGCACAAATTTGGAAGATTCACTTTCATAAGCTATGTGAACCTGCCTTGAATTTTATTTTCCTCCCCTGGAAAAACAGGGACACCAGTGTTACTTCATTTCAGTTTCTTTGCTGCAACCGAGTTGAGCAGAAATGCAGTTTGTTCAAAAGCCACTGTGAAGCTGAGAATCAGAATGGTTGGGAGCACAGAATTAACAAGATGGAGGCGAAGGATCAAGAAAAACATCTGGCTGTTCTATGAGGAAGGACCTGCTGGGAGAAAGAGGGTCTGTGCAGAAAGAACACAAGCAAATGAGGGAGAGCTTACTTGGCCTTTTCTTTCGCCAGGCCTTTTCTTTCTTTTCTTTCTTTCTTTTGCACATGTGCTACTGATCTTTAGCATCTAGACTACATGGCCCCTGACTAAGACTAGAGCAGGGGAGGATGAGCAAGTCACTATTGAATCTGGCATTCTAGCCACTATACTGGAGAGCAGTCTCGGCTCTCCATCAAGATTCAAAAGACAGAACATTCCTTACACATAAAAAACAACGCAGACACTGGGGGCCCAAAACACTACCTACTACCTATCTGATATGAATTTTTACAAGTCAAGTGAGAATATATGTAAAAATGCTTTGTGAACTGTAAAGTTCTAAATAAATTATTATCCTTGGTAGATGGTGCCTCTGTTTTTGAGAAGATGAAATCTGAAATGTCTTGGAAGGACTAATGCCAGGTGAGGGAATCAGAAAGTCTGTTCTTTTTTCTTATCTCTCTTGGAAAACATATACTGACCCTGATGAACTCTATTTAGACTTTGCTGAGTTTATAGCCCAAGGGAAAAACAGCCAAGGTTTCTTTACAGGACAAAGTTGTTCCCCGCTCCCCCACCTAAATCATGTACCAAGCTCATCAAAGCTATAGAACTGTTCACAGGAAAACCAAATAAGCAGGTTGTATATACTGGGCTTCAAAAATTATAATTACATAGCTGTGAATTTTCAAGTATGAACAACATGTAGTGTTTGTCCATGTATCAGCACAGCTTTTGGAGGGTATGGCTCAAAACATCCTCTCAGTGTATAAAAGGATCATTCAATTTTATTTAGCAACTTATCTAACAGTTACTTGGGCCTCCCTCCTCCATTCACATTGTCCTGGCTTACTACAAATACATGTGTGGGGAATCTATGTGTATTATATTCATAAAGATTTCAGAAGCTTCTGCATTTAAAAACATGTGAATTTAAGATGAGTACCATTGTTCTAACAAAGTCTATTTTCTGAGCATCAGAAAAAACATTTCCCTAATAAGAAACAAGGGGAAAACATTAACAGATATGAAGTTGCTGTGGGTATTTTGTTTCAACCAAGATGAATTAAACAAGGATTAGTAGACCTTCCAGTTGAAATAAGTTTTACAATGGAGATTCTAACAGAAGCTCATCGAAACATTATTAGAAAATTGGATGATAATAAATGGCATCAACTGATATAAAAACAGTACATACGATCATAAAATCTGAAAGAAAGAATATCTATATAACTTGTAATGCCATACCTGAATAACTGCTCAGATTTGCATTTGAGTTACAAACATTTCAACAAATATGAATAAACACTCCTAAACATGAATGAACACCAGCAAAACGGGTCTCGCCCCCATACTTCCATGTTGTAGAATGTGGTTCTACCATTATAATGCCACCAGCATTACTCTCTGTAGAGCAATTTGATACAAATTCAGCACACTGAAAAATTAAGCCACAGTTGCTATGGCACCTCTGTATCAGGGACAACTACTGCCACAATAACTGGGGCCTCTCAGATCAGATCAGATGCTCAGTCGTGTCCGACTCTTTGCGACCCCATGAATCGCAGCACGCCAGGCCTCCCTGTCCATCACCAACTCCCGGAGTTCACCCAGACTCACGTCCATTGAGTCAGTGATACCATCCAGCCATCTCATCCTCTGTTGTCCCCTTCTCCTCCTGCCCCCAATCCCTCCCAGCATCAGAGTCTTTTCCAATGAGTCAACTCTTCGCATGAGGTGGCCAAAGTACTGGAATTTCAGCTTTAGCATCATTCCTTCCAAAGAAATCCCAGGGCTCATCTCCTTCAGAATGGACTGGTTGGATCTCCTTGCAGTCCAAGGGACTCTCAAGAGTCTTCTCCAACACCACAGTTCAAAAGCATCAATACTGGGGCCTCTATTGTCCCATCAATGGTAATGCTTCAAAGTGCAGATGAGATGAGGCAAATGCATGGTTGTTCATGGAGCTACTTCTGAGACTGTCCTTCACTTAGGGACTCCTTTTGCTCCCTTTGAATTAAATTTCAATCAAATCAAGACCTCTAATTCTTTTCCATTCAAATTCCAGTTCTTTCTCAGATGCTCCATTACCCAGTCTCCCACAACACTACTTAGGTGATGTGTGAGATGGGTGGATAAGAGAAAGAAAAAAATAATCAAGGGTTTTTGTTTCAAATATTCCTTTTTCCTTTGAGAAGCATGAAGGGGATCTGTCCTTCCTTTAGGAAGGAATTAAATTGTATGAATTGTATGAATGTTGTATGAATGTAAATTGTATCAATTGTATGAAAATTGTGAATTTCAGCCAATGAAATTAACAACACAAGTCACAGTTAAAACTGCTTGAATCACTCAAGTTCTAGCCAGATTCACCCAGTACAAACTATATAAACTGGTGCCAAGACCAGGAGATTGTGAGTGACAAATGCATTCTTCTGCATAATGGCAATATAATGCCAGAGCAAGCCTATGGGGCAGGGGGTGGCGGGGGGTGGGGGTTGGGGGAAGAGAGAGATCTGTGATATGAGGAGGGGAGATGCTAGAGGGTTGGGGAGAAAATAAAAGTCTATATTTGGTAATTAGGACAGGTGTGAGAGGAAGGTAATTGAGTGAGAATCAACCTCAGAAAGAGGGAAAAGTAACTAAGAGCATAAAGGTCATACAAAATCTTTAGTAGTCAGCTACTCTCAGCCCAGGATCTAGCCACAGGTACTTTATCTGCAATTCATGCAAATTTAAATGCATTTACTAGCATATGTATATGATATGCAGATGGTGTAAGGATATCTAAAAATGGAAGAGGTAAACTCTTCTGGCAAAGGTCAGTCTTTTCTGAAATTCATGAGATGGCAGCTTGTGATGAGAACATGAGGCAGAGAAAGTGGGAATTCAGGGAAATCTGCTGGAAAATCACGAGTAGTCAACTGTTTTTCTCAATTTCTTTAAGTTATTTTAGGTGTTCTATAGGCAAGATAATTCACAATTTTCCAAAGCAGGACACATCTTTAAGACTCTATACCTTCTGTACTCTAAACCTTCTCCACGCAAGAGAAGGTTTCTGATTCCCACTGGCTCTTATTGGTCTCAGTTTCTTCCTCCTAAAGAGATTCTTTCACAACCCACGTTTCCAGAGCACTCTCAAGGGCTGTCAATTACGTGTAAAAACATTGGGAAAGTGTCTCTTAGGTTTTGTGATTCCAACTTCAAACAGTCCCTATATCCATACAGAGAAAATTTAACTACCTGCCACCTGAGAATCAGACTAAAACTTTATCTTATTACTCTTTTATCACCCTTAATAATATTAACAGAATCCATATCTGTGGCAATTTTATATAGTTTACCAAAACATTTATTTACATTAACAATATGACCAACCTGATAATCATTCAAAAATTTTAAAAGCTATTAATATATACTAGTAGAATTATTTAAGACCAGAGACCCAAGCTCTAACTTCCACATGGCACCCTCTGATCAGACCATAGCTGAAGCCATCCTTTAAAAAGAAAAACCAAAATCTATAAAGCTTTTCGGAGTATCATTTGGGTGGCCTTCATTGATTTCCACAGAATAAATGCCACTGTGAAGTCAGACCTGTACAGTCATTCTCTGTAATAAAGGATTTTTTGTTCTTTGGTCAAAGTCATGGGTACGTAAGGTGCTGGCAATCTTTGTGGACCAACCTCCTCTCTCTGGAGAAGCAAGGCTCTAAGCACCAGCATTTGGTAAAGCCAGGCTCTTGGTTCTTTACTGAATACAGCAGTAAGGCATTCTGGTAATTGCAGTTCTTTCAAGGTAGTAAACTTACTGAAGCATGTGATCAGCATAGGAATTAATTTCTCATCTACTTGACCACAGGTTAATTAACTATGCAGGTGAATAGATGGCATGGGAACAAATGAGCTCAAATTGCGATTCTGCCACATGGTGACAATAGCCACTTTAATTCACCTCTCCAGTCTCTGTCTCCGACAGTGGGTTGTTGTGAGCAGTAGATGAGAGGACCCACTGACGTGCTCACTGTATTAGCAGCTGTTTACACTGCATTCAAATGCAGCTGAGTAGCAACCCCACAGACATACAGATTATTTGTTTTTGTTTAAGTCAAACAGGGTCACAGAGATATTGATGTGGCAGGGGGAGGCTTTGCCAAGAACGTTTCTCCCCAAAGTCACAAAATGAACAGCAAGGTGGAGACTGTTAACCAGGTCTCACCCCAAAAAAATCAGGATCATTTTCTTTCTATCACCTTGCCTTCTTTGGTGACCTATTTTATGAGACGAGAAATCAGCATGTATGTCCTGATCTAAGACATATTTTCTACCTCTCTACCTTTTGTTAAGGATTATAATTGAAAAGGACAGCTACATGGATATTACACACACACATTTATTTATCTTCAGTACACTGGAACAATAGGCTTCTACTGTAATTAACTGAATTGCTAAAACAAAAACATCACAACATTTCCTTTAGCTTGTAGAAACAAAATTCTGACTTCAGTCCCTTATCTTAGAGGGCATTTTATTTGAATAAGAAAGCAACCAATATCTAAATATTAATAATATCTTAATATTAAAATAAGCCCTTGGTTTGCAGTTTGATTATATTTTCAGCATATTCTTCTTCAGGGATCTATATCGGAGTGAAATAAACAAAACAACAGTGCTTTTCTCTTCAGTTTGTTTCCTGCTCAGCCTGTGGACACTGGCTGATCACACATGAATGGTGCTGGACGCCTTCTCCACCTCTGTGTAACAATAATACAAATAACTGTGCTCTCAACTGTACATATTTCTGGATATAAGGAAACAAGAAAAATAGAAGGATCCAAGGTGGAGGTTAGAGGAGAAGATGAAAAGAGAAGGATAAATAAATATACTTGTCTGGAAACCCTGCTCAAATGCTTAATCCATTATTTAAAAAGTATACTTATCTCTTTCTCTTACTGCAATTTCCATCTGCTTTAGAGGCTTTAGGAATTTGTGAGTTTGTTTTTTAAATAAGAAATTTAAATGGAAGCCACTATCAATTATTCATGTCAATAGTGCCCTGTTAAGCATAAATTAAACCCAAACTTCATTGTAACCTATAGCATCAATCAGACCCTTTATCGGAACTGGTACTGTGAGCCCCAAGAAACTATGTCCCCAAGTCCTTGAAGAGAACACACTGAAACTGACAGAGGGAACAAAGGGCCTGAAAACTGTGCTGTTTAATCATGCTTATGAACCCTGGAGAAGGCAATGGCACCCCACTCCAGTACTCTTGCCTGCAAAATCCCATGGACAGAGGAGCCTGGTGGGCTGCAGTCCATGGGGTCGCTAAGAGTCGGACACGACTGAGTGACTTCACTTTCACTTTTCACTTTCATGCATTGGAGAAGGAAATGGCAACCCACTCCAGTGTTCTTGCCTGGAGAATCCCAGGGATGGGGGAGCCTGGTGGGCTGCCGTCTATGGGGTCGCACAGAGTCAGACACGACTGAAGCGACTTAGCAGCAGCAGCAGCATGAGCCCTGGAATCATTCATACTGTAGTTTATAAAAGAAATACACTTCAGGTGTTAGGCTTACAGGAATTTGAGGTTAGACAACCACTTTCTGTATTTACTCAGCTCTCATTAAAGAATAAATAAACAGCCACCAAGACAACTCTTACGGGCGTAGTTATTTTCTTAGAGGTATCTGAGCTCTTTAATATTGGGTATAAAAATTTATTCCAGGGACTTATATCTTATTGTTAAAAAGTATATTCAAGGGACTTATATAGAGAAGCAGACAGGATTGGGGAAAATCAGTGAGGAAGAATACAACATTCTAGACTAGCAACACTGGGAAATCCCTGGATCTAAGAAGTTTTGGGAAGTGGTCACTGAACCCACAAAAGGCAGTTCTTAGGAAGTCAGCCTTAGGGCCACCTAAAGGGAAATATGATCATCTGGGACACAGCTAACCCCC
The DNA here is from genome assembly GCF_019923935.1 of Bubalus bubalis. Taxonomy (NCBI): domain Eukaryota; kingdom Metazoa; phylum Chordata; class Mammalia; order Artiodactyla; family Bovidae; genus Bubalus; species Bubalus bubalis. The sequence goes on along the minus strand of NC_059159.1, from coordinate 114,115,393 downwards.
AAGGGCTCGGCAAGGAGAGAGCAGAAAGTAAATACCCTTTCTTTACTCTTCTGCATCCCACTGATGTCTTGCTTGAATGTTCCACTGGACAAACCCAGTGGAAAGCCAGAGGGCCAGGGAGTCCCTTAATGCAGTCCTCAGAGGTCAGCTTTCTGGGTGGAAGGTAAAAGCTATCCAACTCAAGGTCATTATATATAACACCCTTTAATAGTTACTACTTTGGGATACACTTTGCTAATTCATCTAGATGAGCCAGTCAAGGTTGATACCTTTGCAACTTTTGTATGACCAAACAGACATTTCATATCCCAAACTAAATTGGAACTCATCTCAGAATCTGTTTTTGCCTCTCTATTCCCTATCTTGGTATGTGTGACCCCATTTACAATAGCAAAGGTTTTATTCACTAAAAGAAGTAAGTTCACAGATGCTGTGAAAACTCACTGGAGGGCATCCAACTCGGATACAGGAGGTGAGAGAAGGCTTCCCAGAAGTGATGCGAATGGAAGGGAATGGAGGAATTACACGGATGCAGATGGTGGAAGGCTGAAAGAGTGTGGCGCTTCAGGGAATTGTGCAAGTCCTGCAGGGTTGATAAAGCGGGGGGAGGGGTGGGCACACAAAGCAGAACAGACTTAATAATGAGAGAAGAGGCGGGTCAGGAAGGATCTTGCATTTCAATAAAATTTCAAGGTATTAAATCTCCCTGGCGGCTCAGATGGTAAAGAACCTGCCTGCAAAGTAGGACACCTGGTTAGATCCCTGAGTCAAGAAGATCCCCTGCAGAAGGGAACGGCTAACCACTCCAGTATTCTTGCTTGGAGAATTCCACGGACAGAGGAACCTGGTGGGCCACAGTCCATGGGGTCGCAAAGAGTCGGACGTGACTGAGTGACTAATACTATCTTTGATTGAGTATCTAAAAGATTTTTTAGTATTCTTATTTTGGTTCTAAAATACTACTTGGGCAGTAGGATGAGGTGAGACTGGAGACAGGGAGACCATCTAGGAGATTTTCCAAGGATGCAGGTGAGAAGAAGGGATTAGACTAACAGAAGGCTAGTGTGGATGATGGACAGGGGAGACGAGCATCGGTCTTTGGAGAGCTATAAAGAGGGGGACTTAAATGGTGAGGATGGTCAGGACTTGTGACTAATGGCTGGTGAGGGAAGGGACGGGAAGGCTGGCTTCTGGTCTGAGAGCAGACTTTTCCTACTGTTAATCAGTTTTCTGTGAGGCCCCAGACATGGACCACTTCCCAGAATCTAGGTCCCAAATGTTACTTATTTCAACATACTGCATCATGAACCTATGTGATAGAAACAAATTTTATACAATGTTTGTTGTAGGTTCTCTCATGGACAAAAAATCTATAGATGTATACGGAAAGTATCAAGGTTATTTTTCACAACCATCTCTTTTGAACACATTTGGACTCTGGTAAGTACATTTGTAGTCAACTTTACATAAATTCCTGGAGAAGGAAATGGCAACCCACTTCAGTATTCTTGCTTGGAAAATCCTATGGATGGAGGAGCCTGGTAGGCTATAGTCCATGGGGTTGCAAACAGTCGGACACAACTGAGCGACTTCACTTACTTAAATTCATGTGCTAATCATTGATCAAGTATACAGTAGGATTGTTGTGATTTTTGTTGTTTAGTTTCTAAGTCATGTCTGACTCTTTTGTGACCCCATGGACTGTAGCCTACCAGTCTCCTCTGTCCATGGGCTTTCCTAGGCAAGAATATTGGAACGGGTTGCCATTTCCTTCTCCATATAGAAGTATGAAAGTGAAAGTTTCTTAGTCGTGTCTGACTCTTTGCAACCCCATGGACTGTACAGTCCATGGAATTCTCCAGGTCAGAATGCTGGAGTGGGTAGCTGTTCCCTTCTCTAGGGATCTTCCCAGCCCAGAGATGGAACCCAGGTCTCCTGCATTGCAGGCAGATTCTTTACCAGCTGAGCCACCAGGGAAGCCCAAGAATACTGAATGGGTAGCCTATCCCCTCTCCAACGGATCATCCTGATCCAGGAATCGAACTGGGGCCTCCTGCATTGCAGGCAGATTCTTTACCAGCTGAGGAATCCCACATAGGAGTATATCACAGTGTTGTTCTGTGAAAGGATGAGAGGAAATTTTTCAAAAATATTTGGAAAAAACCAATCAGCCTCTGTTAATGGCCCCACTTCTCTTGGGTGGGCTTTTGTCTGACCTACTTAACTACAGGATAATTTTATCTGAACATGTGTGGCTAAATCCTGGGTATCAAGAAACGAGGCTCCTACAGGCTAAGATTGTAGATTTCAAATGTGATCTTCTCTCCAGTGCTGAGATAAAATACTTGCTGTAACGGTAGACAGCACGGCCTACATCCACCAGGTCTGCTTTTGAATACCATCTCCTGACAACAGACCTCATCTGCAGGGATGAGAAAGCAAAGGCCACACAACACAGTGACATTCTTAAAACCAGAAATGATGTGTGAAAAGGACACTAGAGAACCAAAAGAAATGTACTTCCATCCACCCTGGCTAAACCTTTCTGGGAATAAAGATAAGGGACAAAGATGAAAACTCCATTCCTTTTGGAAAATGAGTCTTTAACCTATGCGTTGGTTTGTTTTGAAAGGAAATTAGATTCTGGGCTCACAAAGCACATATTCAAGATTCAACGTGTGGTCTCATCTCCCACTAAATATGTTGCTATGACTCTTCAGCAGAGGGAACATTTAAAAAGAAGCAACCTAGGGAAGGAAAAATCTAACTCAGACATCCATAATTCATTTATCAGAAATGGGAGTAGTGGTATGAAATGCCAGGAGACTGTTTCATTTATAGGGAGGCATTTTCTATTTTAAGCCTAGAACAATACAGTCAGCTTTATTCTGCAAGTTAATATGAATGGAGGGAAAGTGAAATGGGAGAACAGGTTTTATGGTCTCTCTCAACCATGCTATTTCTTTAGTATCTGTTATTTAGCTTTAACACACCACTGTATGGGGACTTGAAAAAAGTGATAAGAAAAGGACTTTGATAACTTTTTTTTTTTTTTTTTTTTATTTTTTTTTTTTTTATTTTTATTTTTTTTTACTTATTTAAAACATTTCTTTTTTTTTTTTTTTTAATTTTATTTTATTTTTAAACTTTACATAACTGTATTAGATTTGCCAAATATCAAAATGAATCCGCCACAGGTTTACATGTGTTCCCCATCCTGAACCCTCCTCCCTCCTCCCTCCCCATTCCATCCCTCTGGGTCGTCCCAGTGCACCAGCCCCAAGCATCCAGTATCGTGCATCGAACCTGGACTGGCAACTCGTTTCAGAGGTGATTTGCTTTACCCCAAAGCTTCAGTGCTAGAAATGTAATCAGGTAAATCTGAGAGAAATGATTTGCATATAGTTTTGAGGGTACATTGTCAGTACAGTCATCCCTTGGTATCCTCTGGACATTGGTTTCAGGGACTCCCTGCAGATACCAAACTCCGAGGATGCTCAAGTCCTTTACATAAAATGACACAGTACAGTCAGTCCCCCACACCCTCAGGCTCCACAGCACAGTTAGGAAGAGCCAATGACAGGACTAAAACCCTTCAGGTTACACATTCTAAGTCATTTCCTAATTAGTTAGTAGCTAAGATTACTGCCTCATTGTATCCCCTAAGCATGTAACAGAGCCACTCAACAGGTAGTGTTTCAATGATTATCCACTGAATGAATGAACACACACAGCTAGGTGTCAAATAATTCCAAATATTCTCTGAAGCCTACCAGATTGTAAAATGAGAAGGTACTTGCACAACATATGCTTCAACTGCATTCAGGTGATGTTTAGAAATTCCTCCCCCTCACTCAGTTCAATTCAGTTGCTCAGTTGTGTCAGATTCTTTGCGACTCCCATGGACTGCAGCACACCAGGCCTCCCTGTCCATCACCAACTCCCACAGTTTATTCAAACTCATGTCTATTGAGTCAGTGATGCCATCCAATCATCTCATCCTCTGTCGTCCCCTTCTCCCACCTTCAATCTTTTCCAGAATCAGGGTCTTTTTAAATGAGTCAGTTCTTTGCATCAGGTGGCCAAAGTATTGGAGTTTCAGCTTCAGCATCAGTCCTTCCAATGAATATTCAGAACTGATTTCCTTTAGGATGGACTGGTTGGATCTCCTTGCAGTCCAAGGGACTCTCAAGAGTCGTCTCCAACACCACAGTTCAAAAGCATCAATTCTTCAGCGCTCAGCTTTCGTTATAGTCCAACTTTCACATCCATACATAACTACTGGAAAAACCATAGCTTCACTTTAAATTTAAGGCACCATGATCAAGTAAAGGGAGATGGAATATTGAATGGAATTAAATAGAAGCAGATTTGGCGACTTCCGTGGTCCCAGATGGCTCAGTGGTAAAGAACTGCTTGTCAACACAGGAGATGCAGGAGATGTGGGTTCAAACCCTGGGTTGGGATGATCCCCTGGAAAGGAAATGGCAACCCACTCCAGTATTCTTGCCTGGGAAATTCCATGGACAGGGGAGCCTGGCTGGTTACAATCCATGGGGTCATAAAGGAGTCACACATGACTTAGTGACTGAGCATGCATGCACAAACTCTCTACCGTAATGCTCAACATCATTAAATAGTTCATGGTCCTGCACCCATCGACAGACCACACTGAGCAGCACTTCCCTAGATTAACATTCCTCCTAACTGGTGGTCAAGTGGCTAAGATTCTGTGCTCCCAATATAGGGAGCCCAGGTTCATTCACTGGTCAGAGCACTAGATCCCACATGCCTCAACTAAAGATTCCGCATGATGCAATGAAGAAAAGACTCGACACAGCCAAACAAATAAATACTATTTTTTCAAAAAAACAGATTTACTGTCTACCAAATGAGTTGGTTCCCAGCCCCGATAGAAGCATAAAGCACATCTAAACCTCTAACCATGGAAATAAACAAAGGCTTCCAAGTCTTAATTGAAATTTGTAATGTTCATATGCACATGTATTTTGAGACAATTATAATTTTAAATGATTATTTATTGAGAACTGGATGTAGGAACTGAATAATTATAATAAGTTATAATTATCTAGTACCTATTATACAGTCAGCACTATGCCTGCTGTTTTACATATTTTCTTGCTAATCTTTGGAAGTATTATTATGCCCATTTCAGAGATTTCTAAAAATACTAAAGCTCAGAATAGTTAAGCCTAAAGTGTTAGAGAAGACTCTTGAGAGTCCCTTGGACTGCAAGGAGATCCAACCAGTCCATCCTAAAGGAAATCAGTCCTGGGTGTTCATTGGAAGGACTGATGTTGAAGCTGAAACTCCAATACTTTGGCCATCTGATGCAAAGAGCTGACTCATTTGAAATGACCCTGATGCTGGGAAAGATTGAGGGCAGGAGGAGAAGGGGACGACAGAGAATGAGATGGTTGGATGGCATTACTGACTTGATGGACATGGGTTTGGGTGGACTCTTGGAGTTGGTGATGGACAGGGAGGCCTGGCGTCCTGCAGTTCATGGGGTTGCAAAGAGTTGGACACAACTGAGCGACTGAACTGAAAGACCATAAAGGTATTAGGGTGAACCAAAGCTAAAAGTCAAGTATCAAACTACAAACCACTCTTTATTTTCTGATGTCAAGTGAATTCTACTAATACAGAATTATCTATCTAAGGACCCATTCTTAGAAGACAGATCCATCAATTATATTTATAATTATGGTCTAATGAACAGAGATGATATTTTAACCCTAAATGCCTAAATTTGGCCAAAAAGTTTATTTGGGTTTAGCCAACCCAATACATGCTTGTGGTTAGCCAAGAAAAATTGGGCAGCACTAGTGAGCCTCCCTGGAGAAGGCAATGGCAACCCACTCCAGTGTTCTTGCCTGGAGAATCCCAGGGATGGGGGAGCCTGGTGGGCTGCTGTCTATGGGGTTGCACAGAGTCGGACACGACTAAAGCGACTTAACAGCAGCAGCAGCAGCGAGCTTCCTGAGTGGGCAGTGATAGAGAATATGCCTGCCAATGTAGGAGACACAAGAGACGTTGGTTCGATCCCTGGATCAGGAAGATCCCCTGGAATAAGAAATGACAACCCATTCCAGCACTGTTGCCTAGAAAATTCCATGGGCAAAGGAGCCTCACAGGCTACAGTCCATGGGGTTGCAAAAGAGTCAGACACGACCAAGCATGCACACATGTGTCCTGGATGTGCATGGATTGATAGGGCCATCTGATGCCCCAGGTGACTGATGATTTTCGTAAAACAGAGGCAGGAGTGCTGGTGCTGCACTCTGGAAAATGTCATATTTCACTGTCAAGGCTACAAACCTAAGCACACATCCAGAACATGCCTGTGTCCTCTAACACTCACACCCACATTATACTAAAGAGCACTACTTAGAACGGGTCAAAACAGCACACACTAGGATATACCAGTGTGACCAGGAAGATAGCTACTCTTCTTGAGCAAAGGTCTTGGCAAGCAACCAAGTTTGAAAGGTGTCCTCACAAAGGATACAATTTTTAAAAGACAGCCAGTAAAAAAGCCATCAAAGCCAACACTCAAAGAATTGTCTTCACATACACACTTTGTGGTCAGCACTGTTAGTCACAGGACTGATACACCTTAGGAGAATAGTTTTGATACAAAACTCACCACATCTAGATTGAGACAAAACTGGCTACAGGGCACTACACACTTGCAGTTCCCACCTACAGCACCCCTGTCCCTTCACACTCTGTACAAGGATACTTTGGGTGTAAACTTCATCTTGACTTTCCTCGAGCTTTCCTGTTTCTCTTTTCTCTAAACACACAAATGTTGATGAGATAACTTTAGCCAATGGATATGGTATAATCAGTTCTACTATAATGCTTGCCTTGAAAACAAAACAAAAATTTTCAATAACATTGACATATTACAGAATGATCTGAATATAATGTGAAATTTGCATTTGTTTATGAACAGTTTTGTATCAGAAACTCTAGGTGAATGTAGAGAACATAACAAGTTGCAATGAGCACCGTAGGAATACACGAAACACACAGAACTACACACCTCAGGAACACAGTGTGTCTACATCTGATGCTGTTGTTTCCCCTCTGACCTTGGATAACCCTCCTTCCACTTCATAATAACTTGCAAGCTTCCACGCTTCCAAAGACCATCCTGGAGGGTATCCTCCACTCTACTGAATTGTACTCCTTCCTCCCAGCTTATTTCATTATTTTCCTATTTTCTGTTCTTCAAATTTTTCATCTTGATCTCATTTTTTCTTCCTCTTTTTCTCTTGCACACAGAGTGGCAAGCATGTGAGTAGAAGCAGATGCAATGGGCACACACTTCTATAAGCCAACTTCAGGTCTTAATCAAGATAAAGTGACAGGAGGGGCAGAATAGGGGTGGGGGAGTGGGAGGTTCAAACTACTGGTTGTAAAATAAGCTACAAAGATGTTTTATATAACACAGGAAATACTTCATAATAAATATTTTGTAATAACTGTAAATGGAGTATAACTTCTATAAATTGTATAAAAATAAAACAGGACAGCTTAAGAAGTCAGTGTCATAACAGAATTATAAACAAACTAGTTAGAATTTAATTTCATAATGATAAGACCACAGATTAAGTATAAAACTGATGGAAAGGGACTCTGAACCCAATCTAGCTCTCTGAATTATATTCTTTCTATTTTGAAGTACCAGACTGGCACATACTTTTTTTTTAGCCTTCTTTACAACAAGATGTCAAAGGTCAGCTCAGCACTCTGTATTATCAAACTATTTTGGTCAATAATTCAATCTTTCATTCTCTCAAACTTACTGTTATTGAAACCAATTATCTCTAGTCACAATTCATTGAAATGAAAGGTACTTGGATCATTTTCCTTTTCATTACCTTAAGAACTTAGCCTTGTGTATAATATACAGAGCAAGAGCTTATAAACAAACCACTTGAGTTGGAGTTTTTGCTTCCTAACATCTCCATCTCTTACTACCTGTTTAATCCTTGTCCACTTGACCTATCTGAGCCTTTTTCTTTTTGCTTCACATCTAAGGACTGCTGGGAGAATTTTTATATAAGATAAAGCACCACATTGATTAGTTTTATATATTTCTTAATCACTTAAAATGAATAAAACTGGGCTATTATTTTTAATAGATGCCTACCATTTTTCTGTGCATGTCATTGATGAAGTTTCTGAGTGTGAGCTCCAACTACATTTTCCTATTACTCTGTGGTTTTAGACTTTGCAGAGTGCAAGTATTTTTAGGAGCATATATGTTGCACTAGGGGAGAAGGCAATGGCACCCCACTCCAGTACTCTTGCCTGGAAAATCCTATGGACGGAGGAGCCTGGTAGGCTGCAGTCCATGGGGTCACTCAGAGTCGGACACGACTGAGAAACTTCACTTTCACTTTTCACTTTCCTGCATTGGAGAAGGAAATGTCAACCCACTCCAGTGTTCTTGCCTGGAGAATCCCAGGGACAGGGGAGCCTGGTGGGCTGCCGTCTATGGGGTCGCACAGAGTCGGACATGACTGACGCGACTTGGCAGCAACAGCAGAAGCAGCATGCTGCACTAGAGTAGACTGCACTAGAGAGTGAAATTTATCACAGGTGACTTTTAAATATGGAAGCTTCAAATTTCTTTTTCAGTGTTTCATGTTAGTTTGCTAATTAGGTTAAGTAAATTAGCTCACGTTGTCTCAAATTATTGATTATAACTTTAAACAGTGTAATCTAGACAGTAATGACCAGGCTTGATGGAAAACTATCCGGTTTACTTCAGGGCCCTTTCTTTTGTTTCAAAAGTTCTGGAAAATTCTATCTACATCAATTTGTATATTAATGCTTTCACCACTGAATCTGATTTATAACATTGATTCAATTGCTAATATTATCAAATAGCATATTTTTCATGGTAACTTTTTCAAGGCTTCTTTGTAAATGGTTAAGAAGGGGGAAGGGAACACCCCATGCATAGTCACAATTATCCAGGCTGCATGAATTTATCTAAATTTATCGACTTAATCAAATAATACCAGGTGAGAAAATTTTCCCTTAGGAAAAATGCAGGGTAGAAACTGTACATAATAAATGAACAAAATACCTCTCTTTATAACTTTTGTGATCCCAAACAAAAATAGGTAAGTAAAAATTCAGATGATAGTATCTAAATCACAATATTATCCTGAAAAAACTTTGAAGTAAAAGCCCCAATTTTAATGTGATCTAGAGAGTAGAAACAGTCTACTAATCTTTGAAAAATACCTGGGTCATCATAAGCAAGAAATGATTGTGCATTTCATTTACTTTCCAAAAACTGCTGTACTAACTGGAAAGTGTAAATGTGGCAACATGGGCTCTTGACTTGGAGAATAAGAGTGATAATGTGTTCCATACATGAAAAACCATATAGGTATTGCAGGCATGTTAGTAAAAGAATATAATATAATTCCATACATGAAAAACCATATAGGTATTGCAGGCATGTTAGTAAAGAATATAATTACTGCACAGTAGAAGACAGAAAAAAGAAGCAAACCGGAAAGCCCTGGCAGAGACCTCAGGTACAACATTCAATTCAATATGTTGAACTGGACAGAGTAAAGGCCAGGGGACACTTTGTTTTGCCTCTCCCTTGAGCATCCCTATTCTTAAACAAGTGGGTCACAGGCCAGTGACCACATGAGGAGCAATATTCCCCAGGCACATCCTCAAGTTATTCCCCCGGATTCTTTCTGCAACCATTCTTACCATGGGGACCACCCGGTTTTATATCCAGAAGCTTTAGCAGAAAGACACTTGTTTATCTTACAGCAAAGTAGGGATCATTTGTTACCAAAGATTTCCAAGGAAAGATTTCCTTTGGCAAGAGCAGAAAACAAAGCTCTGTACGGGCCACACACTAGCCACCCCACCGGCGTCTTACTTGTTCTCATTGCTTGCGTCGTAACGGGGCATAGGGTCTAGGTCATTCCCATTCACGTCACAGCTTGCCAGAGCATCCTGGGTCACAGAGGAGAGAGAGAAAGGATACAGGTGTTCATTAATTAGCCATGGACCTGAAGGCTCATGACTCCTTAAACACATTTCTGCAAGAGAGTAATTAGATTAAATAAAACACTCATGGTCCAGTGGTGTCAGAATGCCTTGTTCGATAACAATCAGTGTCATATTTTGTCCCATAAAGGTGAAGAAATACTCTCTACAGACCAAAGATGTGCTCAGTCCATCCTTGCCAGCACTGTTCCCCCATACCTCGCATTGACCCTTCACCCCAATAACCACCTACTCTGCAAAGTACTGCTAGACCACCTAGAAGCAAAGTGATTTATTCTTCATAGACTCTCTCTCTATTGCTTACTTCATTTCTTGAGTGTGCAAATACGTTATCACAATTCAGAGATTTCTGGAGACAAAGATCATTCACAAATAACTGGCAAGTCAATTAAAGATGAGTATTAGAAATCTACTGTATCAGGTTATCTTGCGACCTCTATGAGGGAATATTTGTCTGGTTTCAAATGTTTTATCTACTATGAAAGGGTCTACAATTCAAGACTTCTTATTTATACCCAATGGGCTTTTGCCACAACTAAAATAATAGTTTTACTTTATGTCAAGGTTTCAAATGAAACAGAAGTTTCTCTGAAACCAAAGCTGCATTTATTTGCTTTTTCAAATAATTTTGAAAAATATTCAAATTTCTAAGAAAAAAAAATAGTGGATTATTCCATCATTCAAATTTATATCATGGTAGACAGAACTAATTTAAGATGTTTTGAATTTTTTTATGCTTTACGATTTCTGTTATCAGTTTTAGTAAAAGTAAATGCTCTTTGCTTTCTGCTTTCTTATCAAAGACTCTTGTTTCTGAAAATAACTTATAGGTACAGGGAGTTTGAAATGTTTGGGGGAAGTAAGTAAAATACACATGACATATAAAGATAGTAAGTCCTGCTTCCCATACAGAGAAACATACAAAGCAGCCCAGCTTAGTGTTCATTCAAGCATGAAGGGTGATATCATCTAATTTTACTCATAAGAAAACAGAGGCCTGAGACAGGTTATGTAACTTGGCCAAAGGCGTGAAACGAATTGCCTATGGAATGAAGACTGGAACCCAGGCATCCCATCCAATCCATTGTGCTCTTCTCTACTTTCACCAGCTCTAACTTTAGGAGAACCAAAAGGGCACCCATACTGCTAACTACACAGGTAAATTCTAGAGAATTTTCTTTCAAGGGAGGAAAAAAAATGAAAAAAGGTAAAGAATGCAATCACATTTAGGTTAAGGCTCTTTGTATTTAATCAGATGCATTTCAATGCAGTGGAGAATAGGAATGCTCTATAAAAACTGCACTGCATATGGTGAGAAGTCTTGCTTATCATGGACAACCATAGTTCTGTTCTTTAGAAGACCTGGGCTAACTCATTTTAGTGTTCCTCAGTGTCTACCCTGTAAATGAGGAGTCTGAACTGAAGTTCCTTTGTAAGTTCTAAAGTCTATTCTGTGAAGACACATACGTTTACTTGTGTGTGTTTGGAGGCAAGGTGAGGGCAGCCACTCAAATGTTTGGTTCAAATGAGAACTAAATGAATTTGCAGTTCCTCCTCTCTCTCTCTTTCAACCTTAGGGAAAATCATCTAATTTAGGGGAAACTATTTCAATATTTCATTGTAGAAAATTGACTTGTGAAGTTTCTTGGCTGAATTTTTGAAATGAAAAGGGCAACAGGATTGAATACTGAGACGAAAAGCTAAAGTTGATAAAGTATCAGGTGATATTGGGTGACCCTGAGGGAAGGAAGGTCTTCATAGGTTAGGAATTGGGGTGGCTGTGTGAGCCAGCGGTAGCTTCTGATGTGTCTAGGAAGTGACTCGGAAGTGTCTTATCTGCAAAGATAAAAAGAATCTTTTCAGGTTTGTCTGACAAAAGGAAAACTAATCTGAGATTAAGGGTCATGTAATAAGTGATATTAAGCAAATGAGAAAGAAACACTGGAGAAAATATATGGACATTTCTACCTAAATGGTTTCATGTGAAGCTGAAGCGGTATTTGAGAGAGAGGGCAGAGGAGAGATGGCAACAGAGACAAACTGATTCCACTGTGAGGAGAAACCAAGCCTTCCCAGGCTGAAGATAAACGGTGAGAGAGAGAGAGAGAGAAATAGCAGATTTCAAGAGGACATTATGTTCTTTTCTTGGAATCTCAGCCTTAAAGAAAAGGCCACGTCCATTCTGAGTGCATCCACTACAAGGCTCCTCAGGGCCGCTGCTGTGTCCACCAGTTACTGAGGAGCAATGAGGAGAGAAAGCAGCAGGCCTGTGAGAATGGCAAATCCTCTGTACTGATGTGTTTAGGGAACCTATGGGCCAAGCCTCTCTCAGGACTCCCACCAGCTCAGGGCACAGTGAGATAGGCTGGCCTTGCTGACGTTGCTCCTTTAACGACCATGAATATATTCAGTTCAGTTCAGTTCAGTTGCTCAGTCGTGTCCGACTCTTTGCGACCCCATGAATCACAGCACGCCAGGCCTCCCTGTCCATCTCCACTCCCGGAGTTCACTCAGACTCACGTCCATCGAGTCAGTGATGCCATCCAGCCATCTCATCCTCTGTCGTCCCCTTCTCCTCCTGCCCCCAATCCCTCCCAGCATCAGAGTCTTTTCCAATGAGTCAACTCTTCGCATGAGGTGGCCAAAGTACTGGAGTTTCAGCTTTAGCATCATTCCTTCCAAAGAAATCCCAGGGCTGATCTACTTCAGAATGGACTGGTTGGATATATTGGGTTGACCCAAAAGTTCATCCAGGTTTTTCAATACAATATTACATGAAAACTTGAGGAAACTTTTGGCCAACCCAATAGGAGAGAAGAAAAAAATCTGGAGGTGTAGTCCTCTGAGTTATAGCTTAGAATTTTCTGTGGGGCTCTTCTGTAAACACAGGGCAAACCCTGGCCCCTGAATTTCCTCCTTAAGGGTCAATATGAGTCCTGATTTCATCATGATTTAGAGCTGCTTGTCTTTTCAAGGCTGTGAAAGGAAATTCATAAGCTGATAGAAAATCACCAACTTCAATTTTTTTTTTTCCAATAACAACATGAAAACAATATAGGGAAACTCACACAACCAAAGTTTTGGAATTGAAAGAAGTCATGAAGTATAGAGAGGGACATGGGTAAAAGTGACTGAAGTCTTGATGGGTTTGCAGCAATACCAGTGTTCTAGTGGAAACAGTCGTCAACAGGAAATAGATCAGAAGGCAATGTGGAAGGCACTGGTATGAGTGGGCTCCACCAGGAGTTTCTGCAGGGTCCTGACAGCAATCGGAGAGTTACATTTGCAGATACTAGGGAGTCACTGGAGGCTCTTCAGCAACAAAATGAATATTTTAAGGAGAACATTGAGGTATCAGGAAACACACATTTGGAGCAGAGAATGGCATATTGGGAGATACTTACGGACTTCTAACCAAACTTCCAGACCACCTGACCTGCCTCTTGAGAAACCTATATGCAGGTCAAGAGGCAACAGTTAGAACTGGACATGGAACAACAGACTGGTTCCAAAAAGGAAAAGGAGTACATCAAGGCTGTATACTGTTATACAGTATTTAACTTCTGCTTATTTAACTTCTATGCGGAGTACATCATGAGAAACGCTGGGCTGGAAGAAACACAAGCTGGAATCAAGATTGCCGGGAGAGATATCAATAACCTCAGATATGCAGATGACACCACCCTTATGGCAGAAAGTGAAGAGGAACTAAAAAGCCTCTTGATGAAAGTGAAAGAGGAGAGGGAAAAAGTTGGCTTAAAGCTCAACATTCAGAAAACGAATATCATGGCATCCGGTCCCATCACTTCATGGGAAATAGATGGGGAAACAGTGGAAATAGTGTCAGACTTTATTTTGGGGGGCTCCAAAATCACTGCAGATGGTGACCACAGCCATGAAATTAAAAGACACTCCTTGGAAGGAAAGTTATGACCAACCTAGACAGCATATTCAAAAGCAGAGACATTACTTTGCCAACAAAGGTCCGTCTAGTCAAGGCTATGGTTTTTCCATTGGTCATGTACAGATGTGAGAGTTGGACTGTGAAGAAAGCTGAGCACCGAAGAATTGATGCTTTTGAACTGTGGTGCTGGAGAAGACTCTTGAGAGTCCCTTGGACTGCAAGGAGATCCAACCAGTCCATTCTGAAGGAAATCAGCGCTGGGTGTTCTTTGGAAGAAATGATGCTAAAGCTGAAACTCCAGTACTTTGGCCACCTCATGCGAAGAGTTGACTCATTGGAAAAGACTTTGATGCTGGGAGGGATTTGGGGCAGGAGGAAAAGGGGACGACAGAGGATGAGATGGCTGGATGGCATCACTGACTCGATGGACGTGAGTTTGAGTGAACTCCGGGAGTGGTGATGGACAGGGAGGCCTGGCTTGCTGCGATTCATGGGGTCGCAAAGAGTCGGACACGACTGAGCGACTGAACTGAACTGAACCAAACTGAACCAAACTTAGGGAGGAGAAGCTGGTGGAAGGGATATGTTTGGAGAGTAGGGAACAGAGGGGTCACTGACCTATTTCCAGGCAGGAAATATCACAGTGGTAAAGGGACCGAGAGGCCCCAGGGACAGAAACCAACCTGTGTCCACTGAGCACTGGGCATCAGGACTGTGGTTTTCAGTGAAAGTACTGAGTCTCAGCCCTTTCACTTGCTCTGTGATCTCAGGCTTACCGTATGTTCTGAGTCCTGGAATCATGGTTCTTTCTTAAACAAGGGAATTGACTGATTCCTGAGGACTATGGGGAGAATATTCATTATTGTCCTTTAATAGGGGTAGAGGCAGAGGAGAGACTCACAGAACAACTTGAGAAGAGTTATAAGTACGCTTTCTCCATAGGGGAAGGCGGGCGTGTTATCTGGCTGCATGGATGAACTGCGGGAGGAGCAGCTGTTGGCAGCAGCAGCTGGGGTTTCTGCTACCTTATCACCTGCTTTTTGTCATCACAATATCAAAGGCACAGGAAAGTGGATAGCATTATCTCCTGATTCCTGTCCTCTGAGAGTGAATCTTCTGTAAGATGGGAGCAATACATAACAGCTATTTTTCAGTGACTTTCCTCATTCTGTTGTTGTTTAGTCACTAAGTTGTGTCTGACTCTTTTGTGACCCCGTGGACTGTAGATGGACTGTGGACTGTCAGGCTCCTCTGTCCATGGGACTTCCCAGGCAAGAATACTGGAGTTGGTTACCATTTCCTTCTCTAGGGGATCTTCCTAACCCAGGGATGGCACCTGCATCTCCTGCATTGGCAGGTGGAATATTTACCCCGAGCCACCTGGGAACGCTCCATGCTTTCCCCCATTTTGATCATCCTCACATGAGTTCCACTGTTTCCCGGGAGGGAAGGCACTGTGGCCACAGTAAACACTCACATAGTTTTGCATCAGATCTGGATGGGTCCTCTCAATGCCGTCGTCCAGGATAGTGACCACGATGTTCTTTCCCGTGTAGCCTCTCTTCCAGGCTCCTTCGATGTTCATGTCTGACTGGCAGGGATGTGTGTTGTCACTGCAGTGCTAAAGGAGGAAGAGGGAGAATTGGACATTGCAGATTACAAAAACGGAGAGGAGATGGGAGAATTACCTACTTAAGACAATACATTAATTTGGTGGATTGCCTGTTCAAGTAGAAGCACAGATCTCCACCATGACAACAGGGGAAGGGGGGAAGGAGAGAGGTGAATAAGGCAAGTGAAACAGAAATCTCTTCTGCCAGTTCTGCCCTGCTCTAATACCATAGATCCTTTGGAAAAACGTGATAAAGTATTTCAACAGCAGAGCAATGAGTGCACCATTTTATTATTAGCATTTATTAATGACACATAACAAAGGCCTTGTAGCATTTCATTTATAAACCCAAACTAGATAACAGAATAACATTATAATTTCTTAACCAGGCACCTAGTAAAGCCTGGCTGCAAATGAGAAAAACCTCAGCAGCTTCTGTACAGTGTCAGCCAGAGGTGTGCCACTGCTGTGAGAAACCCATAAAAAAGAAAAAAATAACAATCTCCTCAAACTTCTTTCAGTAAATTAACAATGAGCATTGCACCGTAATTTGCAGGGGGTGAACAGAGTCATTCAGCACTACTTTGAGAAGGGAGGGAAGAAGAGTGCATAGTCCAGACGGGGGACAGACCCAGGAAAATGTGTGTGAGGGCTTTGAAGGGCAGGCTGGAGAGCCAGTGAACCTTAGCTCATTATGCATAGTGATTTCATTCCACAATGGCTACAACATACAAACACATCAAGAGATGAATTAAACCAGCAGTTCTTCCCAATATAATTGACTAGCATTCATCCAACCCACACAATTATTCCTTCAAAGTCCATCTCTGTGAAATATCCCTCTGAGTGGTATTGTTTTCCAGGTTCTTAAGGCTCAGTTAGAGGAACAAAAGGAAAGGGATGTGCCACTCTAGCCTACTGCCATGGCAACGCAAGCCACCCCAGGTCCACACCATTCACTATCTTCCTCCGGCTTTGTAACCGTTCAGCACTTCAGGAGGGGAGGAGAACGCGTGCTCTGTAGGCTCGAGGAATAATGACGACCCCACTGACACGGATTCATCTAACACATACTTTACTGAGCGCTTATTGCACGCAGGGGAATAGCAGTGAACAAGGACAATGAGGTCCCCTGTCCTCGTGACCTCTCTAAACGGGAAACCCAGATGCTAAAGAAAACAAAGACCATTTGTAGCACTCCTTATGTTGTAAAGGAATTAAAGAGGGTAATATGGCAGTCAATACTGAGGGGACTGAGTACACACCTCTCTCGGAAGGATGGTCGAAAAAAGACCCCAGCTTTTGAGAAAGTGAAATGTAAGTTATGTCTGAAGAGAAAGAGCTGGCTTGCCCAAGAGCTCAGAGCTCGTCTTGGTACTGCTTGTGCTTAGTAGCTCAGTCGTGTCCAACTCTTTGCAACCCCACAGAATGCAGCTTGCCAAGCTCCTCCATCCATGGGATTTTCCAGGCAAGATTAGTGGATGTGAGGGGAAATGGCACAGAAGGTAGCAGGTTAGAAGGGATAACAGAAGTCAGGTCATCCTGAGCTTTGTAGCCATGACTTGACTTCTATTTTAAATACAACCTAAATGAAAGTCCTTGAGAGTCCCTTAGACAGCAAGGAGATCAAACCAGTCAATCCTAAAGGAAATCAACCCTGAATATTCACTGGAAGGACCAACGCTGAAGCTCCAATACTTTGGCCACCTGAGGCGAAGAGCCAACTCATTGGAAAAGACTCTGATGCTGGTAAAGACTGAAGGCAGGAGGAGAAGGGGGCGACAGAGGATGAAATGGCATCATCAACTCAATGGACATGAGTTTGAGCAAACTCTGGGAGACAGTGAAGGACAGGGAAGCCTGGTGTACTAGAGTCCATGGGGTGACAAACAGCGGACATGACTCAGCGACTGAACAGCAACAAAATGGAAGCTCGCCTCTTTCCAAATTTCATCCCTCAATGTCACATGGTAACAAGTGGCAGACACCTCTAGTATCTCCTGACACAAATTTGTTAATTTATTCTCCAAAGGAGATTGCCTTTTGTTGAACATTATAAGCACACTTGAGTAGTTTTATGGATTCATTCTAACAAATGGTATACCCATCTTTCAACACAGATAATATCAATTTTGTTGAAAATAGAGGCTTATATATTTTATGAACATTTGCAACTTTCTGTTACTTTCTTGATTCCTTCTGGCACTTGAGGCCCTGCACACACTGACCCAAATTCCATTCTCCCCCTGCTCCCCAGTTTTTGGAGTACAGCTTGGGGACAACTTCTTCCCAAAAAGCTTTCCCTCATTCTTCAGCCTAGTTGGCTATCTCTTCTCTTCGGAATGGAGACAGACAGACACATACATATATTTTGTTCTACACAATCTAACCCCTACACACTGAATTCTGCTGCACTATGGTTGACTGTTGAAACTTATATGTAAATTTTGTCTCCTTTGACTGTAAGCCCCTAGAAGACTATGCATTAAACCAATTCTAATCTAGGATTTCAGTCAATATTAGCTGATCAGTTACACCCCAAAAGTGAGGGCATATTCTCACTTTATATCACAACTGCCAAATGCTTGCTCCTCTTACCTCGTCAGAGATAGCCCAGCCAGCTAATGCTTGGTTAATAGATCACAAAAGAAATAGTGCGGGTTTCCAAAATGCCAATGTTTTTCGGAAGTCTCATTCTGGCCAACAGTTTGGGCCGCACCTCATCAAATATTTTAATTTAACAGAAAGCAACTCTGACAGGTTTCTATTTCATTTTTTCCTTTTTCAAAACCTGTTCTGGCCACCTGTGGTATCATTTGTGACATGAAGTAATGTCAATGTAGCCAAGAAGTGGGCCGGAGGAAGGAAGTGTACAGGAAATGGGTCACCCACACATGGGATGACCGTCCTGGAGTGGAAGGATGCTGCCTGAAATTGCAATTATGAAAATTGAAGAAAACCAGCCGTGTATGGAAAACATGTGTGTTCAAAGTGGAGCAATTAGGTTTCTTTCTTCCACCTCTGCTTCTGTTGAATCTGACTTCACCATTAAACATTTTTGTACCACTTTTTCTTTTCATCTGCCAACATGATACAGGAGAAAGAGGAAGGAGGGGAAATATCCACTTGATACTTTCATATGGATAATTTACTATTGCAGGTGGCTGAAATGTCAAAGAAAAAAAGATAATGAGAGCCAGGGGTGTTTATGCTAGTCATAAGATTAGTGGACCCTTAAATCAGGACCCTTTAACCTGAATGTGACCTTTAGATTTTTAATACCTATTTCAAGTGGTCCAGGCTTCCGAACATGTTTCTAATGTTGTTTCATATGCCCAAGATACCCAAAGAGCAAAGACTGAAGAGAATATTGATGTCAGTCAACATGGCCCAAGTGAAAAGGAATTAATCATTTCCTTAACCGCCTGATCAAAATGGTCTTTAAATTGGACTCTATTTATTTGACAGCAATCTATGTTAGAGCATCACCCAAAGGCCAAAGGAGCACATATTAACTATGACTTCCTCATACTCAGTCTGCCATGTTGAGAACTGGAGGAACTAATAAAACTAGTTTCTGGAATTCTGTTACCACATACGCAGTCCCCAGACTGGTATTCACAAAAGGGATGGGTCAGAAACTTCCAGCTTATTTGAAGCGGATGAAAAACACGTATTTGCGCTGTATAGGTACGATAAATATTCACAGTAAATTTATGTACCTTCAGCTTTGAAAAATGTCTTGTGTTTCAATGATGGTCTACACATAGATGACAAACTATTTAGAAAGGACACAAAGCAGCAAATATCTGCAGAAACAATGGTTACTATCTAGGTCTCTCAGTGTTCTTATCCATAAAACCTTTTATTCTTTTCAGGAATGAAATTTTAGGGAGATTGTTCTGTGAGTTCTAGAAACAGCCTCTTCCATACCAGGGCTATGAGCTATTTTGCTTATAAACCACTCTGGGTGTGTCCACTTCTCTTGTGTCTTTATAAACATATCACAGTGCTTGCTCAATGAAAGAACAGTTTGTACCCAAAATAAACACCTTTGTTATGCTCTCACCATCATTTTCTTCAGACTGGGGGGTGGGGAGGAACCCTCAGTGTCATTGTTTTTACACTTTTCCAGGTTCTTAAGGTCTCTAATGAACTGCCAATTTATATGCTGCCAATAGCCTGTTAACATTGAAAACATCTGTTGTTCATTGTCATTGATACAGTGGTTCATAAGACTGCATCTCTGACTATACAATGATAATAAAAGAGTAGAGTTAAATATAAATATCTGCTTTAAGAAACAGACTCAAAGACCCAGGAAATAAATTTATGGTTACCAAATGGGGGAAGCGAGGGAGGGATAAATTAGGATCTTGGGATTAATAGATACACACTAATTATATAAAATCGATAAACAACAAAGTCCTACTGGATAGCATAGGACACAATGTTCAATGTCTTATAATAATCTATAATGGAAAATAATCTGAAAAAAAGAAAATATATATTCTGAATACCAGAAACTAACACAACATTATAAATCAACTATACTTCAATAAAAATAATTAAAATAAAATGTAAAAATCTATTTTATAGACAAACTCAGAAACATATCTAGTTAACTTATTAAGGTGTAAATATGCCTGGAATTCTTTGTAAAATCTGGAGTCTAAGGTTCTAAGAAATGGAAAAAAATAGAATCGTTACTCCCTTAAGTGGACACAGAACTGACATCTAGATTCTTACCATAGCCAAGCATTGTACTAATCCCTTTATATGAACTAGCTTTATGTAAGACTCAGAACAGCTGGAGGGAGGTACTTTTATTATCTCCTTTTAACAGCTAAAGAACACAGGACTTAATCAGCCTTTAACCTTCTAGAGGTCAAACAGCTGGTCAATAGCAGAATTAGGATTCAAAACCAAGCAGTCCTATGGTCTAAGGAGAAATAGATTACTATGAAATGATGATTCTTTTCATTATTTTGAGATTTAGGTTAGGCAAACTTGAAAGGGCAATTGATCTTTGTAAGGATAGCTAAGATGATCTGAATAGTTTTTATTTGTGGCTGGGGCCTCAGCTGGTGGTTGGAGATTACAAATGGGGTGTAGGAAGAGAGAATGGTGTCCAACTATTTTCTAGTACATTGGTCAAATGACCCCCTATGAATCATCATGTTTTACTTCACATATTTATACTAGTATGCCAACTCTGCTGGAACCATGAATTACATCTACCATCATATGGGGCTTCCCTGGTGTCTCAGACAGTCAAGAATCTGCCTGCAATGTGGGAGACCTGGATTCAATCCCTGGGTTGGGAAGATCCCCTGGAGAAGAGAACAGCTACCCACTCCAGTATTCTGACCTAGAGAATTCCAAGGACACAGGAGCCTGGCAGGCTACAGTCCATGGGGTTGCAAAGAGTTGGACATGACTTAGTGACTAAGCACACATAATATGAGTTGACCAAATGAACTTTTTGGCCAACACAATTTAACTGGTGGAAAATTATATCTCACTCACAAAATTTTAAGAGTGTCCCACTTAATACCAAAAAATATTTTTTTAATAAAAAAAATTAGAAGAAATGTTGTATAAAAATGCCAAATAGAGGATAATGAAAATAAACCTAGCTCCTAAAATTCCACTCATAAATGAGAATCAAAAAACTGAGGCAGCATAGTCAGTGGATCTTTGACAAAGGAGTGAAGGCAATATAATGGACCTAAGATAGTCCCTTCAACAAATGGTGATGGAACAACTAGACGTCCACATGCAAAAAAACAAAAGTGGGGGGACTTCCCTGGCAGTCCACGGGTTAAGAATCCACTTGCCAATGCAGGGGACATGGGTTCAAGCTCTGGTCTGGGAAGATCCCACATGCCACGAAGCAACTAAGCCCACACGCCAACTGCTACTGAGCCTGTGTTCTAGATTCCATGTGTCATTACTGAAGCCTGGACACCCTATAAGGCGGTGATCTGCAACAAGAGAAAGTGAGAGTGAAGTCACTTCAGTCGTGTCCAACTCTTTGCGACCCCATGGACTGTAGCCTACCAGGCTCCTCCATCCATGGGATTTTCCAGGCAAGAATACTGGAGTGGTTTGCCATTGCCTTCTCCAAGAGAAGGCACCACGATGAGTAGCCCACTGTTGCAGAAGACACAGAAAGCCTGTGAGCAGTAATGAAGACCCACCACATCCAAATAAATGAATAAATAAAATTAAAAAAAAGAAAGAATCACATCTTTTGTGACAATTAACTCAAAATAGCTCATAGACTTTAATATGAAATGCAAAACTAAAACGAAATCCTAGAAGATAACATAGGAGAAAAATCTAGATGATCTTGTGTATGTTGATGACTTTTTAGATACAACACTAAGGACATAATGCATGAAAGAAATTACTGAAGAGATGGAAACTTCTGCTCCATGAAAGACAATGTCAAGAGAAGGAGAGGACAAGCCATAGGACAGGAAAAAATAGTTGCAAAAGGACTGTTGTTCAAAATGTACAAAGTACTCTCAAACTCAACGGGAAGAAAAAAAAAGTCAATTAAAAAATGAGCCAGGGACCTTTATAGACACCTCACTGAAAAAGATGATACACATAAAGTAAATAAGCATATATGAAAAGATGTTCCAAATCATATGTCACCAGAGAAATGCAGATTAAAACACCTATTAGAATGGCTAAAATCCAGAACACTGACACCACCAAATGTTGGTGAAGATGTAGAGCAACAGGAACTCTCTCATTCATTGCTGGTAGAAATTAAAACCATATAGTCACTTCAGAAGATTGCTTGGAAGTTTCTTAGAAAACTAAATATACTCTTAACTATATGGATCCAGCAACTGTGTTCCTGGGCATTTACCTAAAGTAGCCGAAAATTTAGTTCCACATAAAAACCTGCAAAGGGATACTACAGCAGCTTTATTCATAATTGCCCAAACTTGGCAGCAACCAAGATGTTTGAGGATGAATAGATAGATAAACTGTGGTGCCATGGAAAATGAAATATTATTTGGTGCTTAAAAAGAGATGAGCTAGCAAGCCATGAAAAGACTGGGAGGAAACTTAAATGCATATGACTGAGTAAAAGAAGTCAATCTGAAAAGGCTAAAAAATGTATGTTTCCAACTATATGGCATTCTGGAAAAGGCAAAACTATGGAGGAAGTAAAAAGAACAGTGGTTGATAGGGACTGAGGATCAGCGGACAAACAGGAGAGCACAAAGGATTTTTAGGGCAGTGGAAGTGCTCTGTATGAAACTATAATGATGAATACACGTCACTGTACATTTGTCTAAACCCACAAAATGAACACCACGAAGAGTGAATCTTAATGTAAACTACAGGTCTAGGGTATAAGATGTGTCAATGCAGGTTCATCAACTGTAACAAATGTATCGCTCTAGAGAGAGATGTTGATATTGAGGGAGGCTGTGTATGTGTCAGGGTAGGCGGCATATGGGAAATCTCTGTACCTTCCTCTCCATTTGTTGTGAAGTTAAAACTTCTCTTTAAAAATTAGTCTTATAGAAGAAAAGAAGATGAATTTCACAGAGCAGCCAAAGGGTAACTGGATGATCTATGAATTTAGTTTAGTGGACAAGCTTTCTCTCATTTGTAAATTTTGTGATCCTCTTTGAATCTTTCCAAGCCTGATACATCTTGAATTAGAAACTTTCAGTACTAAAAACATTTAAGAAAGCAAAAACAATAAGCCAACAACAATAACAAATCTTGTTTTCTTTAAGGAATTTCAACATGTCTTGTCTTAGTGTTTGGAGAACTGGTTTCAGCTACATTACCTGACCATGATGATAAAGGGTAACCAGTCTCCGAAACTTACTGGATATTTTTGCAACACTAAGACCAAGCTTACCTTTACATATATGGTCCTCTGCATGTGCTATGGTTCTCACTATTCTCAAATAGCTCAGATTAAAAAACCAGATCCAGATTTCAGATCTGGAAATCTGGATCTTAAACCACACCTCCTTCTCTCCTGTTTCCTTTGATTTTCACAGCACCTTGCAGTTCAGGTCATTGGTTCTGATCCACTACTTTTAATCTTTAACTCAGTTTAGATTTTCAATCTATCCTCCTGGCATTAAAACAATTTTATCAATCCCCTACTACATTCTGGCCACTATATGGTCAAAGCAATGTTATTACACTCAAGTCCTTGAAGTCAAGTTTGTATGACAAACAAGGAGCTTACTTTTCTTTCTTTCTTTTTTCCCCAAAACAACACAAGTATTGTAACAGGAGTTCTCAGGGTATTGTGGGAACATGGAACCCAGTCAGGGGAATGTGTGGGAAGGCTGAGACCACTTCTGAGAGAAAATGACATTTAAGCCCCCAAATATGAGTTGACTAGCCAGAGGGCAAGCAAGGGACAAGGAGAATGTGTTCACAGAGCTCAACCCAATGCTCTCTGACAATCTAGAGGGGTAGGAAGGGTGGGAGGTTCAAGAGGGAGGGAACATGTATATACTTATGGCTACTTCACATTGTATGGCAGAAACCAGCACAACTTTGTAAAGCAATTATCCTCCAATTAAAAATAAATTTTTAAAAAGTGGATGTGTTTATTTTTTATGAGGGTATAGAATAATCAAAGAGAGACTGGAATGCTCAAAAAATGGGAAAAAAATCAGGACCGCTGAAGGATACAGATGTGAGCGGTGGGGGAAAGATGAGAAAAATGGAAAGAGATGAAACTGGAGAGGCCAGACTGTAAACGTTCCTACAAGCCATGTTCCCCTCCCCCCCCCTAATTTTTGAGCTTTATCATAATTTGATGAAAAGACCATTCAAGAGTTGTAAGATAGGGACTGACATGGGTTGGATGCCTAAAGTGCATCTCAAACTTAATTCTCAAGAAAAACACTCACTTTCCACCCTCTCGGACCTCTCCAAAGCTGCTCAGGCCCAGGCTTCTCGTCTCCCCTACAACACTGCATGGCATCTACAGCGGCTCTCCTCTATAAACACCCATCAGCAAATCCTTCCCAACAGCTACAGAACCTGACCTCTTCCCACCATTTTCACAGCTACAAACCAACTTTAGCTACTATCATCTCTTATTCCTCTAAGGTCTATTTTGCATACAGTAGTAATAGTGATCTTTATAAACTGTGTCAGAGTTATTCTCAATAAATATTCCAATAATTCCCAGTGACTTTACCTCACACTTCCAATATACTCCCTGTCTATTCTACAGCCTATAAAGTGCTCGTGACCTGATCTGGAGCTGTCCCCCCAACCTTCTGGCCCATCCCTCTCATTCCCATTCACTCCATTCCACCACACTGTCCTCTCCCTCTCCAACCCTGACATGGAAATTTAAATAACATCCAACAGGAGTAGACTATAGTGATTGGATATGTGGATCTAAAGTTTCTTTCTGCCCAGATCCACAAGTGAATTCTTCCTAAAATATTGGTACCGTGCTGTCATTTCCCACCTCAAATCTATTTCACATACATAAAGCACTAACATCTTGGCCTCTGAGCTGCTTCACAAGCTGGCAATGAACACACACTGTCTAGTGCCATTTGTTGCCTCAAAGTGCAAATTCCCTAAGGGCCATATATATATATAGTGTATAAATTTGACAGTCTTAGCAAATTCAACGGAGAAGGCAATGGCAAGCCACTCCAGTACTCTTGCCTAGAAAATCCCATGGATGGAGGAGCCTGGTGGGCTGCAGTCCATGGGGTGGCTACGAGTCGGCCGCGACTTCACTTTCACTTTTCACTTTCATGCATTGGAGAAGGAAATGGCAACCCACTCCAGTGTTCTTGCCTGGAGAATCCCAGGGATGGCAGAGCCTGGTGGGCTGCTGTCTATGGGGTTGCACAGAGTTGGACACGACTGAAGCGACTTAGCAGCAGCAGCAGCAAATTCAAGGTCATCACCACCTGTGGCTGACAGCAAACATGGACCCAATTTCCACCACTCCCTGTGCCTATAGCACATGAACTCCTCATGAAGCAAGAGGGTTTTTCTTCACCTTTTGATTCTGGGTGGGCCTGGTGACTTGTTTTGACCAAAAGAGTGTAGCAGAAGTAACAGCGCTCCATTTGCATACTTCCTACACCCTTTCACTTGTAATTCTTCCTGGTTGCCATGTGTACAAGCCAAGGTAGCCTGCTAGAAGCTGGGAGACTATATGGAACAGATAAAACTATCCCAGCTAAACTCACACCAAACGAGTTAGCCCCCAGCTGACCTAGAATGGCTCACAGATGCATCCGTGAATCAAATTCAGCCCCAATTTCAGACATGCAGATTATAAATCCAACAAAAAGCTGTTGACTTAAACTACAAAATTTTGAGAGTGGTCTTTATAGAGCAAAAACTAACTAACACATAAAGTTATAAGTCTGAGGAAACTAAGCAAAGCCAGAAAGAAAGTGGGAGAAATCAGCAAATCAAGGTGAACTATTGATAGCTTATCTAGAAGGGAAAAAGAATTGGTTTTGTAGTTGAGGAGGAAGCACAGTAAGAACACTTAATGTATCAAATATACAATTTGAAAGCAAATTCCAAGTTCCCTGGGATTAATTCCCTTCACGGGAAGCTCAGTATTTTCCTGTTCATCCCACGCAGGCCTCATATCAGCAATTTCTAATTTTATATAGGTTTTATCTTCTCAATGAAATTTCAAGCTTCTTGTAGTAATGAAGTCGTTATTACAAATTTTAATAACCTCTGGAGTTCCTAGTAAAAATGCTCAACAATTTATAAATTGATATTCAATGGAGAAGGCAGAAGTAAATTCTGAGCTAAAATGCAGAAGAAAATTTACATAGGTAAGATGTAAATGGAGGTAATAGAAAAGGTTCAAATAAGATCTAGAAATCTTTTCTTTTGCTCATGGCTCATAATAGGGCATCTAGTTATTCAACTTTACCAACAAAAGATTTAAAAAATTCCAAAAGATTCAAGAAATAATAGGAAATGTGCAAGGACTAAAGCCTTCACCAGGAATTATACAAGAAAAAAGGCCAATCAATGAAATATTTCCTCATTCATAAAAAGCAACAAAATTGAGTCACCCATAATGTGGCTGAACCTAGAACCTGTCATACAGAGTGAAATAAGTCAGAAAGAGAAAAACAAATATTGTACATGGAACTGAAAGTCGCTCAGTCATGTCCGACTCTTTGTGACCCCATGGACTATACAGTCCATGGAATTCTCCAGGACAGAATGCTGGAATCCCTTCTCCAGGGGATCTTCCCAACCCAGGGATCGAACCCAGGTCTCCTGCATTGCAGGTGGATTCTTTACCATCTGAGCCACCAGGGAAGCCCTTGGGATAAATTAATATATATTAACACATATATATGAAATCTAGAAAAATGGTACTGATGAACCTATTTGCAGAGCAGGGATAGAGATGTAGATGGAGAGAAGAGATTTATGGACTCAGGGATGGGGGAAAGGAGGGAGTGGGACGAACTGAGATAGTAGCATTGACATATGTACACTACCATGTATAAAATAGCTAGCTAGTGGGAAGCTGCAGTATAGCATAGGAGCTCAGCTCAGTGCTTTATGACAACCTAGAGGGGTGGGATAGGGGTGGGGGGAGGGAGATTTAAGAGGGAGGGGACATATGTATACATATGACTGATTCACACTGTTGTACAGCAGAAACTAACAACTACATTCCAATAAAAAAGGACATTCATTTGGGGGTACTGAGTATACTAATGCCCTGCTAATGATGTTCAACACTCTTGGCAGATGTCAGAAGAGATGCAACACTGTGACACATGAGCCATTATCCCCTTACAGGCTGTTTGGAAGATTCTCCTGGCCAGAGAGGAATTTGGGGATGCAAGTCTGTTTCCTCTGGAACAGTACAGGGTATGATGCTTCAAAGTAAACACTTCTTGACCCTTCTCTGGTATCCGGTCTATGGCTTAATTTTAATACTATTTTTCTTCTACATCATGCAATAAATTCTTCCATGAGTTGAGGAGACATTTGGTGTTACCAAATGACTTTTCCTGATTATGAATCAAGCACCAAATATTCATAATACACTATTCTTTGTCTAAACTGTGCAATTAGTAAATTAGTAAGTTGTCTTTGCTTAGGGATATTATCAATTGAAATGTTTTCCTCAAGAGTTTATAAAGCCAAGAAATAATTCCTACACTGGAGTTCAAGAATATGAATTTGAGAAGCAACTCAGCATTATTTAATAATTATGCAAACATTAGCAAATAACAAACCTCATTAATTTCTAAAATGTAACTTCTTTGTTTACATAGTTTACAAAATTTTGCTTGCATAGAACTCTTTTACTCTCTTGTCACCTTTATGTAGAAATCTTACTCAGAAACTCTTGTCTCTTCTTTTTTCAAGATCTCAGGAAGAAAAGCCAATAGATTGGAGGACTTTGCCTTTTCTTTACAATGAGTAGGATGCAGCATACTTCGGATAGTTGGTTAGCAACTGACTTTAGAATTCAGTTGCTCCACTACTTCTATTTTTCAATAGAAGTTTTCACAGAAGTTCCGAAAAGAAATGATAGATAACATTAAAAAAAATAATATTAGAGACCTTTAAGGTCAAGGAGGAAAAATCTGAATATCATTTGAAGATATGGGATATCTTCAAATACCCTAATATGTCATATTTCTTCATTTATATTGTTTCATAAATGGCAGTATTCTTCTGAAACATAATAGTAGAGGCAGCTATTTTTCAGGCAAGGAAAAAAATCCATTTTACAGTTAGAAAAATAATGAAGAACTACTATAAACCTATTCAAGACCTTCCCAACCTTCAAGCATTCTGCCATTAGGTTTTGGCCACATAATCATTTTCTCTTAGATGGTGGATGGACAGATGAATGGACAAACAGAGGGACAAGAGTGGATAGACAGTGAAGGAAACAGACAACACATGCAGGTTTACCTTCCAAGGCTTATTATATTTTAATGTTCTTTTTTTCCAAATTTCTACTGAAGGAGGTGTACCTTTCCAGGATCCTGCAGAGCTTATGAACACTTCCACGCCCCGAAGTCGATTCTTCGAAAGGATATTTTCAATCAAGACCAAGTCAAAAAATGAAACATATGTATAAGGGAGAGGACACAGAAGGATAGACGAGGAAGAGAAGGTCAAATCTGCATGACACTGAAGCTACACACAGTCAAGTGATGTCCAGAGCTGTTAGACAGCTTCTTTCCAGAAGAACCACCGGAACTTTCCTAATAGAACATAAACTTCAGTTTCTCTATGTATTTAAAGTTAACATAGAGAGCAGCATAAATCTGGTCTTAAATAGTGGTTTCCTTAATTTTCACCTCAAGACAGTATCAAGTAGATACTTGAAAAGGACAAAAAAGGTGTGACAGTCTGTTGGACTTATATATATAAATTAATGGATATGGAATTTCAAAGTCTTTTAAGATTTTAGGTTTGCTTCTCTCTGGATATATGAGATTACTGACTCAACTTCCTGAAGGTTTGGAAGAATTTTCACTATGCTGTTTAACACGTCATTATCTCAAATATATTAGTTCTATAAGGAATCTATAATAATTGTGGTATAGAAACACTGAGAAGAGGGAGTAATATTATCAGTGTGTCAAAATTCTTATTCTTAAAATTAAGTGATTAAGTGATTATGTCACGAGAGGCAGGGTGGTCAAAGCTCACATGATCATGATTAGTTGCAGACAAAATTTGAGTTCACTTTTGCTTTCCTGTCAATACAATAGCCCACTTGGGCACCCATGAATCTTTCCTTTTTCCTGATGACATTAATTCTTCAGATATAATCTAGTCTTTATGTTTTTATAGAATCAAAGAAGAGATCTGATATTTATAATGAATCAAAAAATAATTGTACTGCTTGGAGAGAAATTCCTTAGTATTCACAAATGTGGTTTATACTGTTAACTTTTTCTTTTTCCTGTATAGTACAAACCAACAATCCCAAAATTGAATGTCTGAAAAAATTATTATGGCACATAGTTCAATGGGTTGGCAGGGTTCAGCTGGGTGGCTCTCCCTTGGGGTCTCCATGTTGCTGCAGTCAGAAGTTCACTGAGGCTACATGCATCTGAAGGCTTGACTGACATGGAAGTTTAAGATGGCTCATTCATTCACATGAACAGCTGGAGAATTTTCAACCTTCTGTGTAAGATTCAGTAATTAATTCAAACTTGTCCCAGTTGAGTTATCTGCAAGTCCTTCTGAAGGACATATTATCTATTATATAATGATTTTGTCCCATAATAGCTAGATGAATGGCAGATCCATTAACATTTCTCTAAATTGGTTAACTGTCAAAACATTTCATTCATTCACTTATGCTTTATTAGTTTGTTTTTAATTTTCCAATGCTAATTAAATGATTTCTGGATGCTAAGCTTACATCAGGGAATGAGAAAACACATGGTGTGGCCTTCAAAAAGTCTACATTCAAGTTAGAGTAGACAGATAATAGACAAATGAGATAAACAATATAATTAGAGATTATGGTAATAGATGAAAGGAGTCGACTCATTAGAAAAGACCCTGATGTTGGGAAAGATTGAAGGTGGGAGGAGAAGGGGATGACAGAGGATGCGATGGTTGGATGGCATCACTAACTCAGTAGACACGAGTTTGAGCAAGCTCTGGGAGATGATGAAGGATTAGGGAAGTCTGGTGTTCTGCAGTCCATGGGGTTACAAAGAGCTGGACACAACAGAGCAACCGAACAACATAAAGAAAATAAAAAAGAGCACTTGGATAGCAACAAGTGAAATGTGTTATTCAATTTATACCTTAAGTTCTTTACAATTTTACAGTTAATAGGTATCAGACAATAAACCCTGGCCTTAGAAAAGCAAGTTAGAGCAAAATTGAAATTTCAGGCCTATTATCATTTAAAGTTTAAAAAGTAAAACAAAAAATATTATCACATTTCAAAAACAAAGTAAAATCAAAACATTTTCTAAGACAAACCTACAACAATAAAGAGTGTGACACATGCTGCTACTGTGAGGCATCTACAGAAAAATACATCTATGCGGCAAAGCAAAAAAAAATCTCACCTCTGACAATCAGCCAAATCAATTCAGATTGCTACTAAAAAGCCTGCTTTAATATTGGTCCTTCTAGACTAAGTAAAAATCATCATTGGAATCTCCCTGACATCTTTGCTTTCATTGTCCACTTGAAGACGTAAACAAGTATAAAATCTACAAAGTGGCTTGAAAGGACAATGAAACATTTTGCTTGGACAGACCAATATGTCTAGTGCTTCTTCTCCTGTGACAAGTATAGATACTTCAGAAAAGATTAAGGATTCCATAATGCATTTGATTAGCTACTCAATAAAGAAACCTACAGAGAAGATTGCCTCTTTGACTGGTGAGACTCTCCAGAGCCTAAAGTATAATGAGTAAGAAAACCAAGTCATTTGAAGTCATTTGTATCCTACACTAGTAAGCGTAATTGCTAACGTTTCCTTATTAATAAAAAATGTTGACTCCTTTAAAGAATTTAACCAAGCAACTAGCTTTAAGTGTATCCTACAGAATTCCTTCTGTGAAAGAAAAACAACAATTTCAGAAAAGTAGCTATACAAACACAGCTGAACTTTATAGTAGCTCTTATAATGGCATATTCAGGGTAAACTGGAATAGGACTCTTGTAACACAAGTCACATCGTTTTCCATTCACTAATGAAAGCACTAATGTTAACACAATTAAATCCAACACTAATGTTTCAGCATTCCACAGACACATTCACAGGACTACATACATATTTTAGAACGTAGTTTTCCAAGCATCTGTAGTCCTTCCTATCTAATTAGCAAGCTCTTTACGAGTAACTAATATAAATACTTCACAGACAACCATGGCCCAAAACATTCCCACATCTGACAGTGGTATGTTTACACCTTTGGATAGGAATTTCCAAAGTGGAAAAAGTAGAGAAAAAAATAGAGAGAGATGTTGAAAGATGGAGAATTCATGTTGGACAGATCCAAAGAGCTGCTCATCCACCATGGCAGGAACACCTACGCACTTTCCATTTGTTCAGCAGCACCTTACTTTCAGGAAAAGGGAAGAAAGCACACGATGAACTACAAAGTGACAGATCACTGTATCCAAAAGACTAACGAGAGCAAACAGGCAAAAAACAAACTGCCTTTAAAAAGATGGGGTTAATCTATAAATCCTAAAGGTACTTTTCAGTGAGAAAGGGTCTGTGTTAGTCTGGGATGTTTTTAGCTACAGAAAAGAAAGCCCAGTGAACCACAGTCACAAAGCTAATTATCACTTAAGAAATCAGCAAGCAGGGATTTCCAGTTTGGTGCAGTAGCTTAATGACATCAAGGAACCAGATTCTTTGTATTTGCTCAGCCACCATGCTTAGCTGACCTCTGTCCTCTGAAAGTGCCTCTTGGTTGCAAGATAATTGCCACCACTGCCTGTATATTCCTCACCAGTATCCCAACTGGGAACGAAGGAAGGAAGGAAGAAGTCACAAAAAGGCTTTTCCTCACAGAGGAAGAAGCCTCTCGATATTAGTAGATGTTTACTTGACAAACAGTAAAAAGTTATTTATTGTTTATCTGAAATTCAAATTTAACTGGACACTTTGTATTTTTATTTACTAACTCTGGCAATCCTTAGGACCACTAATCTAACAAAAGGTAATTTTATCAAGTGAAGAGGAACTAAAGAGCTTCTTGATGAAGGTGAAGGAGGAGAGTGCAAGAGCCAGCTTAAGACTAAATATTAAAAAATCTAAGATCATGGCATCCGGCCCCATTACTGCATGGCAAATAGAAGGGGGAAAAGTAGAAGTAGTGACAGATTTCCTCTTCTTGGCCCCTAAAATCACTGCGGACAATGACTGCAGCCATGAAGTCAGAAGACTATTGTTTCTTGGGAGGAAAGCAATGACAAACCTACACAGTGTGTTGAAAAGCAGAGACATTACTCTGCCAACAAAGGTTCGTGTAGTCAAGGCTATGGTTCTTCCCAGTGGTCACTCAGAGGTGGACTGTAAAGAAGGCAGAACGCCAAAGAATTGATACCTTCAAACTGTGGTGTGGGAGAAGACTCCTGAAAGTCCCTTGGACAGCAAGGAGATCAAGCCAGTTAATCTTAAGGGAGATCAACCCTGAATATTCACTGGAAGGATTCATGCTGAAGCGTAAGTTACAGTATTTTGGTCATCTGATGTGAACAGATGACTCACTGGAAAAATCCCTCATGCTAGGAAAGACTGAAGGCAGAAGGAGAAAAGGGCATCAGAGGATGAGATGGCTGGATGGCATCACCGATGCAATGAACATGAACTTGGGCAAACTCCAGGGGATGGTGAGGGACAGGGAGGCCTGGCATGCTGCAGTCCACGGTGTTGCAAAGAGCTGGACACAACTGGGCAACAGAACAACAACTTCTTTATAAAATGATAATAATTTGTCTTGTAGTTTAGCCAACTGCATCTATGTTTCTCAAGGAAGAATTAAGATTGCTATAGTAGAGATTTAAAGAGAAGGAAATATGCAGTGTTCACTGTTCTTCATATCCAGCATAGACTCTGAAGAATCTAATCCTGGCTCCAGTAGGATAATGAAAACCACCTAAATCTCAATTTCTGCAAAAAAAAAAAAAAAAAAATACACATACACAAATATAGATCAAATAGGAAAAAATATTAAAATACTGATAATATATCTACATCATCAGGTCAGATCAGATCAGTCGCTCAGTCGTGTCCGACTCTTTGCAACCCCATGAATCGCAGCACGCTATGCCTCCCTGTCCAACACCAACTCCCAGAGTTCACTCAGACTCACGTCCATCGAGTAAGTGATGCCATCCAGCCATCTCACCCTCTGTCGTCCCCTTCTCCTCCCGCCCCCAATCCCTCCCAGCATCAGAGTCTTTTCCAATGAGTCAACTCTTCGCATGAGGTGGCCAAAGTACTGGAGTTTCAGCTTTAGCATCATTCCTTCCAAAGAAATCCCAGGGCTGATCTCTTTCAAAATGGACTGGTTGGATCTCCTTGCAGTCCAAGGGACTCTCAAGAGTCTTCTCCAACACCACAGTTCAAAAGCATCAATTCTTCGGCGCTCAGCCTTCTTCACAGTCCAACTCTCACATCCATACATGACCACTGGAAAAACCATAGCCTTGACTAGACGGACCTTTGTTGGCAAAGTAATGTCTTTGCTTTTGAATATGCTATCTAGGTTGGTCATAACTTTCCTTCCAAGGAGTAAGCGTCTTTTAATTTCATGGCTGCAGTCACCATCTGCAGTGATTTTGGAGCCCAGAAAAATAAAGTCTGACACTGTTTCCACTGTTTCCACATCTATTTCCCATGAAGTGATGGGACCGGATGCCATGATCTTCGTTTTCTGAATGTTGAGCTTTAAGCCAACTTTTTCACTCTCCACTTTCACTTTTATCAAGAGGCCTTTGAGTTCCTCTTCACTTTCTGCCATAAGGGTGGTGTCATCTGCATATCTGAGGTTATTGATATTTCTCCCGGCAATCTTGATTCCAGTTTGTGTTTCTTCCAGTCCAGCGTTTCTCATGATGTACTCTGCATATAGGTTAAATAAACAGGGTGACAATATACAGCCTTGACGAACTCCTTTTCCTATTTGGAACCAGTCTATTGTTCCATGTCCAGTTCTAACTTGCTTCCTGACCTGCATACAAATTTCTCAAGAGGCAGATCAGATTAGCTGGGAGAAAAAAAATATAACAAACCTCAAGTTACACATTAGCAGGAGAAAAACACACAAATCCTACAGAAGCAGCTCTGGAGATGACATGGGGCAAAAAAAAGTCAGGTGAAGACTGAGCAGAGATAAAGAGAGCAGAATCCCAGTGATGATAGAACAGATAAAATAATCATGTAGTGCAAAGGAGCAGAGATTCTGGGGAGAGGGGGCAACTTGAAAGGAACACTCCTTGAAGAGGTGATAGAGAAGGATATAAGAAAGAGAAGAACAGTAGAAGTAAAGAAACAAAATAAAAAGAAAATCACAAAATCAAGACAAACTATCTTCCTTCAACTCCCTCCAAAAACATTGATCAAAACAAATAAACTTTACCAAAATACTAGCACTACTGAACTCTGGAACTTATTATCAAGTCATCCAAATTCCCACAGCTTTCTATATACAACTGCTACAAATGGGCTAAGAAAATAAAACATTTCAAAGTGAATGGAAACCAGTATAAAAATATTCATTCACTATTTCTACAAGAATATGATATACAGTGAATCTAAGTACTCCAGTTTGTAGAAATTCTGCTGAAAAATGCAAGAGGAAAAAAACTGCAACGTAACACCTGAAGCGAAGTGAAATACACTAAAATAAAAATCTGTAGATATGAAACTATAGCTCATATAAAACATTTAAAAATATACATGGACAGAAAACATAGATGTGAAACTAGAGTTGACTAATCTTGCAAATAAAGTAGAAATTAAAAATTGAGAGAGTTGATTCAACTGAAAGTATAATCAAGAACACTGAGAAAAGGCATAAATACATGAAAAGGACAAAAAAAAGGAGAAGTCAAAATGACCCAAGAGCAAGTAACTAATAAAGAAAATGGCATAAAGATCTAATTTTTAACAATACTCTTTAAAGAAAATTGATTGAAAAAAAAGAAGAGTCACTTTCAAGGAAAGAAAAATCAACCAAGATATTCTTCAAGTATCAAGGCTTTACAATTACATTAATACAATTAAGATCTCAGTTCAGTTCAGTTGCTCAGTTGTGTCTGACTCTTTGTGACCTCATGGACTGCAGCACTCCAGGCTTCCCTGTCCATCACCAACTCCTGGAGCTTACTCATGTCCATTGAGTCAGTGATGCCATCCAACCATCTTATACTCTGTCGTCCCCTTCTCCTCCTGCCTTCAATCATTCTCAGCATCAGGGTCTTTTCAAATGAGTCAGCTCTTCACATCAGAAGATCTCAGGGAAAACCACTATTGCAAGCCCCTCCTAGGTAGTCTGGTAGAGAATGTGCTTTATTCAATGAAGATGTGGCTTAGTCACTAGGTCGTCTCTGACTCTTGTGGCCCCATAAGCTGTAGCCCTCCAGGCTCTTCTGTCTACGGGATTTCCCTGACAAGAATACTGGAGTGAGTTGCCATTTCCTTCTCCAGGGGATCTTTCTGACCCAGAGATTGAACCCAGCTCTCCTGAACTGCAGGTAGATTCTTTACTGACTTAGCCACCAGGGAAGCCTATCCAATCAAGATATGACCTGCAAAATAACTGAGTGCGCACATGAAATATATATTTAATTGTAAGTTTAAGAATAAAAGCAAAGGTGGGAACAAGGATGGAAGAAGAGTAAGTATAAGGTATGTGTTCTGACAAAGTAAAAAAAATGAACATAAAATGGAAGGGGAAAAGAAATAGAAATTATAAAACCAAATAAGTTAATGAATAGTCAGTGAGGTAAGAGTTAAAGGATATGTTTTAAAGTTGATATATCAAATATAGAAGCCTAAGTGAGAAAACAGAAACTGGGAGGATTTAAGTTATTTTTAATGGTCACTCAAATAATGATATAAATCCTCCCAAAAGCCAGAAGAAATTATTTTAATAGAGCCAAAACAACCACATAATGAAACACAGTAAATGTAACACAATACAAATCATATGTAGTATAATGTGACAATAACATGACAAAATTGAGACTTTTTCATTATATCTATAAATGTAAATGATCTTAAGTCTCTCCAAAAAATGCATTAAAACTGGCTCACAAGACAGAATCTAACTCCTAAAATACAGTAATTCAAATGCCCAGGAATAAAGGGTTATTTGAATGCCAATAATACAAAAGCAGGCATTGTGATTCTGACATCAGCTAAAACACATAGAAATATAATTTCTCACATATCAAACTAGCCAAAAATGAAGCGACTGACAACAAGCAAGGTGAAGGGGGCAGGTCCTCTTGAGCGTGGCTGATGGGAATATATCTGGCCTAGCCCCTACAGAGGGGGGTCTAACATTAAAAATATATATGCATCTACCTTGTGACTGAGCAATCCCACACATAGGAATTCACTCTAAAAATACACCTCCAACAACATAAAATCATAGCACAAGGTTATTCAATGAGAAGTTATTTGTAAAAACAAAATATTGAAAACAAGCTAACTGTACATTCACTGATGTCTAATCAAATAAATTATGGTAAGTCTACCAGAACACAGCTGTAAACAAAGAATAAGGATCTCTATGAACTAACAAGGAGTAATTTCCAGGGTATATTAAGTGATAAAGGCAAAAAAGAAAAAATGCATTTATAGTATTTTATGTATCTCACTTAGATATATATGTTTTACATATTCCAAAATAAAATTAAATAACAGAGTTAAATATATAATGATGGGAGAGGGAGCTCTAAAACTGAACAGGACAGAAACAAACTAATTTGTGTCTTGATAATGACATAATCATAGAAGAAAAATGCATTTATTAAAGCAACTTTCGATTCAAGTAGTCTGACTGTATTGCCTCAGAGGGATACATTTTAAAAATAAAAAGAAATATTGAATTTCACCAGAGTATGTTTGTGGATGGTGGTGGTATTGGTATTGTAATTCCAATACATTTTTGTAAGTGCAGTACTACATTAGTGATATTGATGA
Organism: Bubalus bubalis; assembly: GCF_019923935.1. NCBI lineage: Eukaryota > Metazoa > Chordata > Mammalia > Artiodactyla > Bovidae > Bubalus > Bubalus bubalis. The sequence continues at coordinate 114,078,094 of NC_059159.1, read as the reverse complement.
GAAGTATGGTTCTCACTGGTGGTGGGGGGAGAGGGTAGAGAAATATGAAATGGGCTAAGAGGAGGAATCAGTGAACTAACATGGATGGGAATGGGCAAATTTAATTCAGATGACTATTATATCTACTACTGTGGACAAGAATCCCTTAGAAGAAATAGAGTAGCCCTCATAGCCAACAAAAGAATCCGAAATGCAGTACTTGGGAGCAATCTCAAAAATGACACAATGATCTCGGTTCATTTCCAAGGCAAACCATTCAACATCACAATAATCCAGTCTATGCCTCAACTATTGATGCCGAAGAAACTAAAGTTAAACAGTTCTATGAAGACCTACAAGATCTTTTAGAACTAACACCAAAAAAAAAAAAAAAATGCACTTTTCATCATAGGAGATTGAAATGCAAAAGTAGGCAGTCAAGCAATATCTGGAGTAACAGATAAGTTTGGTCTTGGTATACAAAATGAAGCAGGACAAAGGCTAACAGAGTTTTGCCAAGAGAACATTCTAGTCATAGCAAACACCTCTTTCAGTAACACAAAAGATAACTCTACACATGGACATCACCAGATGGTCAATAACAAAATCAGACTGATTATATTGTTTGCAGCCAAAGATGGAGAAGCTCTATACAGTTAGCAAAAACAAGACCAGGAGCTGACTGTGGCTCAGATCATGAACTCCTTATTGCAAAATTTCAGGCTTAAATTGAAGAAAGCAGGGAAAACCACTAGGCCATTCAGGTATGCCCTAAGTAAATTCTCTTATGATTATACAGTGGAGGCGATGAATAGATTCAAGGAATGAGCTCTGGTAGACAGTGTCTGAAGAACTATGGATGGAGGTGCATAACATTGTACATGAGGCAATGACCAAAACCATCCTAAAGCAAAGGAAAGGCAAGAGGGCAAAGTGGTTGTCTGAGGTAGCTTTACAAAGAGCTGAGGAAAGAAGAGAAGCAAAAGGCAAGGGAGAAAGGGAAAAATATACCCAAATGAATGCAGAGTTTCAGAGACTAGCAAGAAGAGATAAGAAAGCCTTCTTAAGTGAACAGTGCAAAGAAGTAGAGGAAAACAATAGAATGGGAAAGATTAGAGATCTCTTCAAGAAAATTAGAGATAACAAAGGAACATTTCATGAAAGGATGGGCATGATATAGGACAGAAATGGTAAGGACCTAACATTCCTTAGGTCCTTAGAAGCAGAAGAGATTAAAAAGAGATGACAAGAATACACAGAACTGTACAAAAAAGATCTTAATGACCTAGATAATCATGATAATGTGGTCACTCTCCTAAAGCCTGACATCCTGGAGTGTGAAGTCAAGTGAATCTTAGGAAGAATTACTATAAACAAGGCTAGTGGAGATGATGCAATTCCAGCTGAGCTATTTCAAATTCTAAAAGATGATGCTGTTAAAGTGTTGCACTCAGTATGTTCAGCAAATCTGGAAAACTCAGCAGTGGCCACAGGACTGGAAAAGGACAGTTTTCATTCAAATCCTAAAGAAGGGCAGTGCCAAAGAAGGTACAAACTACCATACAATTGCACTCATTTCACATGCTAGTAAGGTTATGCTCAAAATCCTTCAAGCTAGGCTTCAGCAGTACATGAACTGAAAAATTCCAGCAGAATACATCATGTGAAATATCAGGCTGGAAGACTCACAACCTGGAATCAAGATGGTCCACAGAAATAGCAACAACTTCAGATAAACAGATGATACTACTCTAATGGCAGTAAGCAAAGAGAGAACTAAACAGCCTTTTGATGAGGGTGAAAGAAGAGAGTGAAAAAGCTGACTTATAACTCAACATTCAAAAAACTAAGATCATGGCATCTGGTCCCATCACTTCATGGCAAATGGATGGTGAAAAAGTAGAAACAGTGACTGATTTTATTTTCTTGGGCTCCAAAATCAATGTGGATGGTGACTGCAGCCATCAAATTAAAAGATGCTTGCTCCTTGGAAGGAAAGCTATGACAAACCTTAGACAGTTTATTAAAAAGCAGAGACATCACTTTGCCGACCAAGGTCCATATAATCAAAGCTACAGTTTTTCCAGTAGTCATGTGTGGATGTGAGAGTTGGACCATAAAGAAGGTTGAGTGCCAAAAAATTGATGTCTTCAAATTGTGGTGCTGGAGTACAGTGTTGATATTCCCTTGGACTGCAAGGAGCTTAAACTAGTCAACCCTAAAGGAAATCAGTCCTAAATATTCATTGGAAGGACTAATATTGAAGCTGAAGCTCTGATACTTTGGCCACTTGGTGCAAAGAGCCAACTTACTGGAAAAGGCCCTGATGCTGGGAAAGATGGAAGGCCAAAGGAGAAGAGGGTGGCAGGAGATGAGATGGTTAGATACCATCACCGAGTCAATGGACATGCATCTGAGCAAACTCCAGGAGATGGTGAAGGATAGGGAAGCCTGGCAGGCTGCAGTCCATGGGGTTGCAAAGAGACATAACTTAGCGACTCAAGAACAGCAGCATATTATGGGATTAGAATTGGAAGTAACACTAATAGATATACAACCCTCATCACTGTCCACTGAAATAGCACCTACAACCAAGGATGCCCTTGCTACCAGAATCCTGACTTTTAAGTATCACTCCTCAATAAAAGAAACCATCTACTTGGAGAAATTGATTATTTATAGGTCTGAGGTAGAGAAAATACAAGGTGAACACTTTGTTGTGCCATTGAGGAGGAGGCCCTAAGGACTAAAAAAGTGATTGCGGTCTTCTCAAAAGGACTCAGGGGCAATGTGAAAGGTTGCTCACTCACCAAACTTGGGGCAATGAAAGAATCAAAAAACAAATAATGTCAGTAATGAATCATAACATTTTAGAAGAATTCATGAGCTCAAAATGGTATTAAAAGATTAAGAGGAGTGAAGAAGGGATTGCAGAATTAGACAATCATCATCTTGTAATCACTAATCTAATGATTAATTTAGGTAAGCATCATCAATAGATGCCAAAACCTTGGGGGAGAGTTGACAGGAAACAAGATAATTCACAAGACTCAAACTATTACATCCCAAATTTCTTATTAATTAGAAAGTTAATTATTTCTCCTTTACAATGGAGAAATCTAGTAGATACCTCAACCAACCAAGGAAAAAAAATTAACAGCACTAAAAATGAGACTTCTAACAATCTACCTCTTAATATGAATCACTGAAAATGTATAATCTCATCTGGGTAGTTCTTGCACCAGAAATGTTTAATCCCTCTAAAGTCCTGAAAAACCATCAAACAAACCAAAAGAGTGAGTTATTTTACAAACTACCAGCCTGGACTCATCAAAATCATCAACATGGAAAACCACTCCTCACAACTCTACCCCCACCCACCACCCCACCACCCAGTAGGGAGACTCTTCTAAATTAAAGGAGATAAAAAGATTGAACAAATGTCAATGTAGGATTCTAGGTTCTGAATCAAAAGACACAAATCTATTATAAATATTTTTGTGACCACTGGGGAAGTTTGAATATGGACAGTAAATTGGATAAGACCATTGTTAACTTTCTTAGAAGTATGAATGGTATTTTGGTTGTACAGAAAAATACCATTCTTAGGAGAGGCATCCTGCAATATTTAGAGGTGTATTTTTACAGTGTCTGTGATTTTCTTTCAATATTCAGGGGGTAAACTGTGTGTGTGCAAAGAGGCAAAATATTAATTTTGGTTAAATCCAGGTGAACGGAATGTATGTGTTCCTACTATTCTTTCCATGTGTCTATAGATTTCAAATTTATCAAAACAAAACACTGGGGGTGAAAAAATTTCTGGCACAATTAAAAAAAAAATCAAAATGTTAGTTTCCCAAGGGCATACAGCACAGAGCTCATGCCATAATGACAGACTTCAAGAGGATCCAGCAAGAGGCAGTTGCCATCTAGTCACACTAGGAGCCAAGTGGAAGCCAAGCCAGTGTCTACAGACCACCCACTACCCTGGTCTTGGACATTGCACGTTGCCCTTGTTGAGGCGGTGAGCCAACTACCTCTTCTTCAGGCTATCTGGTGAGGGCTTCTCAACAGCTGTCTTCATTCACTCTGACAAGGAACCTGCGTGACAAATCCTCAGCCATACCCCTGGATTTCTGTTGGGGTGGGGTGACCTCCATTCCCAAGCCTCATGCTGTTCTATGGATTCCAGCTACCTCTTAGTACGCACTCTTCCTAGAAATCACTTCATTCCAAAGGTATTCGACATGCAGATGAGGTTCAGTGTTCAGAAAACAAGAATAGACTAGGGAAGGAAGAGAGCAGAGATGGAAAAGGTATAGTCTCCCAAGGATTTTTCTCAGCATACTAAAGGAAAGGCTATTTTTTTTTAACCCATTAGATTTCAACTAGAAATTACTACCAGCTGTTATCTTGCAACCATGAATGGAAAGCTTGTTTGAGAATGAAACCACTATTTGGAGAGATCAGAGCTACCCTGAGTGGTGGAAAGAATTGGGTGCGTGGAGACCTGCTGTACCTCCTGGATCAAGTCTGGCATGCCCATCTGGAGTCACATGAGCCAATAAATTCCCTCCATTTGCCCACTGTTTACTTTTCCTTCTTCCACTTTGGACTGAATTTTCTGATCACTTACAACTCAATGTCAATTGAAACAATATTTCACTTAAAGACGTATTCTCTTGGACAAATAGATCAACTATGAGTTTCCATTTATAGCCCCCCTATCAATTCACAAAGATAATAAAGGCTCTGAAAAGTCCAGCAATTAAAAAAAAAAAAACTTTTTAAATTCTGTTCATATCAGCATGTCCCAAATCACTTGACTTTGGAGATGCCTATGAACAATCCTTAGAAGTAATGTTCCATGGGAAATAATTTTTGTAATAACTGTGGAAATCATTCATTTGCCTGCCAAGAAATCCTGTCATGTCTCACCATTTAATTTCAATATCACTTCAATTTCCATGTTAGGAATTTGAGGTCCAGGTACTCAAACCAAAGATTATAACTCAACATCAAAATTCTTAAATACACTGTTAGATATTACAGAAAGCTAGCTATTTCCTAGCTTGCCTATGACACAATCTTTTTATATTTGTATCTCCAGCAGTTTGAATTATGCCTGATACGTAGGAGGAGCTCAATACATGTTGCTGAATAAATAAAATCATTACCAATTTACTTTTTTTTCTGTGGGAATTACATTCCCTGTTGCTTTCTGACATTTTCCCTCCTGTTACATGTTGAATTAATGCTTTTATTGAGCAGTCTGTGGTAACTCCTAGTTCTTAAGTCCTAGGAGGATAGAACTAATTCAATGTTCATTAGTGTGTACAACTAGTTTAAATGATTTGCTCACTGCACATTTCTTTTACGTGTCCAGAGTGCATCCAGTTTGATCATTACAGATGTCTTTAATCTTTCATTTTCTTGGACAAACTTTCACAATTAGAAATGTTTCTAGTCCTGTTTTATCTCATCTTTTTTATCAATAAAGAATGGCAAGTTTAACACATTCTTTTCTAAACTGGCACAGTAGGAGAAATGATCATATGCTATTGTGCACAGACCTAGTAGCATTAATGTCATCCCTCCAAAACAGAATATGAATTTCCAGGTTGCTAGCACAGATGATTTGGCTCCTCTGCATCTATGTCTTCCTACACAAGCCAGAAGACTGCTTATCTCTGTAATGTCTTTTATCTGTCATCAACAGCACAGAATGTGAAATAAACTAAAACATGCTGATAAAACAGCAACTATGATGGTAGAATAGACTTGAAACCACATAACATGTAATATAAGGATTTAATTTTTAAGGAACTGAGGATGGTTAACCTTGAGAAGATTCTGGATCACCATAAGAGTCACTTAAACTTTTCATAGAAAGAGAAACATTTCAAAGCAATTTCAAACAAGTAATCTGATCATGTGACATGTGTGTAGTTTTCATTGACCATAGTCCTGGTTAATCTGTTAATCTGAGGTACTGTTAATCCAAGCTACTGTTGCATATAGTGGGAGATAAAACCAAGGAGGAATTCTGTTGGCATTACTGCGATTTTCAGCATGGAAAAAGTTACAGATATAAGACTGATGAAGGTAAATAACTCTGCTGAATTTATTCTAAACTGGAAATATCTATATAAATTCATTGTGCATTTTATATGTAAAATGCATGTTTCCAACTCTGTTCAATAAAAAGGCCTAAAGAATAACCCAATAGTAATGAGAGTCTCAGCATTCATATAGTAGTCTTTCAATATCAATTTTAAAAAAAGGGAACTAGGGGGTCTTTGGGGAAATGGTTGATTCCATATCTGGAACAGAAAATAGACAAGAGTATGGAATAGCTTGTCAAGCCAGAAAAATAGAATGCTGAAGTCATATCAAAAGACTTATGAGATAAATTGAATGATTTCTCACTGACCAAAGATGGGTCAATTTAAGAATAAGATTTATAATTTCAATGAAATAAAATATATCAAATATATTTAAATCCATGAACTTGTAATGAAGCAAGTGGAAAAAAAACTCATTGGTAGCATTCAGTGAATGCTAGAGAAGTAACCCCTAGTAAACACTGTTCCTGCAAGGACTGTACCTCACTGTACCAGGTAATGTACAGCAAAGTTTCTTCAAGTATTTCTGCCAGTAAGTGAAGAAGAAATCACAGATAGAGAAGATTACTACTTTGCAAATCCCAACGAATAATTAAAGGATCTATAGAATGGTGGGCTTCCTTGTAGTTCATCTGGTAAAGAATCCGCCTGCAACGCAGGAGACCCTGGTTCGATTCCTGGGTTGGGAAGATCTCCTGGGAAAGAGATAGACTACCCACTCCAGTATTCTTGGGCTTTCCTCATGGCTCAGATGGTAAACAATCCGCCTGCAATGCAGGGGACCTAGGTTCAATTCCTGGATTGGAAAGATTCCCTGGAGAAGGGCATGGCAACCCACTCCAGTTTGGGCTTCCCTCATAGCTCAGTTGGTAAAGAATCTGCCTGCAACGCAGGATACCCTGGTATGATTCCTGGGTCGGGATCCACTGGAGAAGGGATAGGCTACCCTATCCCTTGGGCTTCCCTTGTGGCTCAGCTGGTGAAGAATCTGCCTGCAATATGGGAGACCTGGGTTGGGAAGATCCCTTGGAGGAGGGAAAAGCTACCCACTGCAGTATTCTGGCCTAGAGAATTCCATAGACTGTACAGTCCATGGGATCGCAAAGAGTTGGACATGACTGAGCAATTTTCACTTTCACACAATGGTAGATCCTTTGTAACATCACAGAGTAACAAGCAGATTTGTTGTACCTCCTGATACAACATATCTGCATACACATAACGACTAGATAGTAAGTGGTCACACACTTAGCAAAATGAAAATTGAACTTGAATCTGATCATGCCTCTAGTTTTTACTACCTACTAATTTATTGATGATATTGGAACTAGAATGCAGTTAGTAAAATCTAGACCACATGAAGCTCTAAATAACCCAGATTCTTAAACTGAACATTTTCAAAGGAAAAAATAAAGATCTATAGGATAAAAGAGATTGAAGAGGTATACAACCAATCAACATATGAGACTTATTTGGATCTTGACTCAAATTACAAAGAAAAGATTATGAGCCAATAGGGAAAATTTGAAAATATACTGGATATTCTATAATATAAAGAAGATATCATTACTTGTTTTTATATGTGATAATTATATTATGGTTTTATTGTTAATTTTTTTCATTACAGAGCTACATATTGGGTTGACTAGAATGTTCATTCAGGTTTTTCTGTAATATGTTATGGAAAAACCAAAACAAATTTTTTTTACCAACCCAATACTATAATACTCAAGGCTGAAATGAAATAAAATGTGTGATTTGCCTTGAGATAATCAGAGTGGGGGGGGGCAATAAATGAATGAATACTGGCCTTGAGTTGGTAACTATTTGAAGTTGGTAACAGGAAAGGAGTGTTCATTCTATTTTATCTCTACTTTGTTTCAAAATTTCAAAAAGTTTCTGTAATATCTGTAGTTATGACCAAACTAGATAGCACATTCAAAAGCAGAGACATTACTTTGCCAACAAAGGTCCGTCTAGTCAAGACTATGGTTTTTCCAGTAGTCATGTATAGATGTGAGAGTTGGCCTATGAAGAAGGCTGAGCGCCGAAGAATTTGATGCTTTTGAACTGTGGTGTTGGAGAAGACTCTTGAGAGTCCCTTGGGCTGCAAGGGGGATTTCTTTGGAGGGAACGATGCTGAAGCTGAAACTCCAGTACTTTGGCCACCTCATGAGAAGAGTTGACTCATTGGAAAAGACTCTGATGCTGGGAGGGATTGGGGGTAGGAGGAGAAGGGGATGACAGAGGATGAGATGGCTGGATGGCATCACTGACTCGGTGGACTTGAGTCTGAGTGAACTCTGGGAGTTGGTGATGGCCAGGGAGGCCTGGCGTGCTGCGATTCATGGGGTCACAAAGAGTTGGACACGACTGAGTGACTGGACTGAACTGAGTATCTGTAGTGAGAGCTGGTGAAAGTAAGATCAGATGTAACCCTCAATCTGGAATGTAAACCATCGGGTGTGTGTGGAGTGACAAGGACCCACGTTTCTGATAAACTGCAAGGAGGTGTTTTTCAACTGAACTGTTCATTATGGAAAGAAAGGGCTGCCCAAGTAGCGTATTTTTCTGGTAACTGAAAATACACAAGGTGGGGGCTGAGTACAAGCTGAGGGCTTGAATGAAGTTATTATTTAGGCCCATCCCAATCTGGTGGTCTACAAGAGAGGGGGTTTCCTTTTCTTTTTTTTTTTTTAATTTCTTTTTCTTAAAGACCACCTGATTCAAGGTGCTAATTGCAGAAACATACACAGCACTGTTTCTAGGTGCTTCCGTATAGTTCATGGATGTGAAGCAGAAGGGTCTGGGCTACAGAGCAGGCATGAAAGCAAAATGAGGATGGTCAAATAAAACATTTTAGCAGAATAGGAATGATTTTAAAAAATACGTATACCTGCTATGTTTAACCTACTACTGCTGCATTTGAGTTCACTAAAACATAAGGATGGTTTCTCTATCACTAGGTAACAAACCCAGACATCAAGTTTTAAGACACTAATTTAACTAATCTTCAGGAAACCGTGCAAAGAGATCATTAGGAGAACACAGTCTTGTTACCTGGGCATAATTTTCTTTTCTTTGCTTCAGACATGTTAATTTGGTATGTCTGGATCAGAACGTCTATCCTGGGAGGCTTTTACAAGAGACAAAATTCACCTCACCAGAAAATTGAGAGAGAAAAGAAAGCCCAAGAAAAGAAAAGAAAAGAAAGCCCTCCAAAGCTACATTTCTTCCAAGCAGTCTTTGAGATTATTCCATAAATGTTGTACTAAATATCTGAATAGCTATCATCCAAATGGAATAGTTTTTTATTTTTTTTTTCTTAACGTAAGGGAAGAAATTAGGTTTCTTATCAGGTTCTTCTCCTTTTAATCAAGGAAAGAATAATCAGTGAATGCATTTTGTACTTTGTCCACATTGTCTACCACCAAGAATAGCATTCTTGCATTGTGAACCCAATCTGATTCTGACCTACTCAATTAAGTAATCAAATCCTGTTTCTCGAACTTAAAGTTTTATCCTACTTGCCTCAGTATAATTTTACCTCATCTGGTATGGTGCAGTTCTTGGTGCCCACGCAATTTGCATACCAGATTATCTATCACTGGCCTACAATCCCATACCCAAGGCTGAGATAGTCTACAAAGGAATTTTTTTTACATTTGAGAAACTGGGGGAAAAAACACACCAAAGTGCATTCAATAAAAGATGACTATTTCTTTCTCCTTCCCAGACGAATTAGATGTATTCTCCTTTCTTATTCTTCTCATCATTGGATTGCTAGGAATTATTTCTTTTACTCCATTAATTTCCCAGTCAACTCACTGCCAACCAAAATTAAGGAAAAAACAGCATTCCAGCTGTCGCTGTCTCAGACAACTTTAGAATTTGAATTCTCAACACAGGATATTTGAATATGCACCATCATCTTTCAGGAAGAGCCAGCTCAGTTCTGTGAATCTGGAAAATGAAGATGTCTAAATGACCAACTCTCTCCTCATTTTATATCTATAAATATTTATGAAGTACTTACTAAGAGAACCCTACTTATTGGCAGAGAAATGTATAAAAAATAAGCCAAAGAATGTGTCTTGATCACTAGAACTAATCCCAATACAGGGTGAGAAGTAAATAAGAAATGAGGAATTCAGAGAAACTTTGATAAAGGAACTTGAATCAACATGTTAAGAAGACAAGGACAGATTAAGTGAGCTCAAGGGTCAATTCTATCAGCTCTCCAACAGAAAATGAGTTACTAATTAAAGAAAAATCTTACTAAAATCTTGATAAAAACAACTCTGTTTCTGTTAACAGACCTTCATCATATTAGAGTCAGGGCCAAAGGACCAGACTATGGACATACTTTTACTCTTTTAAGTAAAGCTGAGAAGATGAACCACCAGTGTGGAATAAGTTATATTTTGCTCAAGGAAATTAATAAAGGTTGTAATAATTTGTCCCAGGCAAGAATGAATATTATCCGAAGTGATTTTTTACTAGCCTCTTCTAAAAGTACTTTGACTAGTTAATTACAGGTTAACTTAATACCTCTAATGTATTTCCTGGTGACTCAGATAGTAAAGACTCTTCCTGCAACGCAGGAGACCCAGATTTGATCCCTGGATAGGGAAGATCCCCTGGAGAAGGGAATGGCTACCCACTCTAGAATTCTTGCCTGGGGAATTCCATGGACAAAGGAGCCTAGTGGGCTACAGTCCATGGGGTCACAAAGAGTCAGACAGGATTGAGTGACTAACACTAATACCTCTAATATACTGACTTCCACCACAACCATCTCATGGTCAGTTTGTCTAGTCAGTTGAGGGTAGTCCATTGAGGGTACCAATAGCAGAACTCTAACTGGATCTTGCTAATTAATTCACGATAATAATGATGACTTCATGTCATTTCATTATCCTTCATGAAGGGATTTTTCAGGCTGTAAAACAAATATGGACTTACACTTAGGATTCAAGTTTGCTTTTTCTTGGAGTTATCACTTATGAGCATTTTTATTTGGGGTTAATTTATTCATTCAGTGAACACAAGTTCTAATAAAGGAGGAGCATAATTCCAACTCAGCCATTCATGTGTTTGGCTGCCCAAATACTCTTGGCGGGCATCTGGGAATTTGGGTTTGGGGAGAGTTTTCACCATTCCTTCATAAAGCTGTCTCACTGTGTCTAAGCTGGTTACACAAACAATATGGTTGTGCTGAATGCCTCCGAGAGAATGGAATTTGGGTACATAGAAGGCCCTGGGTACGGACACGACCAACTCCCAGTAAAAACCCTGAGCACCAAGTTCCTCACGAGCTCCCTGGCAGCCAACATGTCACACACAGCACAATTCATGCTGGAGGAGTTAAGTGCTTTCCCTGTTACTCCACTGAGAGAAGTCTCTTGGAAGCTTCAGCCTGGTTTCCCCTGGACTTTGCCCCATGTGGCTTTTAATTTTGCTGATTTCACATTATATCCTTTCACTGAAATAAATCATAGCTGTATGACTCTTTGCTGAATTATGTGACTCCTCCCAGTGAATCATCTAATCTGGGGGTGGTCTCAGGGACCCCAACACGGGGACACACTGAGATTGAAGCAGTAATGAAACAAAAGCATGGGATACAGCAGTCAGGAACAGGGTAGGTCTGAGCTGGAAATCAAGATGTGGTGGTATATGTCTCCCTAAGATTCCATCTCTAGTTCAACTTGCCATGTGGACCTAGAGGAGGTTCAAGCAGGAATGACCTCAAGAAAGCATCTAGTCTAGATTCCTCATTTGTTCAGATGAGCTAAGGGTGAGAGAGCTAAAATACCTTTCCACAGGACACAGAGTTAGTCTGAAGCAAAACATCCGTGCACCAAAACCACATCTCAACCCCCAGTAGTTCTTACCAGGAAATCATTTGCTGCCTGGCTGGAGTCCGTCCTTTCTCAGAAGGCCTCCTGCTTGCGTCAAGACGGGCCACATGGCTGCAGATTTACACCATGTTGCATTTTCAATTAAAACAGCTAAATGGGGTGCCATAAAAGGATGATCTCCAAGCTGCCAGGACAATAATGCCACAAACCCCACCAGATTTTATTAGAGTCAAATGACAGTATAAGTCATTAGGAAAATGTGTGCCAACCACAGAAACAGCAATGCCTCACACTCTTGGAGAACTGAATACCATCCAGTTGGCTGAGAATGAACCATGTGGCTTACAATCATTTTTCACAATTACTATCCTAGCTAGTTCATAGTTTCTGGCAGATATGCCTCACACGCAGAGCCGAACTCAGTTAATTTTCACTCTGCTGATCGACAAATATGATTTTTTTCCCTTAAAAAAAAAAAAAAAACCACCCAGAGAGTTTTCAAGAAATTTGAGGTAGTGCATCAAAAAGTAAGCCCATTTGTTAAATCCTGGCTTTAAAAATGCATATTAAGTAGGCCACCCAATATTCATCACAAAAAATTATGTGTTAAGGATGCCAGTCATACTCAACTACTCCAGTCTGAGAGTCAAATAGCAAGATTTCACAGGGCCTTCTTTACTTTTCCTTTTGGAATTGAGCTTGCCTTCTATAAGGCAGGAAAAAAAAATTTTTTTTTAATACTTCACTATGGGCTTCTTCAAAATCAGTATTAGTTCTTAACAGTTAGACAAGAAATACTGTACAATGCTATAACATGTTTCTAAGGAAATAAAATATTTACATGACTAAAGGAATAAAAGAGCTATTTGGCTAAACTTATAGCTTCCTCCAAGTTTCACTTCCAAGTTGCCTTCTTGGGACTCGTTGTCAATAGCCTGAGTACAAATTTCATGTAGAAATGCTCTAGGATGATTTCAGAAAATATAAAATCTATTATAAATTGAATAATCTCTCCCATAAAGAGAACCATCCTGCCAACAAAGGAGAATTCCCATCTCCTCCTGTATTTCAAATGCAGCATCTGCCATAACTGTGTAAGGGATCAACAGATGCTATAAAGACATGGCTCACAAGGGACTTCAACTGTATAGATAACATTCTATTCTTTAGATTGGGGGTGGGTGGACAGGCATTTATGGTTCTCTTTCAAATTTCTGTATGTCTTAAATATTTTGTAACAAAAAATATTTAACTCCCTGAATTTGCTCAATTGGCATTCTCAGATCCTTGAAGGGGCATCTTACGTAGCCATGCTCTTTCTAGAACCAAAGTGAATTTTCTTCAGGGGATCAAAATGGCCCATTATACCCGCTTTGTATGTTAAAAACATTTCTATTACACCAAGTTCATGAAGACTTGGTCAGATTTTCACAATCTTTCCCATCAGATATCCTTTGTCTGTGGAACATCTTGAAAGACTGTTTTAGGCAAGAGCACTTCTCAATCAGTGCCAGTAAAGTGAAAATATCTTTTTATATTAAAGCTGTCCGGTTTCCCAGATAGAAAATTTTGTCAGTAAGAAAAATGTATAAGATCAAGAGAAACAAGCTAAATTGACCAAGGGCACTTTAAAGTGTCTCTAAGTTTTTTGAAAGCTCTTCTTCCTCCAACTGATAATGGGGGGGTGGAGGCCAGCTGTGTTCATATAAACCCTGTGGTGAAAATATGTTAGAGCAAGGAGATCTCTAAGTGGTCCTGAGAGTCAAATAAAATCAGCATCAATTGGGAACTTGTTCAGTTCAGTCGCTCAGCCGTGTCCAACTCTTTGCGACCCCATGGACTGCAGCACGCCAGGCTTCCCTGTCCATCACCAACTTCTGAAGCCTACTCACACTCGTGTCCATTGAGTTAGTAAAGCCATCCAACCATCTTGTACTCTATTGCCCCCTTCTCTTCCTGCCTTCAATCTTTCCCAGCATCAGGGTCCTTTCTAATGAGTCAGTTCTTCACATCAGGTGGCCAAAGTATTAGAGTTTCAGCTTCAGCATCAGTCCTTCCAATAAACATTCAGGGCTGATTTCCTTTAGGATGGACTGGTTGGATCTCCTTGCAGTCCAAAAGACTCTCAAGAGTCTTCTCCAACACCACAGTTCAAAAGCATCAATTCTTTGGCACTCAGCTTTCTTTATAGTCCAACTCTCACATCCATACATGACTACTGGAAAAACCATAGCTTTGAGTAGACAGACCTTTGTTGGTAAAGTAATGTCTCTGCTTTTGAATATGCTGTCTAGATTGGTCATAGCATTTCTTTCAAGGAGCAAGCATCTTTTAATTTCATGACTGTAGTCACCATCTGCAGTGATTTTGGAGCCCAAGAAAACAGTCTCTCATTGTTTCCACTGTTTCCCCATCTATTTGCCATAAAGCGATGGGACTGGATGTCATGATCTTAGTTTTCTGGATGTTGAGTTTTAAGCCAACTTTTTCACTTTCTTTCACTTTCATCAAGAGGCTCTTTAGTTCTTCTTTGCTTTCTGTCATAAGGGTGGTGTCATCTGCACATCTGAGGTTATTGATATTTCTCCCAGCAGTCTTAATTCCAGCTTGTGCTTCCTCCAGCCCGGCGTTTCTCATGATGTACTCTGCATATAAGTTAAATAAACAGGGTGACAATATACAGCCTTGATGTACTCCTTTCCCGATTTGGAACAAGTCTGTTGTTCCATGTCCAGTTCTAACTGTTGCTTCTTGACCTGCATACAGATTTCTCAGGAGGCAGGTAAGGTGGTCTGCTTTCCCATCTCTTTCAGAATTTTCCACAGTTTATTGTGATCCACACAGTCAAAGGCTTTGGCATAGTCAATAAAGCAGAGTTCGATGTTTTTCTGGAACTCTCTTGCTTTTTCTATGATCCAGCAGATGTTGGCAATTTGATCTCTGGTTCCTCTGGCTTTTCTAAATCCAGCTTGAACATCTGGAAGTTCACAGTTCATGTACTGTTGAAGTCTGGCTTGGAGAGTTTTGAGTGTTACTTTGCTAGTGTGTGAGATGAGTACAATTGTGCGGTAGTTTAAACATTCCTTGGCATTGCCTTTCTTTAGGAGTGGAATGAAAACTGACCTTTTCCAGTCCTGTGGCCACTGATGAGTTTTCCAGATTTACTGGCATATTGAGTGCAGCCCTTTCACAGCATCATCTTTTAGGATTTCAGTTCAGTTCAGTTGCTCAGTCGTGTCCAACTCTTTGCGACCCCATGACCGCAGCACATCAGGCCTCCTTATCCATCACCAACTGCCGGAGTCTACTCAAACCCATGACCATTGAGTCGCTAATGCCATCCAACCATCTTGTACTCTGTTGTCCCTTTCTCCTCCTGCCCTCAATCTTTCCCAGCATCAGGGTCTTTTCAAATGAGTCAGCTCTTCGCATCAGGTAGCCAAAGTATTGGACTTTCAGCTTTAACATCAGTCCTTCCAATGAACACCCAGGACTGATTTCCTTTAGGATGTACTGGTTGGATCTTCTTGCAGTCCAAGGGATTCTCAAGAGTCTTCCCCAACACCACAGTCCAAAAGCATCAATTTTTTGGCGCTCAGCTTTCTTTATAGTCCAACTCTCACATCCATGCATGACTACTGGAAAAACCATAGCCTTGACTAGACAGACCTTTGTTGACAACATAATGTCTCTGCTTTATAGCTCAACTAAAATTCCATCACCTGCACTAGCTTGTCAGAAATGCAAATTCCCAAATTTCCACTGGGGGGCATGAGAGAGGTGGGCAGTAATCCTTCCAGGTGATTTGTGATGCCATTCATATGAAGTCCAGTGACACAACAGTTGGAAGTCTAGCCTCTGGAGTCAGAGTGATTGGGTTCGAATAACAGGATCTGCCCACTGGTAAACAGTGCGACTCTGGACAAGTTACTTGTCTCTTCTGTAATTTCTTCAGTGTAAAATGAGGACAATGCATGTGTGTGTGCTAACTCACTTCAGTTATGTCTGACTCTATGCAACCCTGTGGACTGTAGCCCGCCAGGCTCCTCTGTCCATGGGATTCTCCAGCCAAGAATATTGGAGTAGGTTTTCATGCCCTCCTCCAGGGGATCTTCCCAACCCAGGGATCAAACCCACATCTCTTGCATTACCTGCACTGGCAGGCAGGTTCTCCACCTCTTGCGCCACCTGGGAAGCCCTAAAATGAAGACAATAATAGGTCCCAACTCACTGGAATACTGGCAATAATATAATACACATGAAAGTTTGGCAAAATGTTTGACACAGCCAATTATTTTCTCAACTATGAAGATGCTCACTGATATCCAGTTTACTCGTCTATTTATTTCATTAGCATTCATTGAGCATTTATCCCAGATGTGGGCAGTGAATAAATAACTCAGGATTCCTGGCTGCCTATTAGACTTACTAGGGGATTCTTATGAAATCTTGCTGCCTGAGCCCTCCTCTATACCAAAAATAAAAATCTCTTATAGGGGGACCCAAGCTTGGGCATCCATTACTACTCTGGACATTTTAACAGAAGAAGCAAATCTATAAGCAAAAATTAGAACCCAAAGCCCATGGAGCTGGGTGTATGCACATGATCCCAGAGACACTTTCAGGGCAGAACTATTGGTTCAGCAAACTCATTGGCACTTACATATTCCTCTTCTGCCTTACTGATCTTCGAAGGAAGTACAGATCATGTTTTCCTAAATCCTCAGGACTTGCTACCATGCTCACAAAGAGGAGATGCTGGAGTCTGTCAATACAATGAGAAGCCAGTTCTGTTTCTAGGACTGGACCCTGAAAGCTCCTGGAAGCCCGAGCACAGCCTTCCAGGTCAGAGAAGTAATTAGCCAGCCATTGTCTCCATAACAAACTCTTGTAAATGCACCTTTCCTTGAATATACTGCCCAGGCCTCAAGGCTGGACATAATGGTTTCACATACCAGTTTCCAAGGGGAGGAGCGACAGGGGTAAAGCTTTTAAATTAATTAAAAGAGACACTCAGGCACACTTCATGCCATTCTTTAATCTCTGTTCTCCTGTGATAAATATAGACTGACAGGATCAGGCCTAGGCTAACGAGCTGAAGGCAGGACCCTATGGAGGTTCGCCAAGTAACCCTCAAAAAACACTGCAGCAGGGCCCAGGGCTCAGAAAAAGGAAGGAGGAAATCAGCACTGTGTCTCAACAGTGTCAATGACATGTCACTGAGCCCTCTGAAGGATGTCCACTGCACATACGATCATACCCTTCTTCAACTGTAGCAATGAAAACAGATAAAAGGAAGATAGCATGTATTGTAATTCAAAAGAAGAACAATTATAATTTACTTTAAAGAGTCTTCTACTGCCAGGCACTGTGCTAAAGCTTTCCCATGTAGTATTTCATTTAATTATGGTAACCAGCTTCTTAACCATTCTCGCTTCCTAGTACACACACCCTTATGTAGTTCCCTCATACACTAATTAGAGTTCAACATGTGGTCAACAGAAAATTACAGAAGTAACTTCTGAGATTAGATCATAAAAAGACATCACCACCTCTAACACAATCTCTTAAATCATTTGCCCTGGGTGAGGACAGAGCCATGTCAAGGGGCCACTCAAGCAGCCCTCTAGTGAGGCCCAGGTGGAGAAGAACCAGCCATGTGACCTCGTCAGTGGATCCTCCAACTCCAGTCACAATTCTGAGTCTTCCAGCTGAAGCCCCAGACATCATTGAACAGAGAAGTCATTAGCACTGGGCCCTCTCTGCATGCCTGACCCATGGAACTCAGGAGATCTCTGTCTTAAAAACTAAGTTCTGTGATTTGTTACACAGCAGTCACTAACTCAACTTAAGAGGTAGGTACTCTTATTTTCTGCCTCTTGAGGAATTTGTATGCAGGTCAGGAAGCAACAGTTAGAACTGGACATGGAACAACAGACTGGTTCCAAATAGGAAAAGGAGTATGTCAAGGCTGTATATTGTCACCCTGTTTATTTAACTTAAATGCAGAGTACATCTTGAGAAACGCTGGACTGGAAGAAACACAAGCTGGAATCAAGATTGCCGGGAAAAATATCAATAACCTCAGATATGCAGATGACACCACCCTTATGGCAGAAAGTGAAGAGGAACTAAAAAGCCTCTTGATGAAAGTGAAAGTGGAGAGTGAAAAAGTGGGCTTTTAAGCTCAACATTCAGAAAATGAAGATCATGGCATCCGGTCCCATCACTTCATGGGAAACAGATGGGGAAACAGTGGAAACAGTGTCAGACTTTATTTTTCTGGGCTCCAAAATCACTGCAGATGGTGACTGCAGCCATGAAATTAAAAGACGCTTACTCCTTGGAAGGAAAGTTATGACCAACCTAGATAGCATATTCAAAAGCAGAGACATTACTTTGCCAACAAAGGTTCGTCTAGTCAAGGCTATGGTTTTTCCAGTGGTCATGTATGGATGCGAGAGTTGGACTGTGGAAAAGGCTGAGCGCCAAAGAATTGATGCTTTTGAACTGTGGTGTTGGAGAAGACTCTTGAGAGTCCCTTGGACTGCAAGGAGATCCAACCAGTCCATTCTGAAGCAGATCAGCCCTGGGATTTCCTTGGAAGGAATGATGCTAAAGCTGAAACTCCAGTACTTTGGCCACCTCATGAGAAGAGTTGAGTCATTGGAAAAGACTCTAATGCTGGGAGGGATTGGGGGCAAGAGAAGAAGGGGAAGACAGAGGATGAGATGGCTGGATGGCATAACTGACTCGATGGACATGAGTCTGTGAACTCCGGGAGTTGGTGATGGACAGGGAGGCCTGGCGTGCTGTGATTCATGGGGTCGCAGAGTCGGACACGACTGAGCGACTGATCTGATCTGACTCTTATTTTCTAGTTGACAAGAGTTTAAGTGATTCAATCATGGCCATATAAGCGAAGTAATGGGGAACTGAATCCATGTTTGCAGACTTGAAGTTCTGACTCCAATTCTGTCACTACTATTGACATAAACATAGGTATGTAACCAATTTCCCATTGCTTTCATTAACGAAAAAGTATGCCTTTAATAGGAAGCTTTGAAGTGCTTTGGCTGCTCCCAAGACACTTTGCTCATCCTACATGGCACCCATGATTCTTCCTTGAACTTCAGTCATTTCTCCATGGACAGATTAGAAGTTTCTGGAGGGCTGTAGTGTCTCGCTTACAGTTGTTGTGAATAGTAGAAGGGTGGGGATATGATGCCATGTTCATCCTGTGGACTCCCGTCAACCTGCCTGGCTTGGCATCTCTGTTTCATCACTTTCAGGTTGGGTGATCTTAGGCAAATGATGTAAATTTTATAAGCCTTGGATTCCTAACTCTTATAACACAGGGCCAATATTAAACACACATCTCTATTTAAACTACATTAGAAAAATATTAGAATAAAGTATAAGCACCTTATACTTTAGCACGTGCTAAGTGCTCAATGAACGTGATCTATTTGAATTATTAGCATCAAGTATGTGTTGAAAAACATCCAGTATTTTAAAGAGCCAAACAAAAGCTCTTCCCTCTTAACCTTTCCTTACATCAAAAAGAGAATTTCCGAAGAAATGGCAGAGGTTCTCAGGTGTAAGATCTTCCCCTATACACACTGAAATCTTTGGAGTCACCTTGACCATGGCTCCTGCAACAGCCCAACCTGCCCTGCTGGAGTGATGAGAGGGTCAGGGAGAGCTACTGTCCACCTGCACTGTTGAGTGGGACATGAGCAGATAGCAATGTGTTTCTTTCTTGCAAAAAAGAAATGCAAGTCAAAGAGGGTCTCACTGCCCCTGGGCCTTAAGAAGAGAGGTGTTACGGGCATGTTGCTTCCATTCTACTTCTTAATGCTATTACATCATTATCATCTTGTCAGCATAGACAAATGCTCCTGAGCTCCTGCTAACACTCCCTCTAATGCCTTCCCTTGTGGTTCATTCTTTCTTGGTCTTGGAGCTAATAAGCTGGCAATGTCCCCTCATTGTTGTTGTTTAGTCACTAAGTCATGTCTGACTATTTGTGACCCCGCGGATTGTAGCATGCCAGGCTCCCCTGTCCTCCACTATCTCCCCGAGTTTGCTCAAACTCGTCTATTAAGTCAGTAATGCTATCCAACCATCTCATCTTCTGCCGCCCCCTTCTCTTTTTGCCTTCAATCTTTCCCAGCATCAGGGTCCCCTCAGGTGATTTCTACTCAAATGATGCTTTGAGTCTCATCTCCCTTTGAACTTAGCTTCATGGCTCCTTTATTTCCCCTGATGCATGAAAGAGTTTTCTGTGTAAAACTCTGGTTGGGGTCCAGAATCTTTCCACAACCTTCCACTTCTGGGTAAGACTAAGAAGAGGGAAACTGGGAGAAATGCCAGCCACATTCACCCATCTCCAAATGAACACAGATTCCTAGTGTTGCTAGGTGCTAGGCTACATTCTCAGATGGGAGGATGTAAGTGACCCCCACACACAAAGTAACAGAGGAGATTTAAAACTACAATAAAAACTATAAAACAAAGCACCAAGGGGAGGATGTCATGAATGGCAGAGACAGCAGGCCCAGGAGAGCAGAGGAAGGACAGTGACAGATGAGGACATGGGAGACATGAAATAGTCAGCCTCAGGTGTGGGCTCTGAGCAATGGAGAATTCTGACCTGAGGAGGCGGGACAGGACAGAAGGCCACTCTGGGAAGAAGGAATGAAATGCAAGGAGGCAGAAAAGCATGAGACACGTATTTGGAATGCAATGGATGTATAGAGAAGCAGGGTCAGGGACTGCAAAAATACAAGGTAGACTGGGGGAAATAATTCTGGCAATAATTTACAATAAAGATTTTCAAAAAAAATTTAAAAAAAGTTAAGGTCTTTTTGCAGATTATAGAGCAAATTGATAACATATATATTTCATGATAAAGTATCATATTCTAGTCAATTTTTCAGGGATCACAAACATAAAACTCTAAGGTTAGAGAAGTAAATTTTCAAAGGCGGCAACATCAAGTGAATTTCTAGATCATTCTTCCCAACACATTAAGTTTCCCTTGCTGAAAGTTTTTGCTTGAACCACTGTGTGCGTGCTCAGTCACATACGATTCTTTGCGATACTTTGGACTATAGTCCACCAGGTAAGTTCCTCTGTCCATGGGATTTTTCAGGCAAGAATACTGCAGTGGGCTTGAACCACTGAACTAGCTACAAGTCAAACACTTTTCAACTATTTTTTTCCTAGTCTAGTTTTTAAAAAATTGTTACCCAAAGTGAGAAGGTACATTTAGATAACTCAAGTTAGGAATCTGTTACCTACCAGCAGTCATTTCAATGATTTCAAGAGCCAGTATTCATTAACCAGACTAGTTTCAGAGTAGAGTTGATGTGTACCAGAGGTGAACACAACTATTGCTAAGTCTCAGGGTGTCTGCCCTTTATATTATTTTCCCATCTTCTGACCCAAACTTACAAAGCTACTACACAGAGTAAGATCTCAAGTAGAAACACCTTCAGGATCAGAATTTCTCTCTTTCTCCTTAGAACCAGAGAGTTAACTTCAAAAAAGATCCAGAAAATAGCACGGGCCATTAACCCACCAGTGGCGGGTCCTGAAACAGGAAAAAGTCCTTGCTCACTGTTTCTCTGTCTTCCTCATCCCAACATTGCTGAACAACACACAACAGGATGCCACAGGCCCTGGCCAGTCGAACTCACCATATACCACATGCTTGGCCACTTGGGATCATTGAAGTAAGTGGACTGGGCGCGGCTGAAGTCATAATCCCTCTTGGTCCGTTTTTTTACCACTTGCTGTTGGATCCACTCCACCTGCCAAGAAGGACATTTGGTGAGTGTTCAAGTTCTATCCAATGACAGTCTGAGACAGTTCCCATCCTGTGTCAGTCACAGGTTTCATTCTGGAGACTAGAATCCTAAGTCCAGGAGCTTCAAGAGTCCCTAGAAACCCTGGTTCTATTTTTTAAGGTAGGTAGGTTTTGCATTCTTTTATGAAAGATCATTCATATTTCTCAACAATGTGCCAACCCCTTAAAGCTTTTTCAGAAAGCACATTTAACTCCCAATTTATTTTAAATCGATAGTGTTAGTTTTAAAAACTGATTTATTCATCCTAAGGGCTGGC
Source organism: Bubalus bubalis (assembly GCF_019923935.1). Classification (NCBI taxonomy): domain Eukaryota; kingdom Metazoa; phylum Chordata; class Mammalia; order Artiodactyla; family Bovidae; genus Bubalus; species Bubalus bubalis. The sequence goes on along the minus strand of NC_059159.1, from coordinate 114,055,995 downwards.
AAACTTCTTCTCTGAAGGTCCAGATAATAAATATCTTCAGCTCTGCAGATCATACAATCTCTGCTATAACTACTCATTCTGCCATTGTAGCACCATAGACAGTAAATAAATAAATGGGTGTAACTATGTTAAAAGATGCTTACTCCTTGGAAGGAAAGTTATGACCAACCTAGACAGCATATTAAAAAGTAGAGACATTACTCTGTCAACAAAGGTCTGTCTAGTCAAGGCTATGGTTTTTCCAGTGGTCATGTATGGATATGAGAGTTGGACTATAAAGAAAGCTGAGCACTGAAGAATTGATGCTTTTGAACTGTGGTGTTGGAGAAGACTCTTGAGAGTCTTTTGGACTGCAAGGAGATCCAACCAGCCCATCCTAAAGGAGATCAGTCCTGGGTGTTTATTGGCAGGACTGATTTTTTTTTTAATTTTATTTTATTTTTAAACTTTACATAATTGTATTAGTTTTGCCAAATATCAAAATGAATCCGCCACAGGTATACATGTGTTCCCCATCCTGAACCCTCCTCCCTCCTCCCTCCCCATTCCATCCCTCTGGGTCGTCCCAGTGCACCAGCCCCAAGCATCCAGTATCCTGCATCGAACCTGGACTGGCAACTCGTTTCATACATGATATTTTACATGTTTCAATGCCATTCTCCCAAATCTTCCCACCCTCTCCCTCTCTCACAGAGTCCATAAGACTGTTCTATACATCAGTGTCTCTTTTGCTGTCTCGTACACAGGGTTATTGTTACCATCTTTCTAAATTCCATATATATGCGTTAATATACTGTATTGGTGTTTTTCTTTCTGGCTTACTTCACTCTGTATAATAGGCTCCAGTTTCATCCACCTCATTAGAACTGATTCAAATGTATTCTTTTTAATGGCTGAGTAATACTCCATTGTGTATATGTATCACTGCTTTCTTATCCATTCTTCAGCTGATGGACATCTAGGTTGCTTCCATGTCCTGGCTATTATAAACAGTGCTGTGATGAACATTGGGGTACACGTGTCTCTTTCCCTTCTGGTTTCCTCAGTGTGTATGCCCAGCAGTGGGATTGCTGGATCATAAGGCAGTTCTATTTCCAGTTTTTTAAGGAATCTCCACACTGTTCTCCATAGTGGCTGTACTAGTCTGCATTCCCACCAACAGTGTAAGAGGGTTCCCTTTTCTCCACACCCTCTCCAGCATTTATTACTTGTAGACTTTTGGATCGCAGCCATTCTGACTGGTGTGAAATGGTACCTCATAGTGGTTTTGATTTGCATTTCTCTGATAATGAGTGATGTTGAGCATCTTTTCATGTGTTTGTTAGCCATCTGTATGTCTTCTTTGGAGAAATGTCTATTTAGTTCTTTGGCCCATTTTTTGATTGGGTCATTTATTTTTCTGGAGTTGAGCTGTAGGAGTTGCTTGTATATTCTCGAGATTAGTTGTTTGTCAGTTGCTTCATTTGCTATTATTTTCTCCCATTCTGAAGGCTGTCTTTTCACCTTGCTAATAGTTTCCTTTGATGTGCAGAGGCTTTTAAGGTTAATTAGGTCCCATTTGTTTATTTTTGCTTTTATTTCCAATATTCTGGGAGGTGGGTAATAGAGGATCCTGCTGTGATGTATGTCGGAGAGTGTTTTGCCTATGTTTTCCTCTAGGAGTTTTATAGTTTCTGGTCTTACGTTTAGATCTTTAATCCATTTGAGTTTATTTTTGTGTATGGTGTTAGAAAGTGTTCTAGTTTCATTCTTTTACAAGTGGTTGGCCAGTTTTCCCAGCACCACTTGTTAAAGAGATTGTCTTTAATCCATTGTATATTCTTGCCTCCTTTGTCAAAGATAAGGTGTCCATATGTGCATGGATTTATCTCTGGGCTTTCTATTTTGTTCCATTGATCTATATTTCTGTCTTTGTGCCAGTACCATACTGTCTTGATAACTGTGGCTTTGTAGTAGAGCCTGAAGTCAGGTAGGTTGATTCCTCCAGTTCCATTCTTCTTTCTCAAGATCGCTTTGGCTATTCGAGGTTTTTTGTATTTCCATACAAATTGTGAAATTATTTGTTCTAGTTCTGTGAAGAATACTGTTGGTAGCTTGATAGGGATTGCATTGAATCTATAGATTGCTTTGGGTAGTATACTCATTTTCACTACATTGATTCTTCCAATCCATGAACATGGTATATTTCTCCATCTGTTAGTGTCCTCTTTGATTTCTTTCACCAGTGTTTTATAGTTTTCTATATATAGGTCTTTAGTTTCTTTAGGTAGATATATTCCTAAGTATTTTATTCTTTCCGTTGCAATGGTGAATGGAATTGTTTCCTTAATTTCTCTTTCTGTTTTCTCATTATTAGTGTATAGGAATGCAAGGGATTTCTGTGTGTTGATTTTATATCCTACAACTTTACTATAGTCATTGATTAGTTCTAGTAATTTTCTGGTGGAGTCTTTAGGGTTTTCTATGTAGAGGATCATGTCATCTGCAAACAGTGAGAGCTTTACTTCTTCTTTTCCAATTTGGATTCCTTTTATTTCTTTTTCTGCTCTGATTGCTGTGGCCAAAACTTCCAAAACTATGTTGAATAGTAATGGTGAAAGTGGACACCCTTGTCTTGTTCCTGACTTTAGAGGAAATGCTTTCAATTTTTCACCATTGAGGATAATGTTTGCTGTGGGTTTGTCATATATAGCTTTTATTATGTTGAGGTATGTTCCTTCTATTCCTGCTTTCTGGAGAGTTTTTATCATAAATGGATGTTGAATTTTGTCAAAGGCTTTCTCTGCATCTATTGAGATAATCATATGGTTTTTATTTTTCAATTTGTTAATGTGGTGTATTACATTGATTGATTTGCGGATATTGAAGAATCCTTGCATCCCTGGGATAAAGCCCACTTGGTCATGGTGTGTGATCTTTTTAATGTGTTGTTGGATTCTGATTGCTAGAATTTTGTTAAGGATTTTTGCATCTATGTTCATCAGTGATATTGGCCTGTAGTTTTCTTTTTTTGTGGCATCTTTGTCAGGTTTTGATATTAGGGTGATGGTGGCCTCAAAGAATGAGTTTGGAAGTTTACCTTCCTCTGCAATTTTCTGGAAGAGTTTGAGCAGGATAGGTGTTAGCTCTTCTCTAAATTTTTGGTAGAATTCAGCTGTGAAGCCGTCTGGACCTGGGCTTTTGTTTGCTGGAAGATTTTTGATTACAGTTTCAATTTCCGTGCTTGTGATGGGTCTGTTAAGAATTTCTATTTCTTCCTGATCGAGTTTTGGAAAGTTGTACTTTTCTAAGAATTTGTCCATTTCTTCCTCGTTGTCCATTTTATTGGCATATAATTGTTGATAGTACTCTCTTATGATCCTTTGTATTTCTGTGTTGTCTGTTGTGATCTCTCCATTTTCATTTCTAATTTTATTGATTTGATTTTTCTCCCTTTGTTTCTTGATGAGTCTGGCTAATGGTTTGTCAATTTTATTTATCCTTTCAAAAAACCAGCTTTTGGTTTTGTTGATTTTTGCTATGATCTCTTTTGTTTCTTTTGCATTTATTTCTGCTCTAAGTTTTAAGATTTCTTTCCTTCTACTAACCCTGGGGTTCTTCATTTCTTCCTTTTCTAGTTGCTTTAGGTGTAGAGTTAGGTTATTTATTTGACTTTTTTCTTGTTTCTTGAGGTGTGCCTGTATTGCTATGAATGTAGGACTGATTTTGAAGCTGAAACTCCAATACTTTGGCCACCAGATGCGAAGAGCTGACTCATTTGAAAAGACCCTGATGCTGGGAAAGATTGAGGGCAGGAGGAGAAGGGGACGACAGAGGATGAGATGGTTGATGGCCTCACTGACTCAATGGACATGGGTTTGGGTGGACTCTGGGAGTTGGTGGTGGACAGGGAGGCCTCGCATGCTGCGGTTCATGGGGTCGCAAAGAGTTGGACACGACTGAGCGACTGAACTGATGTTCCAATAAAACAGTGAATAAAAACACATGGGAGGCTGGATTTGGCCCATAGGCCAAATTTTGTATAAAAATTTTCAGTGTTCTAGGATTACACATCAAACTATCCAGGGATCAAATGCTCTAGGATCACAAATTTTTTAAAAATGTCTATCCACAACAGAGTGGTGGGAAAAGCACTATTTGGGTAATCAGAAAAGCAAAGCTCTACTAGGCCTGTTTCTGGAATAAAGTGGGAATCGTCACTCAATTTCCTGAGTCACAGGTTCTCTGCCAGCTCCAAAATTCAAAACCTCTACGTTTGAGAAACGTCTTAACATTTAGCCTCAGCTTATGCTTAAACATAAGGGAACTTCTGAGTTTGATACAGATTTGTAACCTAAATGATATGGGTATGAATGGGGGTATTTTTAAAAACAGGAAATCATTACGGCAACATAAAAATAAGCATATTTCATTTTGAACAGAGCATCTCAAATGCAATATCAGCCCAGGTGGCATTCTATAATTTGTTCCTAAATTCTCTTTTGTTAATTTCTTCTTTCCATAGCTAATTTAGTCATACTATTCTAAAATGCTTCCTTCCACCATTTATCTGTATTCTCCATAAAGGAATTAAAAACAGAGTGACAGAGATGTTATTGTCCACTACTGTGATTTTATACCCATACCATTCAATAATGACTTTAAAACCTCTCCTTCCTATTTCAAAGATTACTGGAGGAGAAGAAATATTAAAGGAGAAATGAATACGCTCAAAATGCATGGCTATAAACAAGGTTTGTTGTTGTTTAGTCATTAAGTTGTGTCTGACTCTTTTGTGACCCCATGGACTGTAGCCCACCAGCCTCTGTCCGTGGGATTTTCCAGGCAAGAACACTGGATTTGGTTGCCATTTCCTCCTCCAGGGGATCTTCCCAACCCAGGGATACTAGGGCCAAAAGCCCAACTAATAAATTTCTACAATTCTCATATTGGAAAATATTATTCAACAAAATATCAGAGGGCTTCCCTGGTGCCTCAGTGGTAAAGACTCCACCTGTTAATGCAGGAGACGCAGGAGATGTGGGTTTGATCTCTGGGTTGGGAAGATCCCCTGGAGAAGGAAATAGTAACCCACCCCATTATTCTTGCCTGAAAAACTCCATGAACAGAGAAGCCTGGCAGGCTACAGTCCATTGGGTTGCAAAGGGTCAGACATGACTTAGTGACTGAATAACAATTTGGTGTGCAAGATGAATTTAAATAGTGAATTCTTAGTTATACCACTAACAAGGCAAACAGAATCACACAGCCTAGCAAATAAATATAAGATCTATTTATGAGTAGGATCAACAGCTCAACATCATATAAGTACCTTCTCTGATAGGTTATTTAAGCAAAATTATGAGTACAAAGTCAATAAATGAAAATAATATTCTGGAAAATGAAAGTTTTCTGTTACTGTTTTAATTAATCTATACCAAGTGACTCTCTGGCACTGAATCGTTCTACATCACTTACACACATGCACATACACACAGACACACGTGTATACACTAAATAAAAAAAGATGTGTTGTGTTAGTTGCTCAGTCGTGTATGATTCTTTGCAACCCCTTGAGCTGTAACCCCGTAGGCTCCTCTGTCCCTAGAAGTTTTCCAGGCAAGAATACTGGAGTGGATTGCTGTTCTCTTCTCCAGGGGATCTTCCTGACCCAGGGATTGAGCCCAGGTCTCCTGTATTGCAGACAGATTCTTTACAATCTGAGCCACTAGGGAAGCCCAAATAAAAGGTATTACAAATTATTTCTTTAAACTATTGAACAATAGTTCCAAGGCAAGCTAACAGGGATTTTGTTTTTGCTTTATTTCAAGAAACTGCTATTCAGAAATCACATTGAAACTAATGTGTCATTAAAAATGTGTATAATTTTTTTAACAGAGACTAATTTCCAAAGTGATCATGTTTCCAAAACCACAGAACAAAATCAACTTCCTTCTTAAAGTAGAGCAGCAAGCATGGGCATGCATGTATTTTGTCTATTTCAAGGAAACATTTTAATCTATTTCAGACAATCTAAGAAATGAGTTTCTTTCACTCATTTATTCATTCAATATGCAGTAAGTGCCTATTCAATACCAGACAATGGGCTGGGAATACAAAGATGACTAAGAATAATCTTTGCCTCTGAAGGACTTAATTTTACCAAAGAATATTTAGCAAGTATTCTACAGTTCTTCACTTCATAAAAATGTTATCTTCATAAATGACATCTGATGCAGGATCTATCACTATACTAAACAGATCATTCATGAAAATTTTGACTATGCAAATTATATTTATAATTCTTATAAATGTCTAAAAGACATTATAATATTATAAATGTTTATAATATATAACATTTATTATTATGTATTATAATAATATAATTATTATTTATTAATTTAACAGTTATAAATTCTTATACCTGTCTATAAGATTTACCCCAACAAGATTGAATTAGTTCGTATTTGAACACTTGGTAAGATCCATTTGGACAGAATGGTTTTCAAACTAACCCTATATTGGTGGTGGTCTTTCCTAAGAGAGCCTCCATAAATTCTGAACTGCCAATGTCTATGTATTTACAAATCAGACATTAGATCTCGTGTGGACCCAATAATGAAATGACTCAAGCTCAGGACAAGTCTACAGTGGAGTAGGGGTGAATAGCTGTCTCTACAATGACACTGTGTGTATTTCTCCCTATGTATACACACACAAAGAAATGGATAAATAGGATAAGTATGTGAGAAAAGCAAGTGACAGTCATTTTCCTAAATGAACTATAGGTATGAAAATAGAACAAAATATCTCACCAAGCACCGTCTCTTCTGTAATTTTACCAAACAAAAACGCTTAGTTACAGGATTCAGTGGCTAGAAGGTAACACAGCAAGTTGGCATCTACATTTGACTATAAGTCACTCTGCCTGATCACAGGGCTGCAAAACTCAAGAAAAGCACAGTTGGGTTTTTTTTTAGTGTCAAATACCATGTATTTTGCTTTGGTGCTTTATGAGTCCTGAGCCCTACATTTTTGGGAAAGCGGGAAAAGCACCTCTTGGGGCAGAAGATTTCTATGACTGGAAAGACCATATTTATATTTTTAAACCATTATCCATATGTCTGTCCTTGAGACCTTAAAAAAAAAAAAAAGAAACTCAGATGTAATGCGTTATACAGGTTTCACCTCTTGACAAGAAGCCCAACGCAAAGAAAAGCCACTTAGAAATTTAGTTTCATAAAACTACAGCCAGCCCAGGAGAAAAGGAAAACAGTGTGCTTTCCCTCACTGGTTTAACTTATAAATGTTCTATTTCCTATATATTATGAATCTACATTAAAGTCAGAATTAAAAAAAAAAAACAAACTTCAGTCCTGATCAGTCTAGCCTCCATTAATTTCACCACATGTGTGGTACATCCCTCCCTCTATGCAGAGCTTACTGCTGACGTGGTCCACATGAATAGTGGACGTTTGCCACTCCAGGATCTTTGGTGAAACATGTTTGCTTTTGTTAGTTTGATATGTCAAGCGAAGCACGCTAATGGATGATTATGGGAAGCCTACCTACACAGTCTCAGCTGAACTCATATCTCATGATTTTGGAATTTACCAACTTTCTGATACTATATACATGAGGAAGGAAATCTGTCACCTATCAGAGAAAAGGATGTTATCCTATGAATCTGTATTATTTAAGTATGGACAGTATGTGTGTGCTCAGTCAAGTCCGACTCTGCGACCCCATGGACTGTAGCCCTCCTGGCTCCTCTGTCCATGGAATTTTCCAGGGAAGAATACTGGAGTGGGGTACCATTTCCTACTCCAGGTTATATTCCTGACCCATGGATCAAACCCACGTCTCTTGCATCTCCTGCATTGGCAGGTGGATTCTTTACCACTAGTGCCACCTGGGAAGCCCATTATATAGCTAATCACAAAACAGAAACAGAAAATCGATGGTGGTATTACAAGAAAGACAAAAATGGCATGTATTACTTACATATGGAATCTAAAAAAAAGTCAAACTCATAAAAAATATAGAAAAAGTGGCTGCCAGGGGCTGGGGGTAATGGGGGAAATAGGGACAAGCTGGTAAAAGATATAAACGTTCAGTTGTAAGATGAATAAGGTCTGAGGATCTAAGGAATAATATGGTGACCATTCTGATAACACTATATTGTACAATAGAAATTTGTTAAGAGAGAGTAGAACTTAAAAGTTCTCACCAAAAAAAGATAAATATGGGCAGTGATGGATGTGTTAGTTATAAATAACTAGAAGGGAGAAATCCTTTCAATAGATCAAATATATCAAATCACAATGATGTACAATTTTATAGTTTTAAAAGTTAATTATGCCTCAACTGAAAAAAATATGTAGTATCACTTTAAAAATGCATCCCATAGTGAGGAAAAATCTTCCCTTTAGATATTAAAGCTAATGACTGAAATAAATACCAACATAAATATCTGTATCAATTGAATGGGATGGAAAGTCAACAAACTGAAAATATGCAAGACTAGACTATGTCATAAGGTTGCTATCACAAATCAATGGGGAAAAACAGAGTACTTTATAAATGATGTTGAAACACCAAACAACTGGGGGAAGAATAAGATTTAAACCATTCCCACATCTTAATCATTAGGATCAATTCCAAATGAATCATATTAAAAGTAAACAAATAAACCCATAAAAGTACCATAAGAAACACAGATTTTTTTAGGAGATTTTAAGAAATAACCCAAGAGTGAATGATGTTTATGTATAATACAAATCAAAAAAGTGATTTGGAAAAATTGATAAATTCAACTAAATCATAAATATGGCATGGCAAAAATTACTTCATAAACAAGATAAAGACAAATTAGAAAAACATATAGCAAAGAGGAACTAAAGAGCCTCTTGGTGAAGGTGAAAGAGGAGTGAAAAGCTGACTTAAAACTCAACATTTGGGCTTCCCTGGTGGCTCAGTGGTAAAGACTGCATCTGCCAATGCAGGAGATGAAGGTTTGATTCCTGTTCGGGAAGATCCCAATTGCCAAGAGCAACTAAGCTCATCACCACAACTACTGAGCCCATGTGCTGCAACTACCGAAGCCCCCATGCCCTAGAGCCCGTGCTCCACAGCAACAGAAGCCACCACAAGTAAAAGCCCATGCATCACAACTAGAGAGTAGCCCTGTTCACTGCACCTAGAGCAATGAGACCCGGCACAGCCAAAAATAAATATTAAAACACACACACACACACACACACACACAGAAAAACTCCACATTCAAAAAACGAAGATCATGGCATCTGGTCCCATCACTTCATGGCAAATAGATGGGGAAACAGTGGAAAGAGCGACAGACTTTACTTTCCTGGACTCCAAAATAACTGCAGATGGTGACTGCAGCCATGAAATTAAAAGATGTTTGCTCCCTGGAGAAAAGCTATGACAAACCTAGACAACATACTAAACAGCAGAGATGTTAATTTGCTGACAAAGGTCCATCTAATCAAAGCTATGGTTTTTCAGTAGTCACGGATGGATGTGAGAGTTAGACCATAAAGAAGGCTGATCATCAAAGAATTGATGCCTTTAAACTGTGGTGCTAGAGAAGACTTGTGATATTGCAAGAGATCAAACCAGCCAATCCTAAAGGAAATCAACTCTGAATATTCATTGGAAAGACTGATGCTGAAGCTGAAGCTCCAATACTTTGGCCACTTGTTTGGAAGAGCTGACTCTTTAGAAAAGATCCTGATGCTGGGAAAGATTGAAGGCAGGAAAAGAAGGGAATGACAGAGGATGAGATGGTTGAATGGCATCACTGACTCAATGGACATGAGTTTGAGCAAGCTCCAGGAGATGATAAAGGACAGGGAAGCCTGACGTACTGTAGTCCATGGGGTCGCAAAGAGCCAGACACAGCTGACTGACTGAACAACAGCACCAACAACCATAGATAAAATGCTCTTTCCCTTAGATGTAAAGAGTTCCTACATTCAGTAAGAGAAAAAGCAATAGGAAAACAGGTAAAGAGAATAGTACAATAATAGCTGAAAATATAAATCAAGTTTCTTTAACATATAAAAACATGCCTAACCTCATGAATATAAATACAAAAAAGCAAATCAAACCCACACCAAGGTAAAGCTTTTCACATCTCACCTTTTGTATATAAACATTCCAAATACTGAAGACATTTTACAGTGTCTTCGTAAGACAGTGAGGAACGTAAAACAGTCATCCTCACATAATGGGACGGGAATGTAAATCTATCCAACTCTGTGGAAAGTAACCGGACATGACCTACAGAAATCCTAAGAAGATGTCATTCAGTTTTTAGAAATTTACCTTACATTTAAAAAAATATTTAAGTACAATTCATTTACAATGTTACATTAATTTCTGCTGTCCTCCATTTTTATTAACACATGTCAAAATGCAAGGCTATTTACTGAAGCACTTCTAGTAATAACTGAAGTAGTAAACAACCTGAATGTATACTGATAGAGACTAATTAACTAAATAACAACACATCAACATAGTGGAGTACAATGCAACCATAAAAGATTATGAAATGGGCTTTATATCTTGACAGAGAATAGTCTCCATGATGTAGCCTAAGATGGAAAGAAAAAAAAAGGAAAGTACCACAGACTAAAAAAGATACAAGTTTTGCACCTCTCTGAGGTCATGGCTATACACAGAGAACTCTGATAACACTGGCTGCTTTCTTGGCTGGTTTGGGGCCGGGGGTGGGGGTTGAACTAGGTGGTTGGGTTGAGATCCAGGAACAGGAGGGAAACCTTTTACTGCTGACCCTTCAATATCTTGTTACTTTTGACCTATGCAAGTATGTTATATATACAAACGATTTTAAATTTCCTTTAACATGTTCCATTGGTTACTATTATATAACCCTATAATATCAAATGTGACAAATGCCTAAATTATAACATATTTCAAAAGCAATAATGATAAACATAGTATATAAAAAGTACCTTAGGTGGTTTTAATGTATGTTATAACACAGACAATATTAAGAAAGATGGGTAAATAAGAGAAGATGGGTTGGAATTTGGGGAACTTGGTTTATAATCTCAGATTCTCCACCAGCCACCTGTGTGACCTTGTAAAATCTTCATGGGCCTCTTTTATCTGTAATAATAGAAGACAGACTAAATGCTCTCTCCACTCTCTCTCTTCTGGCTCTGAAATATTTATCTGTGTATGCGGTCTATCTCTGATTTGTCTGAAAATAAAAAGTTCGTGTTAAATGCAATACAGAGGTGAGGCAGGTGCTCCTGTGGACAGATGACCTTAAGTCATTCTGTGCAGATACAAGATGAATATTTAGAAAGGAATACAGTAAATTATATTACTACCTCTATGACTCGATGAAGCAGATGCCAGGAAATAAATATGTGTGCTTCCATATTTCACAATTTTTATTAGCTTTGACAAAACAGGGAAACGGAGCACAAAGGGATTTCTCTCCTCGGTTTTCTTCTGACTTTGAAAACAAACAAAAAGTCCTACTTAAGGGAATATTGGCTATGTACTTTTTTCCTTTGGACATAAGGGACTGATGGAGATGATTTAGCACTGACAAGCTACTTCTAAACCTTAAAATCTGAAGCCAACATATCCCCAAAGTTTTCTCAAATACTGATTAAGAAATCAGAGTTAATTAGTGAAAAGAATTAGAGAATTCAGTGAAAGTCTGCATTCAGGTAAGGATGCTCCAGTCTTTAAATCTTCCTCTATCTCAGTTCAGTTCAGTCACTCAGTTGTGTCCGACTCTTTGCGACCCCATGAATCTCAGCACGCCAGGTCTCCCTGTCCATCACCAACTCCCGGAGTTCACTCAAACTCACGTCCATCGAGTTGGTGATGCCATCCAGCCATCTCATCCTCTGTCGTCCCCTTCTCCTCCTGCCCCCAATCCCTCCCAGCATCAGGGTCTTTTCCAATGAGTCAACTCTTTGCATGAGGTGGCCAAAGTACTGGAGCTTCAGCTTCAGCATCATTCCTTCCAAAGAACACCCAGGGCTATCTAGTCACTAACAAATAATCAAGGTGTTACTAAATACTGACACTGTTATTTGATGTGAGTCACTCTTTTTGTTGAAAAAACCATAATCAAATTCTGCCATTTAAAAGAACTATATTTGTAACAAAATAAGCATTACTGTTTATCTGCAGGCGAATTTTCACTTGATTTCTTTGAGATAGGCACATTGAATCCTATTTAATGACTGTAGGCATCAGAAGCTTATATTAGAGAATCGTCAGGTCAGGACTATGAGGAATCATACAGTTTTGAAAGGTAACTGAGAGGAAAGTTGTGAAATAAACATTGCACATATGTTTACTGCTACTGCTAAGTCACTTCAGTCATTTCCGACTCTGTGTGACCCCATAGACGGCAGCCCACCAGGCTCCGCCGTCCCTAGGATTCTCCAGGCAAGAAAACTGGAGTGAGTTGCCATTTCCTTCTTCAATGCATGAAAGTGAGAAGTGAAAGTGAAGTCACTCAGTCGTGTCTGACACTTCGCGACCCCATGGACTGCAGCCTACCAGGCTCCTCTGCCCATGGAATTTTCCAGGCAAGAGTACTGGAGTGGGGTGCCATTGCCTTCTCCGCACATATGTTTAGAACAGGGTAAAAGAAGACAACACAGGCCACAGTAAAAAACCTCAACCGTCCTAAAACTCTATAATTAGCTGGCTTTCTCCAAGAGAATCCCAAATTTTTAAATGTGTCATTAATTTAATCATGCTTTATTTCGTTTTGTGAAAAACTCATGGCATTATGTTTGTAACTGTATCACTCACTTTGAGAGAATTAAAGTCATATTTATTCCCTCAAATTATTCCACTCTTATTTGCACACTTAATTTCCTAAACTGTTGTCTGTTTTTTCCCCTCCCCATTCCTGGTAAAATGACATGTAAGAGGGGAAAAGGAAAATGGTTACATCCAATTAAAGCAGTAAAATTTATTCTCCACCTTCAAGGCCTTTTCTTTCATTCATCTATTCACTCCAAAAATATTATATTGAGCACCTACTATGTGGCAGACATTGTTTTGAATGCTACAGAATGGCAGTGAGCAAAATAGCCAATTTCCTGCCTTCAGGTGCTTTCCATTCTACTGGAAGTTAGGCCATAATAATGGAAATAAATAAAAGATTATGTAATAGATTTCCATAATGTTAAATGGTGCAAAAAGTAAATAACATAAGGTAGTCCAGAGTGATTATGGAGGAGGGAGCTATTTTAGGTAAGACAGTCAAGAAAGGTCTTTGAAAGATGTGATATTTTAACAGAATCCTGAATAAGAAGTTAGTCATATAAATGTCTCAAGGAAGATGTGAATAACTAATGCAAAGGTCCTAAAACACTATGCGTCTCTATTTTGGCTTATCCATGGGCCACAGATGCCGATGGCAATCCCTCAAGGCCTAGAGGTGGGTATACCAGGAGTGCATTTCGCCCTCCAGTGGATGGATAAGAAAAGAAATTGACACAGGTCATGCAAACTGGTTCCCAGTCATCTGGTCAACTAACTCTGGGCTCCAGCTTACCAGGGAAAATGGTCTAGAAGAAGACACAGGTTCAGGGTGGGTATGTTTCCTAGACCCCAACAACTCCTCAGCTGATAGAGACAAAAACTCAGCTGAAAAAAATGGTCACCGAGCCCTCTAAAGCATGCTAAGTCACTTCAGCTGTTTCCGACTCTGTGCGACCCCACAGATGGCAGCCCACCAGGCTCCCCCGTCCCTGGGATTCTCCAGGCAAGAACACTGGAGTGGGCTGCCATTTCCTTCTCCAATGCATGAAAGTGAAAAATGAAAGTGAAGTCGCTCAGTCGTGTCCAACTCTTAGCGACCCCATGGATTGCAGCCTAACAGGCTCCTCCATCCATGGGATTTTCCAAGCAAGAGTACTGGAGTAAGGTCCTCTAAAGCATGAGGCCTTGGGCAGAACACCATTTTTACAATGCTCTTGTGATTCCAGCCACTACAAACTGGTCCAGTAAGGAGCTTTGAGGAAGACTCTGTTCTTTCAACTATACTGATATAAAAACCACAGGTTCAATGTCATTTAAATAGAGGAGAAATTATAAAATGACTCCTAGGATAGAAAGGAAACCAAGTATGAAGCATTCAAGCATAAGACAAGGGTAATGACATAAAAGACACTTGCTCCTTGGAAGAAAAGCTATGACAAAGCTAGACAGCATATTAAAGAGCAGAGATATCACTTAGCCAACAAAGGTCCATAGAGTCAAAGCTATGGTTTTTCCATAGTCATGTACAGATGTGTTGGACCACAAAGAAGACTGAGCACTGAAGAATTGATGCTTTTAAACTGTGGTGCTGAAGAAGACTCTTGAGAATCCCTTGGACAGCAAGGAGATCAAACCAGTCAATCCTAAACGAAATTAACTCTGAATATTCATTGGAAGGACCAATGCTGAAACTCCAATACTTTGGCCACCTGATGTGCAAAGCTGACTCATTGAAAAGACTCTGATGCTGGGAAAGATTGACGGCAGGAGAAGAGGTGACAGAGAATGAGATGGTTGGATGGCATCACCGAATCAATGGACATGAGTTTGATCAAACTCTGTGAGATAGTGAAGGACAGGGAAGTCTGACATGCTGCAGCCATGGGGTTGCAGAGAGTCAGATACAACTTAGCGACTGAACAACAACAAAGGGCATAAAACGCTATTTAGTGTAACAGCAGGTGTGGAACACTGTATTAGAAAACAGTAGATATAGTTAATCCAGCTTAGGACATACCAATTACCACCTCTGCAACTCCATGAAAAAAAGGATAGCATATTGGAACAAATTTTGCAAAACAATTTCACATTAAATTAGTTTATATTAAAAAAGCAAGGAGGCTATTTCTGGAGCTATATGTAAAAGTATCTAGCATGTATTCTTCATACAAGCAAACAGACAAGAGTTAGGCTAGACTATGTCACAGACAGGCAGTGCAGAATAATGAACTGGGAACGTATGCTGCCTGAGTTCTTGATAGAATGTCACCAATCACTAGCCTGGCTGCCTTGAGCAAACCATGTACATCTTAACTTTCTATATTCTCATCTGTAGATAACATTATTGCTGTGAAGCTCCAAATACATTGTGCTATATAAATGCATGCAGGCTCATACAGGATTTAATACCTTGAATTTGAATTGCATGTTTTTTCCCCCACTTTCTTGAAAGAAAGAAACTAAGTTTTAGTGTTCCTAGTATCAAGGGCAATGCTTGACAATAGGCCCTCAATAAATAGGTGTAGAGGGGTAGATAATATTTTTACATTGAATTAATATATTTTCTATTAGGTATGTTTCATCGGAAAAGGCAATGGCAACCCACTCCAGTACTCTTGCCTGGAAAATCCCATGGACGGAGGAGCCCGGTAGGCTGCAGTCCATGGGGTCGCTAAGAGTCGGACATGACTGAGCGACTTCACTTTCACTTAGGTCTTCTAGCTATTAAAAAAAATTGCAGGAAATTTTAAACAGGAGAGAGTGCTAAGAAGGGAATATGCTTAACTCCATCAAACGTAATACAGTATTTCAGAGTTCAACAAAAGGAAGATGACAGCACAAGGGTTTTTACTTTACTAGCAATGAATAGGATGGTTCTTTCTACATACTTTAAGGTATCATGGAACCCTTCTTGGTTTAATCCCCGACTTGAAATCTATTGCTGTACAGACTTTTATCTTCTGAGATGGGGCCATTTCTTCCACAATACCAATCTAACTCTTGGAAGGAACAAAAGACAGTGTCTAAATTGAAATAGATAAACATACATGAATGAAGTACTGGTTGACACAGGACAAGAACCTGGAATATTATCGCAGAAACTAGCAGTCTTTCATAAATTACAAGGGCCCAGGGTTAAAGTCAATGAATCCCACAATGCTAAAGGAAGCATTCTCCCAGATTAATAAAGAGCATCTCTGATATGCAAATGGTCAACAACTTGTCCACAAGCAAAGCACACAGTAGAAGCATGGTTTTAAAAGCAGTTACAGAGGGGGAATATAAGAACAAGAAAATAATTTAAACCAACTCAAAGCAAAATGAGAAAAGGTGCCAAACTGATAAGAAAAAAACAAGCTGGGGCATACTCCTTTAAGGAACACTTATCTTCTAAACTCAAGACCGCCCATCCTAGGCACTAGTAATAATACCCACAAGCAATAGTATTTTCCCCTATGTTCAATAAAAACATTGTTGTTGGCCAAAAAGTTAAGGAAAAACTCAAATGAACTTTTTGGCCAACCCAATATATATTTTGCTTTACCTTTCCAGGAAAGATAACCTCAGAAGATTTTAGGTTCTTTTTCCCATTGATGTGTCACTTCCTAAACTTTCTTAAAATCCCTTGAGGGCATGACACATTATATTTGATTCAAATATAAGATATCTGTCTTTTGAGACCAGTGTAATTTGTCCTCTTGGGAAAAAAATAACTCCCTATTCCTAGGCATGCCAAATTGCTTTCCAGTGCATAAAAACAGAATTCAATTTTTATTAAAAAAAAGAAGAAGAAGAAGAAAAGTGTGTGTTTGTGTATGCAAACACACAGATGCACCTAGCACATGAACTAGAGGTGGCAGAAAGAAAAGCCAGTGATATACATTCATTAGATACTTAAATGGCAAAGAATCTTACATTTTTTATGCTGGGTTTCAGGTTCTTCTATTTTAAACTTCAGGACAAGTAGTGCAAGCAATGAGAGGAAATTCGAAAACAATTTTGATTGCTTAAAAGTATTAAAAGGAAATGGAATTCTAAAGTACCTAAAACTAATTCTACTGTCTGCATGCCACCTGGGGTTAAATGTACACTTTTGATTAAATGCAATCTTAAGGCAGGGATTAAATTGGGACAGCACAGAATTCCCTCCAGCTTCACTCTGGGATCAAGATTATCACAGCATTAAAAACATCATGGCATGACTTCATTCTACATGTATTTGTCTTTTGAATAATTGTCCTCTAAGCAATTGGAAAGCCAAAGCAAGATAATTAATAAAATCCGTTGAGCATTTAAAATTACACCTCATTCTGCCCTTAATAGAGCTGAAGTTTTAGATAACTACCAAAATGACAATTTTACCTTAAAGTGTTAATCACTTAATAGATTCTGATTCTCTTTGACCAATCCTGCAACTCTGTGTATAAATCATTCAAGATATTCCCAGATCTGTATTTGCAAAAATTGGATGCCCTCAAGTTGTATATCAAGTGAATACAAAGACAAGCATTATTTTTTACAGAGTGGAGAAATTGTTCAATTCAGCTGAGATTAATATAAAAAGAGGCAAAGGCTGGCAAAGGAAAGGGCAGTCATTCTCATTATTTCTCCAAGCAGAGGACATGGGGTGATATGCTAAATATCAAAAGTATCTTACTTCTTTATATAATGTACCACTTAATTCCACAGCTCATGAGCAATGATTGTGAAAGTTGTAGTCATACAAGAAGAAACACTTCTCCAGTGACTATTCAGCTCCACTGCACACATTGTCTTATTCTCTAAGCTATTTAAATATAAATGGCAATAGCTTTTGTTTCTAATTTCCATGGACCCTAATGTTATGAGTTGATCACAGTGGGAAAAACCTGAGGGGGAGGGGTGAGTACATAAAAATTCAGAATTGGGTACGCAAAGTTTTAATTTCATCCATTTTATTCTTTTTTCAATTTGAGGTCTTCTCAATACTTTGGTAGCTTCTGTTTTTAATCTTTCCAGCATCTGTAAACCTCTTTATTGTCAAGGTCTCAAATCCTGGAAATCAAGAAACTGCTGCTTGTTAGGTTGGTAAGCTTGAGCACTATGAATCAAATGGGGTTGGGCTAAAAATCAGTGTCTTCTCTTCCTCCTGTTACCAAAAGATAAATGTACAACTTCAGGAGTGAATGCATGAAGTCTGCACAAGTGTTCTATGCTCTATTGAGGCTACCTGACATTTTTAAAGCTAAAATGAGCTCAAAATGGGTTAAGTCAGCGAGCAGTAGGACATCTCTGATGAGGAGAGGTCTGGATGAAGACCCCCTCTGCTGGGTCCCCAAAAGGTTGAGAGAAATGAGAAAGGTGGGCCTTTGGGGAAAGTGTCTGACTTGGGTTTCCACTCGTTTCCCTTTCTCTCCCTGAACTCTAACCTTACATTTGGCAGGGAGGGCAGGGATGTTTTGCAACAAAAACACTGGAATTGCGGCAGCTCTTAAACACCATCATCACCCTCTGAAATATTCAGCAAACAGCTACTCTGGTCAGGATGGGGGGAAAGCATGCCTTTCAGCCTCTGGGAAAAATATGGTCCAAAATCCCTGGGCCAACGGGAATGGGACTGGCATTTTCTCACCTAAATCCAGTTGCCTGAGGCAAACCAAATGTTTTCTCAATTTCACTGCTGTTCTTTCACCTCAAAAACCACTGACAAGGCTTCCAGCAAGGTGGTACTTGACCAAACTTGCAGGTCAGAGCACATAAAAGTCTGGAGCGGGGCCTGATGAGTGAGTGCACCCAACGGAGCTTCCGCCTGCCCTCCGTGAAGGCCAGGCAGCGCCTGGCTCCCAGCTTCCTGGCGGCTTCTGTGTCAGCACGGAGGAGTGCCAAGTCACTCCACTGGGCCTCCCTCTCCCTGAACTCGTAACTCATACCCACCACAGTCAATTATGGGAGCCCTGGGGCTGAGGCTCAGGGGAGGAGAGAGAAAGCACGTTCTCATCACTGTCATCAAATCTGACACTTGTTCAGTGGGAAGACCCAGGAGCCGCAGCTCTCCCCCATCCAGCTTCCTTTTTCCCTGCTGTGCCTTTTGGATAGCTTACCCAGTCTGATGTGTCAGTGTTCATGGGGTTGCGAGGCCCTTATTGCACCCAAGTACTGTCAGCAATTCTATGCCCCACTCTCCTCCTCCAACGTGTCACACTCGGGCACATTCGGGCTCTCAGCAATGGAGTGAGAGCCTGGCCTGGACCATAGTTCCCACTGAGTCTTGGCTACTTGAGAAAGGGCCATCAAAACTGTAGCACCTGCTGAGTCTACTTCCTAGAGACTTGGCTCATTATAACACTTGGTAGCACAGAATCTAGGGGAGGGAAGGCAGAGGAAGAAAACCAAAGCAACAGGCTTAAAGATGATAGCTAGAATTCATGAAGGTTTGGGGCCGAAAGCAGCATCTCAGGCTTTCTCAGCCCCCATAGCAGCCATTCCATGCCTTGTCTGGAGCAGGCACCCCGAAAGGATTTACAGAATGAATGACTGTTTTAATTACTCTTTCAGTAAAGGAATAAAGGGTAGGTCAGTCACTTTTCAGCCCCCAGTGTGTTAGAGAAAGCCAAAAAGCAAGTTCTTATAGGACAGGAGTTCTCAGTCTCTGGTAAGAGGAGGGGAAATGATCTTCTGTCATTTTCAGATCAGAGCCTCTGGATTTAGGCTCAAAATATACCAATGAGGTCACTGCTGCTGGGCAAAGGAAGAAATCCCACAGGTGGTGGTAGTAGTGGTGTTTTTCTCCAGTACTTGGATTTCCAATGGGTAAAGAACTCACTGGCTACTGCTTTTGAAAGTAAAACTGAATTTTTTCATGTTTTATGCAAAATCAAATCTACCTATTGTTTCTTTAACACCATCAAACTGTCCCATGATCATCCTTTCCCCAGTGGGGAACGCCTGGCACAAGGAGATTAAGTGACTTGATCAAGTCACAGAATTGTAAGGCACCTGAAACAAGAATCCTGATCAAGTAAATCTATGCCCAAGTTTCTTTCTATAGAACACGGTGGCTCCCTTCTGCAATCTCTTCTCAGCTGATGGAGTGGGTTGAGGGAACATACCTTTTTCTTCCCCTTTGTGTCATTATAACATTTCTATGCCTGGAGATTAGTCAAATCTGATCACTTTATTAGAAGTTTTAGTGGGTGAAAGGTGAGAGAAAGAAGAAAGTACGACAGGAAATGGCATAATGCTGGAGTTTTTATCATTAATGTAAGGAATGTTGCAGAGGTCCTCCATTACTCAGCTGGAAGCATTTTAAGACAGTTAAGACACTCAGTCTGCAAATGGCAGGAGAGAATTGTCTGATGAATGAAAAATAGAAATCTCAATCAGGAAAAGAATTCTCAGCACAGCCCTGGCAGTGATGAAAGAAATCCTTTTTCCCCTCAAGGGCACCTTCTGACTTGTAACTTAGAGTCCATGAAGTTCAATGTCTAAATATTTCCCAAATTAAAAAACAACAACAAAAATTAAAACCCACTAACTCACTGTAACCAAATCCTTGGTTACCCAGCTCCTCTGAACTACACTGAATGGAAAGATGAGACAAAAGAAAACATGATGGTCACTAATTAAAAGTGAGGTTTCTGAAGTCCAGGCAACCTGTGTTTGAGAATGCTTGCCCGTCCACCGCAAAGCACGCTGACCTCAGACAAGTTACTTAACCTCTGAATGTGAAATGGGGCAGACAAATGAAACTGAAGACTAAAGGAAGTGATTCATGTCAGATACTTAGCAGAGTTCCTGCCACCAGACTACCCACCACGCAGCCATGGCAATGTGCTGGTGTGCCCAACTATGCCCACCAAGGAGTTTACTGCTCTCATTAGCCCAAAGGCTGGCTGCAAGCTTGAGTTCAGTCCCCATAGACCAGAATGCGACACTGAAGGCCAAAGTTTTACACAGGCACACTGGACTGGAAATCAGGAGATCTGTAGTCCAGCCTTGTTACCTCTTTGGTTTCAGTTTCTCTCTCTACAAGCTCAAGGGGTTAGGCCAGAAGAGTGAGCCGGCCTTAGGGGTTCAGAGAGTAACCTCAAAGGCCAAGGAGGTGGGGTTAAACGGTAGGGCCAATGGATATCCCTTCCTCCCCACCCTCCCCAGTAGGCCGTTTCTTGAATAAAGTATTTATTTCACACCAGAAAAGAGACCCTCACTGGTTCCGAGATATCACCTGGTGAGTAAAATTCCACTGAACCTCTAAAATTTTTAGACCTGCTTTTTGTCTAGTGTGAGGACAATCTGCATTAACCTCTGAGAATTAAGATTTTTTATTCTTTTTTTGTCTGTGCGTGCACACAAACTTTCCAACTGTTTTTTCCTTATGGACTAATCAGCAGTAGCCTGGGATTGAAGACTAGAACCAAGGAAAGCTACATTGATGCCAGAATTCCACTGAGGGCAGTCATGATGTTTCCCCATTCAAGAGGGTTTCCAGACCTTCCAAGGAACAATTCTAATGAACGTATATGTCTTAGCGTTTACCAAAGCCAAGTTTAGAAAAGAAGTAAGGTATATGATGACTTCTAAGATAATATAAATGATTAAATAAGCTCACGATAAAGAAGGTCACAAAAAGATCTCACAAACTGTATCAAATGTTCCTCATCATTGATGGATCAGATCTGACCACTTATCAGCATTTCCACAGCCATCACCCTAGCTCAGATCCTCATTCTCTCATATCTTTCTCACTGAGCTCCCTAATAATTTCCTGGTTGGATTTCTATAATGTTTGGTCCTCATTTCTTTCCTCTTCCAAACTCTTGGCAGAGGACTCCAGTGGATAAATTCTTTTATCCTAACATCTTGGTGAAGGTGTCTTTCCTCCTCTGGTGTATTCTGAGAAACCTACGTTTATCTCTACTACAACCATTATTACAAACCTTTGAACTATTGATTTTCTGGGTTTCCCAATGAAAGCTTACATTCCTAGAAGGAAGAGACTGTACTTCTCATGTTAGTGTCCTTGGCATTTAGCAGATTACATGGCTGACAAAGGACTTACCGAAAGTGATTGCTAAATGAATCAATTTGCCTGTAAACACAGAAAGAATAGAACAGAACTTTTAACAGACTTGCCTTGACTCAGCTGGCCTAGTTCCTGAGACTGACCTCATGTTTGTTTGACACAGGTGGTCCTTGCTAATAAGTTGTCATATCAACCCAATTAGAGACCCCTTTTCTGAGCACCTACCAGAGGCCAGGCATTGGTGTTTCATCAGTGAATCCACCCACAGGCCTCTGACTTCCCAGAATAGGCAAGACAATTTAGTTAATTGCTGGCAATTAAGGATTAGGCTGGTCTGCCCTCTAGGAGATTACAGCCCAGGGGGTGCAGTTATTACAACACCAAGGCATGTATGTCTTAGCAAAAGAGGATTCTCCTTGGTCCCTTGTTCTAAAATGTTCTATGTTGGCACCTTTAGAAAGCTGCAGTACACTCTTCCTGCTACACTATAGGTCTTGTGAAGTGGACCAATGACAAAGAAAATAGGAACCCTCACCCAAAGGAGTGGTGAAAACTTAACATCTAAAGCACTTTATGGCTCCTTCCAGGCCCTGGCTAAAAACTATCACATTGTATTGGCAGCAAGGCTCCAGAGGAATGGATCACCTCCTTCCCCCTAGACGCTCTGTTTACTGAGGCTGGCTGTGCCCTGCGTGGAGAGAACCAGAAGCCATGAAGAGGCAGAACTAGTTTTCCAAAACTAAATGGCTCTAGATTTAATTCTAGAGAGCAACACTTCCTATACATCCTTGCTCAAGTGAGCTGACCTATCTAATTTAGGTTACCTTGGCTTGCAGAGAGCCAAGGCACATAGCAGTATGTATTTGTAGAAAATTCTACCTTTCCAATCCCCTCACCATCTTGAGACCAAACTGTCAAGTATGTTTATTGACATACTAGCCGGACACTCTGGGGGTTCAAACATGGAGTTACTGAATTTAACTGAAGTACATAGGACTATATAACAAGAAGAGAGATTTTTTTCAAGAGCACATTCCCACAGGCTGGGGTGGTAAGTTGGTCTCTTTTGGGGTGGAATATTCAATAAACACTCTATTTGTAAGTGGCTACTAAAAAAAAATTGGCAAGGGAAGCACTGCAGGTGACAAGCATGAAGTCATTTTTCACTCTCAAGCTACCTCACATCAAGAATAGGATGAAACTGTCAGAGTTTTCATTTCCCTATCACCAGTCTAAGCAATCTCTGAGAAGCATTTTGGCCAGTTCCTAGCCAATAAACAGCCCACTGAAACTGACTCTTGTCAGGACTTCTGCAGAGATTTCTCCTTTCTCTGACCTACCTCCAGGGCCCCTTCCAGCCCTGCCTCAGTACAAGCTGATATGCATCTGAGGCATTAACCCTGGAGTTAACTTCTAGACGCACTTACTGATACAGGGGCTGAGAGGCAAAAGCAGTCAAGATGGCATTACAGGGCAAACCCCCTGTGGGCAGGGACGGGCTCCTTGTTTGTGCATCTGCACACTGTACCAGGCATGTCGTCCACGTTCTGCTGCCTTTCGCTAATGTGCTCACCACAGCTCACAGGCTGGAGTCTCCTTCCCGACTGGGAACCTGTGGTCCTCAGGTGGCAGGTGCAGAGCGCAGGATGTTGTTCTCCCCAAGAATCCCTTCCTATTCTGGAATCAGTGACTAAACAAGCAAAACACTAGCTAGCTTTCTGCATCGATTAGTCTTTGCTTCATACACCTAAGAAAGGGGGACACACCCTTACCACAAAAAGTCACCAATGAACATGGGATCCAGGCCCACGGCATGATTAGTTAGCAGACTCATGTTCGGCCATGGATCCTTTGCCTTTTGGCTAGGGATCTTAGAAATTATCTAGCTCAAACCTTTCATTTTACAAATGAGGAACCTGAATCCAAGTGAGGTTAGAGTTTATTTGTGATAAGGAAGGTCTTTCTTCCTCCTCTGAGGCCTGCCCTTTGACCACCATTACACAGTCCAGTACTTGATACTTGGCTTTTACGTGCAACAGAATCAATACAGATAATGACCCCTCTACATGGGCAGGAAGAGACAAAGGTGTAATTTAGAACAAACTTGGCTTTCTAAATTTTGAAAATAAACTGACTTAAAATATGAGCCTAGGGAAAAATAAAATAAAATAAAAAAACAAATAAAATGTGAGCCTAAGCCTGGATAGGAGGGGAGTTTGAGAATGGATACATGTTCGTATGCAGCTGAGTTCCCTCACAGTTCCCCTGAAACTATCAACATTGTTTGTTAATCAGCTATAACCCAATACAAAACAAAAGTTTGAAGAAAAAATGTGAGCCTACAAGGAAATAGCCTTGTAAACATATAGAGCAGATATGAAGGGAGGAGTCAATATGTGAATTGGAAATGAACCATGAATAATTAATAATGGCACTTATCAAACTGAAATTATGCTGTTATTAGTCATGCATTGGCATTTGTGGACTTTATTCCCTCAGTCATATGTAAAACACGCACGACACACACCTAGTAACCATCAAATACGACGGACAAACAACCCCAGTATGGAGGAAGCCTTGCTTGGTGGAGGCAGCTCTCTCTGGTGAGGTTGAGCTGACCACCCCATAGCTCATCCCTCTGTTGGCATTTTTTACAACTGTGTTGTAAACACAAGTTTTGTTTCATTGATTCTAAGCCAAGATGTGTGTAAAAGTATTCAAGTACATTGAGATGTCAGGAAGAGAGTTCTGAGAGTACTCTCAAAGTTCCAAACATATTAGTCAAGCAATGTAAATATTCACTGTCTAGAGGTAAAAATTAAAAAAAGAAGAAGAAAGAAAAAATGGTGATATAAGAAACTCTTGGAACACTCACTTGTTTGTATTCTGGCCAAAGAACTTTTACCCTGTTACGATATGACCTACCTAAGCGTGGAATTTACATTTTCCCAGTATCCTGGCCTGAGCCATCTCAACCCTCCACATGTAAACATGCTCTCTTGAGACAGAACAATTCAGCCACCAGCGCCAACGGCTCCGCTCACCAAGAACCACACTATCAGTTCCGAGTACTCTACCTAGACCATCTCTAACCTTCAACAAAAGGTTGGATGTTCTCTCCATTTCCCAGATAAAGAAACCGAGATTCAAAGAGCTAAGCAAAATTCAAGGTTACCCATGAGACCACGCAGAGCTGGGATGCAAACCCACTGCTCTGTCCACGCTTTTCCGCTACATGGTAAGCCATCATTCAATTATTCTTTAGCCAAAGTTAAAATGAACTTGAATAAACACTCTGATACTACCTGCACTTCCTTGCCTGGCACGGAGTCCACGACTCTCTGAATTGGCTGAGAACCTCGGGAACACTAAATGTCAGAATGCAGCAGGGCAATCATTGCCAACAAAATGATTCAGGTGAAGATGCCTCCCTGTAATTCTACTTCCAAGTTGCTTATTTTAGACACAAAAGCCCCTCAGATTTTCACTGTAAATTGTGAGAACTGGAAATGTGAGAATAATGTCAGAGGAAAGCTGTGATTTCCATAGGTTTGCCAGAGCCTGCAGCCCATGAGAGCCAAGACTATGTTATTTCCCCTCAGAGTAGTGTTAGTAGTGATCTCTTGATTATCAGAAAAAGTATCCCCAAAAGACTAACCAGTGAGCCATGGGCCTGAGCTGATCCTTTAACTCTGCTGTTATATGGTATTTAAAATGAATAAAAGAAAGGAAAAAGGGAATAATGAAAATGATACCAATAATAATAATAGCTATAATGTATTAAGCACTTTCTATAAGCAAGACTCTATGTATATATCTTATTGCTTAATCCCCATAACAGTCCTAGGAGGTCAGTTAGCATTATGTAAAGGGTGTGATCAGCAAAGAGGAAGCTGGGACTCTGATAGGTTTAGCTTTCTGCCCATGTTCTCACAGCTAGGAACTGGCAAGGCAGGATTAAGACCTGCCTCAAGAACCCATGCGATTGATCATTACACACACCGTTTCTTAAGAAGCAAGACAGGACCAGTGCTGAGTCCCTGGAGAGGCCTTAAGGACTCTGCCACCTCTCATCATTTTTGTTTGTTCCATTTCAGTCTGATCTACCCAGTTGGGGGTGATGTCTTACCAGTTCCACGGCACCTGCTTACAGAGCCACTCTTTACAGATGGGCCTATGATGTGTGTCCATCACAAATGCTGGTTCTCAGTCCACTTCCCAATCTCTGCTGAGACTTCAGAGAGCAGAGGACAATAACTATCAATCCCAGTGCGTTCCACCCCTTTCCAAGGTTAGGCAGAACAACCGAGCCAGACACAAACCACAGTTTAAAAATCTACTGCGTATTCTGCTGTGAATACGCGGCTGTCAAAACTGAAAGCGTCTGGAGTCTTATGGAAGGGCCACCCTGTCACATTCCTAGCTTGAACATCCCGCTGGCTGCAGGAGGGTGAATCTGCCAACAGACTCTCTCATGTGCTGGCTGATGGCCTGGCCCCTGGCCCAGCTGGAGCTGAGCCTTCCGAGTTGCCAAGCCTGGTCTCAAGCCAGGCGCTTTCTCTACATCCTCCTTTTGACCCAGTAGCCCAAGAAGTCTTTCTGAATGAACTAAAGAAGCACAGTTTACCCACCCTTCAGGGCTCAGCTCAAAGATCTTCTCTTCCAAGAAACCTTCTATGATCCCCCCAGCAATTCCTCATCCTCCAAGGTCTCAGGCCAATTCATCCCTTTATCCCAGGAGGCTTTCCCCGACCACTCTCTCTAAACGTGGCCTCCCTCCACCAATCAGTCCAGCATCATCCTGCATAACTGCTTTGCAGCACCACAATCTGAATCATGCTGCTTATTTGTGTGTATCTGTTTATTTTCCACCCTCCGTACAGGGACCCTAGGCTCTACCAGGGCAGGAACCTCGCTGCTTCCAAGCCTGTTTGTGGTAAGCTCAGAGCTGGAGACACTGCAGGTAATCAACACCTGAATCAGAGCTACCCATTAAAAGGAGAAAGCAACCATGTGCATCGTTTTAAATTTGCTAGAGGCCCCACCCATTAAAAAGCAAAAATAAACAGGTGAAATGAATTTTAATAATTTTTAACACTACTCCAAAATATTATCATTTCATCATGTAAGCCATATAAGAAATTATTAACAAGCTATTTTAATATATTTATGAGATACATTCTGTTTTCTGGTCCTAAGTCTCTAAAATCAGGTATGTACTTTACCCTTACAACAAATCTCAATTAGGACATCAAATTTTCATTGGTAATACTTGGTCTGTACTTAGATGCCATAAAATTGGCAGTAGAAATAGTAGATTCACATACCCAAATTGTATCAAAGATCCCTAAATCCAGTTTCCAATAACTGGATCGAGGATAAGTTTTAAAATTTAATTAAGTACATTTAAAAATTGAGATCCACAGCTATAGTAGCTATGGGCTTCCCAAGAGGTACTAGTG
This sequence comes from Bubalus bubalis, assembly GCF_019923935.1. Classification (NCBI taxonomy): domain Eukaryota; kingdom Metazoa; phylum Chordata; class Mammalia; order Artiodactyla; family Bovidae; genus Bubalus; species Bubalus bubalis. The sequence goes on along the minus strand of NC_059159.1, from coordinate 114,028,758 downwards.
GTAAAGAAGCTGCTTGCAAATGCAAGAGACTTGAGATGTGGGTTAGATCCCTGAGTTGGGAAGATCTTCTGGAGAGGGGCTTGGCAACCTACTCCAGTATTCTTGCCTAGAGAATCCCTTGAACAGAGAAGCCTGGCAGGCTATAGTCCATGGAGTTGCAGAGCTGGACAGGACTGAGCACACACCCCACTGTACTAGCTACACGCCAAGTACACAATGGCCACCTGTGGCTGCCATTTTGGAGACTCATTTAAATGATTTAATGAGAGAATGAATTCTAAAATATCAACCAATTGCTCAATTAAACTGTTAAGAAAATGTCACTAGTTGATTAAAAAGCTCTAAATCTCTTGGATGTTCTCTGGAGCTAAGTCACTTTGTATCAAGTCAGTGCAAGCCTGAATCATTTCCCTGCAGCTGTACATCAGCCCCACCATCTGTGCCTTGCCAGGGACATAAGGCTACATAGTAACAGAAACCTGAACTTCAAGCTCAGTCCAATTACATAAGACTCAGTTCAGCTGGGGTGACAGTAACTGGTGGAATCAGAGACTAAGACAGAGCTCTTCTCTTAGATTAGCAAGAAACTGTCCTTGCTGGTACTTGCTGCCTGACCCAGCCCTTCAGCACTCTACCATTCCACTTTTCATTGTGATTGGATGCAGATTGCAGTTTGATCTATAAGGCAGTCAATAACTTAAGCCTCTGGAGCACCTTAATCATCATGGACAGAGGGATCAGATGTCCCTGTTGGACCAGGACATCTGCAGTTCAAGCCTGTTGTCCTGGTGTCATCTGCACCCCTTTTCACTCTCAAAATTCTGGAAGATTAGAATTCATCATGGAACCTTGCAGAGATCTGAGGTGCTAGTATGCACTTGGCAAACAGCTGTTAGATATAAGCAAACAGCATGGCGGGAGTCCTGAGGATGCCCGATGCTCACTGTCCTTCCTCTCTTTCATGCACATGATTTGGGGGAGTAATAAACAAAGGCAAACTTGTGAAAAATAAAACGAATAAACTCAACTTTAGACCAACAAGATCGAATTTGCATCTTTAGTATTTCAAATATCCTTTTGCTCTCTCCTTAATCATGCTTTTTCCCCATGATCACATGCCTTGCCTTCCCTGAATATTACAAATTAGTTTTTTCTGTGACAGTTTCTCTCTATGGCTTTGCTTCCCCCACCCCCACTTCCTTTCAATGATTAGCTGCCCACAGAGCTTTCTCAGACTTCTCACTCCTTCCAAAGTCTAGCCTGTTGAGTTTCCCTTATCTTTGGTTCTTTCAAACTAATATTCCTCCCCATTCTTTCATTTCTCCTTCAATTCATAAGCCTGTTAAAATCTGACATCTGCCCTGATTGATTCTTCTGACTTATGATTCAAGAAATGTAAGCAAAAGAAAGATTTTTTTAATGTTTTATTTAGTATCCTGTAATAAACATTTTATTTTCATTTCCCAGTTGAAAATGGAACCTAATTCTAGTCTACATTATTTCCTACAATTTCCTTTACTCTCAAGTCTCCATCTTCCATTCATTTAGTCATGTATACATCTGTCTCCATCACATGCCACAAGCAGGCTCTGGAGCATGGATTCTTGGTCCTGAGCACCTGAGTCTGAGAACCCAGCTCCTCTACAGACTAGGTGTATATGCAACACTGCTCATTCTGAGCTATGAGGAAAAGGGATTACACCACCATCTCAGAGGAGTGTTTAAAGGAGTTAACCCAAGTAGAGTACATACAACCATGCCAAAGCCACACCGAGGCCTTGATGAGAGGCGGCTACTGTCATTACTTGTCTTTATTTCTCCTTTGCACCTAGCACAGTGTTGAGCCGTGTACACGGTAGTGCCCAGTAAATGCTTTTTCAACTTGAATGTTTATTGTTGCAGATGAGACCAATGTGAGTTGACCCTCAGAAGGTTTCTTAAGCTTAACCTGGCAAATATCTCTACTTTTGCCAGAGCCTCAGAGTTGGCCCCAAGCCCAGCCACCCTGGGATGTGGTGGACTGCTTAGGTAAGAAGCTCACTGTGTTAGTGAAAATCCTTCTCTCATCTTGGAAGGAGTGATGAGGAGTATCAGACTGCATGTGCAGCTCACGGTAGCTGGGCAGCATCCTCTTTTAATAAGTACATGCTATTTTGTAGTCTCACATGTAGGACATGACACTCCAACATATGCAAGCGGACGCCTACATGCTTGGGTACGACATAGGCAGTACATCAGGACCCGGTTCCTAGGGTTCCTCCTTATCAGACTCTTCCTCTGTATCTCCCGTCTTACCTGCCTCCTGGCCCACATACACCCCTAAGCTCCAGCCAAAATGAATGTACCATCATTTCCTGTCACAGACCAGAAAGCCTCGCCAGTCTTCTCCTTTAGAAACTCTTGTCCCATGTCAGTTTTCTTGCCTGCAGTCCAACTTCTATTCCATAAAGTTTGGTTTATGGGTCACCACTCCTCTGGGAAGATATTGCAGATTCCTCAAATGATTACACTTTTTTCCTCAATGTGTCCTCCATGTCAGGGGCACACTTCCACCACGGGCACACTTCCATTGTGCTGTGATTGTCAGTTTCTCGTCTGTCTGCCTCTAGATTGCTAACGCTTTATGGGCAGAAATTCAAAGTAGATGTGTAGTGTTGACTGAATGAATAAACGAATGAATACAATGTGTTCAATTTTATAACATGTCTTCTGCATAAATCAACCTCTGTAACCTTTACATGAGTTCTTATCATAATTTCCATTTCATAGAGAAGGAAACCTTTGCTCATAGAGCTAAAAATCATTTGCCCAAATATTCACTGTCAATGAAGAATAAAAACAGAAATGTTTTTTCTGACTTCAAATCAAGGGCCCAGCCTTCCATGGAAAGAAAATTCCATGTGCATTATCTCAATTAATCTCTAAAACAACCCTGCCACATAGAATAAACTGAGTCCCAAAGTGTTTTAAGTTCATGAATCTCTAAGTTCATGAATCTCGCAAAGGTAGTGGCCTTGTTCCTGCACACAGTTTTTTGGCTTTTTTTAAGCCTCTACAGTTCAAGCCTTTCCCCTGAACTCCAAGCTGCACAATCCATGGATACACATGGGGACTCAGCAGAATGTCTTCCAGCTGCTGTTTACAGTCAGGTTGGACAAATCACTGTGGAATACACAGAATGTCCTAATAAACTTGCTTCATTCTCCACTTTTGAACTCCACTCTATTCCAACTGGGACAGGAGCTCAAAAAGTCAAGTCCTGACCATGGTTGAGCCTGAACTGGGTCAAAGGCTGAGTTTATTCTTGGCCCAATAAACTCAGGGACCGTTCTCACCCAGGCATCATAAATAGTTAGCTAGTTTTACCCCAATTTCAATCTTACACTTGCTATGGCTAATGTGTCACTTTTACAGATCTTTTCAAGTTTACAAAGCATCTTCAAATGTCATTGGAGCTTAAAGACGACTAGTTAGATAGACAAGACAGATATCATTACCCCCAGTAAATGAAGGCACACTGCATGGGACAAATCTCAAGATCTGGATTCAGGGCAGAAAGCTGCAGTCCTTTTCTCTGTTTCTTAAACTATCACTCTCAGGTGAGAAAGGATGATCTGTTTGCCCACTTATGGATCCTTGGAGGGGTGGGGGAGGGATGTGAAATGGACACAGAATCTCTCAGAACAGAATCACCTAAAACAATAATGCCATTCAACCACCAGCAAGCACCACTTTCTATACCTGCCTGATTGTCTCCATAAGGAAGCTAGACTATCACAACCGAGACATTCTCATCTCTTTGCGCCTAACAGGAAATGTCAATCTTAATACAGCAACATATTTCAACAGGATATTTTAAATTAAAAAAAAAATGAGATTTGTAAAAATTAGAAAACTGAAAAGCTAGAGACACAGGTTAGAACACTTGAGGCAGATCGCAACAAGCCAGCTCATTAAGAGAATGCTAGACTCCACTGCTGGAGAAGGCAGTGGCAACCCACTCCAGTACTCTTGCCTGGAAAATCCCATGGACGGAGGAGCCTGGTAGGCTGCAGTCCATGGGGTTGCAAAGAGTTGGACACGACTAAGCGACTTCACTTTGACTTTTAACTTTCATGCATTGGAGAAGGAAATGGCAACCCACTCCAGTGTTCTTGCCTGGAGAATCCCAGGGACGGGGGAGCCTTGGTGGGCTGCCGTCTATGGGGTCGCACAGAGTCAGACACGACTGAAGCGACTTAGCAGCAGCAGACTCCACTGCAGCCCCCCTTCCAGCCTTCCACTGGGAGAGGCAGAATTGAGTCTCTCAACAGATGGTAGCCAAAATCCTCAAATTCTGTTTTTGTCAGAAAATAGGAGGAAGGAAATTTTTTTTTCCTAGTCACAATTTCTGATTCTTTGGTCCACCCACAAGTCCTCAAGTGTAGGAAATTTAAGCTAGAGTCACTAATTTGCTATTTATTGTAACAACATTGCCTTGTGTTTACACAGCACATTCCGTTCTGGGATCTCCTACAATGTTAAGATCCTTTCCACTAAAACAGATGGAGAAACTAAGGCAAGCAAGACCACCCACACGGCCACCGGGAGGAGCCAAGAGCCGAATCCATCTCACTCATCACTGGGCCCATAGCCTTCTCCCAGGACCGAGTCAAGACATGGTTTCATAACAAGACACAATAGCCAGGAGAAGGTGGGCTTCACTTAGCACGGAGTTCACATCTTGGAAAAGGTGGATACATAGGAAATCGCATGAAACCAACACTCAACTCAATTTGGAGCCTGAGAAACAGGCCTATGGGTGAGTCTGCAGTCTACAGCCATCTGGGGAGGCTTCCAGGAGCGCATCAGTAAAGCCCTCCTGTGAATTTCCTCACCCTGAATTGAAATTGTCACCCTTAACGTCTAAGCTTCAATTTCTGCCAAATTGCAAATCCTCTGGGAAGGAATAATACTTGAAGCAATTATTAGTCTTTTATAACTTGTTGTGAATTAAAGGCTTTGAGAGTCGGTCTCAGAACTGCTGAGGAAGAGAATATTGAGGATGCTGAGAACAAAAAATGTAAAGATACAGGGGAGAGAGAAGACTTCAGTGAGAGGCAAGTCACCAAGGAAAAACTGCATCTGTTTTATAATCCTGCCCAGGTTCCAAAATATTTTATCTTCGTCTCTAATTGATCTTCAGGCAGCAGTGCCTTCCAGCTATCATTTCAATATTTCTGTCTAGTTTGCACCTTAAGTTACATACAAATCATTCTATTAATCTCTTAGGTTTCACAGAAGGTGGTACATCTGACTCACTGTTTTGTCCATGAATCTAGAATTATTTCAAAGAAACATTTAAATGATATTAATAGATTTTCAAAAGTGTGATGAGATGTTGAACACCCACCCAGAATTTATGCTGCCATGGAGATTATCTGGGAAGTGACTCAGGACATGCACGCACTTTGGAATATATGGATTGCTTGCTGAGTTCAGTAGTAGGTTATCTAAAGGATTAAAGTTGATAAAATAGTAAAGTGTTGAGACAGGGGACAGAGTAAAGGGCTCAGGCTGAGACTTACAAAGTATGCCAAGGCCAGAACTCAAATGTATGTTAATTAGGAGGTAACAAACAGGACAGACTCAGACAGACTCAACCACGTTGCTAACAAAGATTACTGTTTGAGACAGTGTAAAATGTATTTATAGAAAGGCATCCACTGGTATGAATGACTAAAGAGTCAGAAGCAATGCAGCACAAAACGGTTAAGATGGTACAGCCTGGAAACTTTAGCTACTTAAACAATTTACTTAACCTCTCAAGGTCTTTGTTTTCTCATCTGTAAAGTGGGTAGACTAATCACAGGATCTCACTCTTAGGGCTGACCTCACTCTTAGGGTTAGCATCAAATGATTTGAGTTAGTATACGTATTCTCACCAAGAGGACTATCATTGGAGGGTGAAAAGATCTTAGACATTAGAATGGTTTGTGGTGCTTTCAGCTCAATTCTGCCTGACAAAAACTTATTCCTTACTTATTTAATGTTTAAAAAAAAACTTATTTAATGTTTCTCATTATAGTAAAATTGAAGTTAATTCAACTTCAAATTAATAAGGTTAATTGAATTTCACCCTTGAGGAGGACAATAACAAGAAAAAAAAGTTGCAAAGCACCAAGTTAGGATATATTAATATAGAACTACTACTACAGAGCCTGACACATAATAAGCAGGCTATCAGGATTTACGATGATGATTTTTTTTCTTACTTTTAGACATAACAGTAGTTTCCCGACTTCAGTTAAGTGTAACTGGATTAACTGGAAGTTAACTGTTTAAAACTGAAGTTCAAGTGTTTTAAGCTATTTAAAATTATTTAAATCATTAGAAATGACTAGAGTGTTGGTGAGAAGGGATTTAAAGAGCTGGGAGAAGGGAAGCTGATTTTTCAGCCTAAGTAATGTTAAACTTTCTTAACTGCTATTTCTTACCCTCCTGCTTTTTATCTTGGTCAAAGGCAGGAGTAAGCATGGTGGAGTGAAAACAGCCCATGCTTTGACAAAACCACCTAACCTCTCTGAGTCTTTCTCCTGGAAAGAAATGCCCCTTCTTCCAAAGTTTGTCTAAAACATTAAATGATAACATTCATGAATTGCATAGCACAGGGATTCAGCATATAGTAGGGACTTGATGAATGCTAATTTTTCTTTCAAAGTATCTATTTTGAATGACTGTGATCCACACAAATGGAGTTTTTATTAGGATGCAGTCAATATTTAGTGTCAATCAGAAAACATTTCCAAAACCGTTTTTGAGAAAGATGTGTATTCAAGAAAAGAAAGATGTTTCATAGTTTAGATAGAATGTCAACAGACAGCGTTACAGAGGCCTGTAGGCCACTACTAGTAAGGAAGGTCTTAGCACGCGTTTTTATCATTTTCCTTTCTCGCTGGCAAGCGCTGCACAGACTTGGTCTCCTGTTGAGAAAGCCCTACAGCGAAAGAGTAAGGCAGTTTTTCAGGCCACGCTCCTGTCTGTCGGCTGACTTGAGTGGTTGGAGGCTTCCATGGGATATGTATGTGTTTATTTCCCTTTGGTTTTCCTCAGGTCTAAATCCACTTGATCCAGGCAGCCAAACTCCCTCTTCACTCGCCTTAATAGTGATGTTTGGAGAGCCAAGCATTTTAAGTGTAACAAATTGCCATTGTTAACAGCTGCAATTATGAATAAATTTGATCTTGAAAGAAGCCATGGCACTGTAACTCAATAACTTTGTAACACAGCTATCATTATAATAAGGATAAAGTACCACAGAGTCTTCCTGGTGAGACATCAGCTTTCTTGAGCAGGAGAAGAAGGAGAGGGAGCTAGACAAGGATGTGCTTCCCCTCCCTCCCGGGAGGATCATTAGCCAACTTGTACACTTGTAAATTCATAAGCTGCATCCAGGTCTACAGACACAAAGACAGATTATTGATGTTCCTTGAGTGTTAAAATGACTGATGAACTTAATCTTAACGATAATATACCTACAAAGAAAAAATGCTTCCCTGATGACAGTCTCAGAAATCATGGACAAACTACACAGGCGGCAGGTGGCAGGGTGGTGGGGGGGTGAACATGCCTGTTTCTAGAAACAAAATTCCAAGTATGTTCAAAATCACTTGGTTTTCTCTGTTTCCATGTACTGTTTAGTCACACAATTACCAATTATTAATCTTATTAATTATTAATTCAGATGGCTTCCTGTCCTTTTATTCCTATTTGAAGTTTATCCGTTTAGCACCTTTTGGTGCAATGCTAAGTCCAAAGTTTTCTGTATCACTGTTTCCTTCTTGATTCTTAGCTCAGAGAAAAGAGGGAAGCTTATCATCCCCACAGGATTTTACTGAGGCAAATAAGCCTAATTTCACTTCTGCTTTAATTCTTACAATAATGACAAAACTACATAGAAATCTTTTTTCTTTTACTAAGGTCTGGTTATTCTGACTTAAAATTTCAAAAGTGTGGGGATTTGATAGCTGCCTAATACGTTTCTAGTGAATATTGAGCAAATGAACAAAGCAAGCTCTTTGTTTTGCTATTTCCAACTCTATTATGAATGCACACACACACGCATGTAAGTAAAACGACCAAATTGTTTCTGCTTTCACAGAAAATGCAAGAAGCAAGAAGAGACAAGCAGGTTTCATCCCAGTAGGCACCTGGCAGCTTCTCACATTTGGCACTGATGTCTGACCAAAACAAAAGCACAATCTTCTGGTGAAATTCATCCCTTCATCAGTCGCTCAGCTCACTAAAAACCGGCATCAAGCAGACTTACTGTTAGGCAACTTGACCTGGTGTAACCGCTGCCACATAGCAACCCAGTGAAATATTTATTGGTGGTTCTTACTGCTCTGTGGAGCCCTCCCCTCTCCCATATCCTTTCTTCCCAATCTCACTTTTCTTGCTCCTTTACCATCAAATCTTTGCCCTTGGTACTCAGTACATCAGGGTGAATTATACATACTTGCTTCTGAAATGAGACTAGAAAATCAAAATATTTGTCCTGCCAAGGAGAGAAAAATGCTCCAAATCCAATTGAAAAAAATCACCCGTAAGACAGACACTTCAAACTATGAAATTCAAACAGTTAATGATATTTTTTTCAGGCTTCCAAAGTCAAAATGAAAAATGTCATGTAACACATACTGACATCTTGGATTTACAAGCTGCAAATTTCATATGAGTGAAATAACTAAACACTTTTTTTCCAGATCATATAATTCACACCTCTAGCAACTCCTGACTATGCATTTGTCCCATGTCTGATAGAGGACTGGGGATTTACAAATAAACACCAAAACCTGAGTAGGGCAAATCCACCTCATAGCAGAATTAAAAATCTATTACACTTGGTGTATAGCAGCTTTATACATATTTGCCAAAATCTGATATGATCCAAATGTCCTTCAACAAGTGAATGGATAAACTGTGGTCTAGCCACACAACAGAACACTACTCAACAATAAAAGAGCTTCCCTGGTGGCTCAGATGGTAAAGAATTTGCTTGCAATGTAGGAGACCTGGGTTTGAGCCCAGCATTGCGAATATCCCCTTGGGAAGGAAATGGCAACACATTCCGGTATTCTTGCTTTGAGAACTACATGGACAGAGGAGCCTGGTGGGCTACAGTCCGTGGGATCCCAAAGAGTTGGACATGACTGAGTGACTAACACTTTTCTTTCAGCAATAAAAAGGAACAAACCACTGATACACATACAACCTTGTGCATGAAATCTCAAATGCATTATACTAGGTGAAAGAATCCAGACTCAAAAGGCTACAAACTATAGGGATGGAAAACAGATCAGTGGTTGCCAGAAGCTGGGTGTGGAGGAAGGGGGATGACTACAAACGATGCAGAAGAATTTCCAGTGGTGATGGGACTGATCTATATATTGTGGCGGTGGTTACACAGCTGTCTACATTTATCAAAATTAACAGAACTATACACTAAAAAGGACAAATTTTACTCTGTAAATTAGACCTTAATTTAAAAAAATCAATTTACAGTAGGAAAAAATTAAACAGTGATTTTCTTCGGGAGGGAGACTAGTGACTGGGGAAGAGGCTTGGGGGGTGATGGGAACAATCTATATCCTGAAAGGGTTTTAGGCTGCACATATGTATGCATTTGTCAGATCTCCAAGACTATACATTTAACATTTGTGAGTTTCACTGTATATGAAGTTTACATTAAAAAAAAAAAACAACCAGAAAGCAAATATATTAATGGCATGCATGCTGAAGTACTTGAAAGGGAATAGACTGATGCTTGCAATTTATTTTTAAATACATCAAAAACCAGACGGATAAATGGATAAATGATCACAGACAGGTGCATAGATATGCAAATTAAATGGACTAATAGATGAGTAAAGATGGATAGGTACATAGATAGGAGATTAAAAAAGCATGTAAATGCTAAAGATGGACTCTAGACAGCAAGTATAATGGTGATCACTTTAAATTCTTTAATTTTGCTGTATATCTGAAAATCATAATGAAATGGGGAAAACCAACTATAAAGAATTAAAATATATACATAACACAGTGAAGATTTTAAAGGATTTAATAAAAACATATCCAAGCTTAAAAAGCTGTTAGGTACCATTTTCCCCATGACTATTCTTTCTAGTCATGTAACATATCAGATTCAAAACTTGTAAATTATGCCACAAATGCAGAGAGCTGTGCTTGTCACTTCACAGTTTGCTCAACTATAAATTTGAATTAGACACATAAGGCTAAACATGGGCTCTACTTACACTTCTGATAAGAGAAAACTGACTCTTAAAGAATGGCTTCCTAATTTCCCTACCACTGTTATTAAGTCATATGCAGGATGCTAGAACTGATGCAAAAGGGAGAAACACTCTAAATTTTATTCCCAGTGAGATAATCGCAATGCCCCTCAAAGGTGGAGCTGGCGAGTCAAGGAATTGGAAAAGTCCAGCTCTCTGTACTAATGATTCATCTTGTTATCTTCCTTTAGAGCCACACGGGAGCCTTTGCCCTCTCAGGGGGTAATTTAGCAGTCTCAGGTTCTGTTCCAGGCTGGACTTCCAACCTGTTCCTGCTGCTACTGCTGCTGCTGCTGCTAAGTCGCTTCAGTCGTGTCCGACTCTGTGTGACCCCATAGACGGCAGCCCACCAGGCTCTGCCATCCCTGGGATTCTCCAGGCAAGAACACTGGAGTGGGTTGCCATTTCCTTCTCCAATGCATGAAAGTAAAAAGTGAAAGTGAAGTCGCTCAGTTGTGTCCGACTCTTAGCGACCCCATGGACTGCAGCCCACAAGGCTCCTCCATCCATGGGATTTTCCAGGCAAGAGCACTGGAGTGGGGTGCCACTGCCTTCTCCGAACCTGTTCCTATCAGTTAATAACAACTACTGGTTAGAACTCATGTCTAAGGAGTTGGAACTTTCTCTTGTGAAGGGGCACCGTTACAATGACACTGCTTTAAAATCTACAATACCTACAAATCTGCACAGCTGATCAGAAGGCTGATAAATAGATGCTTTCATTTCAAATGCCCTTGTTGTGGCTGCTTTCAGGTTAGCTGTAGTGACCCCCCCCCGACCCCCCCCCCCCCCACACACAGAGTCAGGTATACAGAGCTCAGCCACAGAGAAAATTGGCTTTGTCTCTTGGAATCAAGAAGAACAGTTTGTAAAATGTTTTACTAGGGGCTGAAAGAGATTTTCTACCAAACAACAAAGAAGCAATTATCATGGGTGGGGACAGGGGAACTTTAATGGCATTACTATAAGCTAGGGAATCAATCTAAATGTCCCAACATACATATATGGTAAATAAATAATGGTTACTCTAAGCAGGTTCTTATATAATGGTAACGAACACTTCATGACATAGGAAACATGGGAAATCTCCTGATTTACTGTGGTCATGGTAGAAGGTGGTTTTGATCCATTTTTACCCCTAGCTGTGCCTTACGGTAGTTACATGTACTAATGTCTCAGTATCAGTATGCTTTTTCATAACTATAGTCTCAAAACAATTTGCCTATAAATTAGCATTGTCAGACATACAAAACAATAACAGAGAACGCTCAGTTAACTTTCCATTTCAGGTGAAAACATATTATTTTAATAGAAGTATGGCCCACACAATATTTGGGACATGCTGGTATTAAGAATATATTCTGTTACTTGGAAGCCTAAATATAAATAAAAACTTGAAAGTGTTCGTGAAAAGCTTTTAAAACTTTATTAAGGGGAACTTCCCTGGTGGTCCAGTGGTGAAGGCATTGTGCTTCCAATGTAGGGGGGCACAGGTGTGAACCCTGGTCAGGTAACAAGGGTCCCGCATGGAACTAGGACCCGACATGCCACATAGTGTGGCCAAAACAACCAAAACCAAAACCCAAAAAGTATTAATTGATGCTTCAAAAGTCTCAGTTTTCCAGTGTTGTTGGAATTGTATTTGAGGATAGGAACTAATGCTAAGAACTAGGTTTTCTGGCTTCCAGCCTGGACTTTAGGTTTACTAGGTGGTAAGCTCCATGGGTAAGCCCCACAGGGAAAAGCTCTGGTGTCTAGCCCAGTATTTTGCACAAGATAAGCTCTCAAAATTATACCTGGAGAAAGTAAATGAAAGAAGGGCTGAACTCCAGATAGTCCTCGCATGCTATCTCATTTCTGGGAGAATCCAGTTTTCCCTGTATTGGGTAATGGCCCCATTTTTTCCCCCAAGTCTCCATGGAGTCTCCATCTTTCTTATATTTTCTCGTGAATAGATGGATCTGAAAAGGGGCTTCCTGCTGGTCCAAAGAGTAAGTCTGCAAAGCTTGTCCATATATTCAGGGACATTACTGGAACATTCTTTCTAGAGCAAAGGCTGACAGCTTGATCTGGGGCCAAGTAAATTTGCACTAAGACACAGTCCTGCCCTTCATCTGCTCACTCTGCTCGCCTTTTGCCCTTTTTATTTCTGGGGTGTGGCATCACTGCCTAGGCTTGAAAACTCAAACCTGAAAACACTTGTTTAGCCTTGTCAACAGATTAAAGAAGAATCTACATCCCACCAACAGTTTCCATGAATTGTGCCCACCCTTATTCAATCTGATTTTATTTTTGGCCTCTTCTATTTCTACTTCCTACCTACCATTCTCACTACCCTCCCAATATATTTCTAATTTCCAAGGCAAGCTTTTAAAAATTTGTTCCCTTGTTGTTGTCTGTTCAGAAGGTATTATTTCTCTAAAAACCACATAAAATATTAAATTCCTTAGAAGAACTTGTGTTAACTATGTCTTGCTATACAAAACTGACTTTTGGAATTCATGAGCATCAGTAATAATAACTACCATTCTTTTTATCATACTTTTGTATCAGTGAGAGACAGGTACTGTGAAAACAAAGAAGCAATGTTACCTGTTCCTCATTTATCATACGCATTGCTGAATAGGTAAGGTCTGTATCTGTCTCAAGACTAACCAGATTATTCTCAAGTCTAATTGCAAAATTCACTCTTTCGGGTAGAACAGGGTCCAGGGGGAGAGCTGAATGTGCTAAGAAATATTCTAAGTACTGGGAGAAAGAGAAGGAGGAAGTTTGGAAAGACATTAGAACAGGAATATGAAAAGGGAACATTTGATGGGCAGTGTGGACCAACATTGGAGAAGGAAATGGCAACCCACTCCAGTGTTCTTGCCTGGAGAATCCCAGGGATGGGGGAGCCTGGTGGGCTGCCATCTATGGGGTCGCACAGAGTCGGACATGACTGAAGCGACTTAGCAGCAGCAGCAGCAGTGGACCAACAGCAAAATCACAAGTGACATTGGTTCAAGATGGTAATTAATGGCTCAGAATGAAAGTCAGAAAATAGATCACCTGCTCCATGATTTTACAAATGAAACAAGCCCAGTGAGGAGTGACCTGCTAATAGCAAGTTGAGCTAGGAGAATTGCTAAGACCAGAATCCAAATATCCCAACTCGATTCAATACTTCTTTCATTTTATGAAACAGTCTCTCCAACTGGCTGCCCCAAAATGAGATAGTACTGTGTATGTCACCATAAAATGATGATTTCTAAGCAAATTGAGAGACAGTTATAGCCCCTATGTTTATTATTTCCTCCATCATTTATTTTCCTATAAAAGTTAATTTGTAAATATCATTTATTCATTCATTTATTCTCCTATTGATGGTCCTTATGTGCCAGATATGACTCCAGGTCAAGGGTATACTACAGTTAATTAGATGGTGCTCCTACTCTTACTGAGTCTTATCCTGGAAGGGAACACCCACAATAATCAAATAAAGAAACAATATGGTTTCAAATTCAGATAGGTATCAAAGAGGAAATTAATATGTAAAGCTAGACAGGAGATGGGCAGATGAGCTTAAGGATGTATATTAGCAAGGATGACTCCTGAAGGTCCTTCAAAATAGGTGACATTTGCTTTGATATGTGAATGGTGAGAAGAAACCTTTATGCAAAGACCAAAGGAAATTTGTTCCAGCCAAAGGGAAAGAGTTTGGTGTTTATAGAAAGAGGTCAATGTGACTGCAAGTGATAAACGAGAAAGAGGCATTTCAAAGCCTAGCTCATGGAGGTAGGAAGAGGCCAGATCATGATGGCCCTGAAAGGTCATTAAGAAAAAGGATTTTACTCCAAAGTCCATGGAAAGTCTTTACAAGACTTGATCTCTGTACAGTTTAAGAAGTTTACTCTCTGTGGAGAAAGACTGCAGAAGAACAAGAGTGGAAGTGGAAGCAATTGCTGTGGTCCAAGTCAAGGACAAGGGTGGGCTAACCAGGCTGGTGGCAGTGCAGGAGAGGAGAGCCCAGATTCACAGCTTCAAGAAAAATTTCAGTGGTGGAGCCAGCAGGATCTCTTACTGGTTCCAAGAGGGGAAATGAGGAAAAGGGAGAGAATCAAGAATAGATTGCTCTATTTTTGGCTAGGATATCTAGATAAATTACGGTGCCATTTACTTGAAAGGAAAAGTGCCACGGTGATGGATGGAAATTTAAAGTATTGTATATGTCATATAATGGTTTTGATGCTTACTAGATATCTAATTGGAGATGTCAGGGAGGTGAGAGAAGCAGATGTAAATTAGAAGCAAGGACACCAGCATAAAGCTGAGCCCTGAGCTCCCTAAAATTTATAGGTGAGGTGGTGGAGAACCACCCAGAAAGAGTTGTTTTTCAAGAAGGAGCAAATGATCAATCCCCATATCAAGTGAAAGATACAGGCAGATGAGAAAAGAAATTAACTCACCAGACATGAAATATCAAAGCATTGTTGATATCAACAAAGACAGGGTCAGCAGAAACAGTTTTTTAAAAGTCATACAGTGTGGAAAGGTAATTATTAAGAGTTATTTTTATGTGTTTGTATTTCCTTCCAAACCTATACTGCATATAACTACACACACATATACACAGGTCTTTTTATTTGTTTGTTTTTAAATATAAAACGTAAACAGGATAGGCCCTTCTATACCATTGTTGTTGTTTTTTTTTTTACTTTACATATTATTTTCAAGATTTTTCCTTACCAGTATGTATAGATTTATAACACCATTTTAATGGAGAACTTACTATTTTATTATAAGAATTTAACCTATGCTTTTGATCTTTTCTTATATGTACAAATTGTTATACTGTACTATACATCAATATTTCCCTGAGTACATGCATGAACAATGATGAGTCTTCAAATGAGGGGAGAATCAATGCTCAGAGGAAACTAAGGGCTCACTCCCCAGAGATCAGAGCAAGAATAAGGATCCAAAGGTTCTTTATGCTGTACCATATTGTCTCTTTTTTATGTCATAGAATTGATTGACATTTGGTAGAATTGAGCACAGAAACAAAATTCACAAGCGCTTTTTAACAAATCATGCCTTTTCAATGGTGATGTTTTAGTTGGATCTCTTATTTACTCTCACATTCATTAAAATAAAGACATAAATCAGTACGTTTCTCTTCAAAGTCAGACAAATAAAACAGCTTTGAGCTTTGTTGTTGTTGCTGGCTTTTGTTGTTTTTTTGCTGTTTTCGCTTATTGCTTACTTATTATATCCTAACTTGCCCAAGAGTTCAACAGAATCTGTGGCTCTAAAGTTCCCTTCTTAAGACATGTTACAGACCAAATGTTTGTGTTTCTGCAAAATTCATATGTTGAAACCTAATACTCAACGTGATGCCATCTAGAGGTCTGGCCTTTGGAAGGTAATTAGGTCATGAGGGTGGAGCTCCTATAAATGGGATTAGTGCTGTTATAAAAGAGATCTCAGAGTGCTCCCTTGCCTCTTCTGCCAGGTGATATTACAGTAAGAGGATGACTGTCTATGAATCAGGAAGTGGGCTCTCGCCAGACACGAAATCTGCCAGCACCTTGATCTTGAACTTGATCAAGTTCATCACCTTGAACTTCCCAGCCTCTAAGACAAGAAGAAATAAACTTCTGTTGTTTACAAGCTACCTTGTCTATGATATCTTGTCCTAAGCAACCTGAACTAAGAACAGACCTATCTAGAAATTCAGAATGTTGTTTTCATTCCATTTTCATTTCATCACCCCCTGTTGTAGAAGCTGATACCTTAGAAATTCTACATAAAATAAGAAAGTAATAAAGATTTTACATTTGACATTTCCTTCAAGTGACTGAAGCGGCAAAAATCCATAATCTACCCTGCTGCTGCTAAGTTGCTTCAGTTGTGTCTGACTCTGTGTGACCCCATAGACGGCAGCCCACCAGGCTCCCCCGTCCCTGGGATTCTCCAGGCAAGAACACTGGAGCGGGTTGCCATTTCCTTCTCCAATGCATGAAAGTGAAAAGGGAAAGTGAAGTCGCTCAGTTGTGTCCAACTCTTAGCGACCCCATGGACTGCAGCCTACCAGGCTCCTCTGTCCATGGGATTTTCCAGGCAAGAGTACTGGAGTGGGGTGCCATTGCCTTCTCCATAATCTACCCTACGCCTGTCCTATCTAATTCCTCTTCCTCTTTTTACATGGTCATTACTTTATTTGTTGTTTGTTCTTTTCTTCAACTTATCCTGTTTCTTCCAGGTTTCATTTCCTGTTGAGACTGTTGTCAGTGGAAAACTGGTCAAAAACATAAGAAGAGCTGGAATGAACATTCCCCACACCACCACCACTGTGTCCTCACCTGCAGCAGCCCCTTCCTCAAAACTCAAGAGCCCTGAGCTTATTATTTATCCTTAAAAATCTTCATATTTTGGTTTGGAGACTAAGACATAGAGAAAAATCATGCTTGATCCACCCAGAGGAGTGTGACTGACACAATGAAACCAGCGTTCAGGTCAGGATAAGACCGAGGCCAAATTATGAAGGTGCCTGCTTTCCCACCTTGCCCATCTCAGGGATGACAACCTGGGGTGCCCTTCGGATGCTTTTTTGTTGGTCCCATGCATATGTTTAAACTTTTAAATCATTGGCCAACATTTCAAATTGAGAAAGGTCCTGTGAAAGTCCAGACTTGCCGGTTCTGAAGTGGCAAACCCAGGCCAGCTCGCCAACACGATGCTGCTGGGCAGTGGCTACTCCCGCACGCATGGCAGGGGCTCTCCCCTCTGTCCTATGCCCACTGATTTTCCATCTGGCCCATCATACTTTTTTCTTATCTCCAATCCACTGTGGGCATGTGAGTTTATAACTTTGGAAATGAAATGCTGCCAAGTGCTCTCTAATAAAGATTTGGCAACTTTTCCAAAGTAGCTTAAAAAACTACTTTTTGAATTCACTCCTGTCTATAAGGGATTTGGGTCATGACCCAAACTTTCCCATCAGAGAACCTAGCAGTGTACAATCTGACTCTCTGGTTTCTGATCATTTTGACATCTAGGAGATGTGAAAAGAAGACAGAAAAGAAGGGAAGGCGGAGGACTTAGTGGCATCTGTACCCACACACTCCTCTGTCTCTGCTACACTCCCAGCCATCCTGCCATTATACCTGCATCACAGGTTGCAAACTTACAGCTGAAATGCTTCTCCCAGGAGTCTACACAGTCTAATGGGATTTGCAAAGGCACAGAAATGCTATCAAAAGTTGAAGCCAGGACTTTGCTATAGCAGTCACATTTCATAACTGGAGAAAGGTGGTTAAAGGAGGTCATCCAGAACAAGAGAGCCCCCCATCATGCCTGTTGAGCACTACATCCACATCCTCTCTGCTTATCATCAGACTCAAGTCTACACTCCTTCCAGAAGAACACAAGGCATTCTCAAGATACCTGGTAACTACTTTCATTCACTGGTGAGATCCTGTGAGGCAAGCGTGCAGTCATCAGGGTTATGACACATGCTGAAAACACACAGCCTCAGGTTCCTGCCCCAGAGGAGACAGCCCCTCTCGTCCAAATGAACATACCCAGAATCTGCCCACACAGTCACTGAGCACAAGCCCAGGAATGTTGTTATAAAACTGCACTTCACAGAACAAAGTGAAATCATGAAGTTAGCATCAATTTCAGACCAGAGAGCAGAAAACTAACCTACCAGAGAAAGCAGTCCAGGGGAGCCCCAATTGCAATGAGGGCACGTGAGGTGAGAGGAAGTGGGGCAGCAGCCGGAACAGGAAGCACTTGTACTCAGGGTAGAAGGAATGTGGAAGAGGCAAAGCTGTGGTTCATGCCTGGGAATAGGGCAAGATGGAGCGCAGACACTCCTGAGCATCTGTTTCTAACTGAATAAGGTTTTTTTACTTTCAAAGGTCCCCTGGGCAGATCAGGTGTGTGCCAACAACTTATAAATGGTTTGCTTCAGAGTTAAGAAAAAGAGTAAACTAATGCACTGGTTGTCTCCATAGATCAGTGATATATCAATCTACAGTGAAGATAAACTGATTCTGAAATTATAAAGTGAATCCATGGGAAATGGAGTTTGCCTGATAAATAGATGTATACAACTTTTCAGGAACATGACCACTACGTACAACAAAGTACTCCTGTACTCTCACTTTACTCCATCACATGGCCTTTTTAAAATTAGTTTTTATTGGAATATAGCACATACACATGCACAATTGCTTTACAATGTTGTATTCATTTCTGCTGTACAGCAAAGTGCATCAGCTACATGTATACATGTGCAAAAGTGCGAAGTCGCTCAACTGCATCCAACTCTGCAACCCCATGGACTGTAGACCACCAGGCTCCTCTATCCATGGATTCTCCAGGCAAGGATACTGGAGGGGGTTGCCATGCCCTCGTCTAGGGGATCTTCCCAATCCAGGGATCAAACCTGCATCTCTTATGTCTCCTGCATTGGCAAATGGGTTCTTTACCTCTAGTGCCACCTGGGAAGGCCATGTGTACATACATCCCCTCTTTTCTGGATTTCCTTCCCATTTAGGTCACCAGAGAGCACTGTGTACAGCCCCCTGAGCTATACAGTAGGTTTTCATTAGCTATCTAGTTTATACATGGTATCAATAGTGAGTGTGTATACACACACACACATACAATGGAATATTACTCAGCCATAAGAAGGAATAAAACTGGATCATTTGCAAAGATGTGGATGGACCTAGAAACTGTCATACAGAGTGAAATAAGTCAGAAAGAGCAAAACAAATATCATATATTAATGCATATATGTGGAATCTAGAAAAATGGTATACATGATCTTGTCTGCAAAACAGAAATAGAGACACAGACCCAGAGAACAAGCATATAGACACTAAGAGGGGAAGAGGGCAGTGAGATGAACTGGGACATCATGTGGTCTTCACCCTTGAGGCAAAAAGAAAAATTCCTATCATCTGAAAATCAAATCCTGGATACAACAGGTGCCAACCGGGATTAGCAAGGAATTTGAACTTACCTTTCTTCCTTCACAGGTTTGATTTCATCTGATCTTGCCAACTATCTCTAATTACTTCATTCTCCCTTCTTGTCTTTTTCCTACACTCCTTTAGCTCATTGTACAAAGTTTGAATGCCCTGCTCTAAAATTCCCTTCAGAGGAAATGGCTTATGTGTAAATATAACAAATGAGCAATTTCTCTGTAAACTAAAGCTTTGAACTTAATTCTGGGCCACACTGACAGAGGACCAATTGCAGTTCTGTATGACTAAGTGATGCACTCCAACTATATAAAGAGCTGTTATGTATAAATCTAGGTAAAAGTAGATCCTACAGGTAGAAGTTACAGGCAAGCAGATTTTAGCTCAACACGTTAAATCTCTTCAATTTTAGAAATGTTTGCCTTGTCCATTACTCAGCTTTCTGTCATTGGGCATGTTTAACAGATCTGAAAATGATCCTCACAGGAATATGATGGAGGGTATGCCAGCTATTAAATAAGAAAGAGAGAAGTCTTACTCTAAGGAGCCTATGCTGCTGCTGCTGCTGCTAGGTCGCTTCAGTCGTATCCAACTCTGTGCGACCCCATAGACGGCAGCCCACCAGGTTGCCCCATCCCTGGGATTCTCCAGGCAAGAACACTGGAGTGGGTTGCCATTTCCTTCTCCAATGCATGAAAGTGAAAAGTGAAAGTGAAGTCGTTCAGTCATGTCCGACTCTTTGTGACCCCATGGACACAGCCTACCAGGCTCCTCCATCCATGGGATTTTCCAGACAAGAGTACTGGAGTGGGCTGCCATTGCCTTCTCCAAGGAGTCTATGACTGCACAGTAAATAAAACAATGTTAATAGTTTTTCCGTATTTGAGATACACAGCTATACAACACCCATACAACACCATGGGTTGATAAGATGAACTTTAGGAAAAAATAAGAGGATAAATTGCTCATCCCTGAGACCAGAGCAGAAGGTAATACTATCCTATATTTGGATAAAAATTGATCTTTATATCTGAAGACAGAAAAGGGATCAGAAAAGATAAGAGATTGAAAGGCCAATATCTTCGAGATAAAATCTAATGGGCAAAGGCAGTCGTTGTGTTTGCATATTAAATATACATGGAGAGGTCATGGGGGCTCACTGAGTAACAGTTTATATTTTTTGTTTTTAAAAGCCTGCTCTAAGGGAAATGTAGGATTCTGACTTTCTGTTCTGGGGAAGGAGAAGAATGAAAGAAAAGTATCTCCTCTGCCCCCGCCTGTATCTGCATGGGCAGCTAAAGAGCTGTAAAGAACTTTTATTCCCAAGAGCTCCTGTAGATTACACCCTCTTTGACCAAAATGCCAAAGGGCTGGCAAAGATTTCTAAGCAGATTAATGAGAGGCTTCTGGGAATCTTAACTCAAGACTGCAGTTTCTCAAATTTAACCTAGGTCTCTTGGAGAAAAGTTGGTGAGTCAAGAACATTATAAGACTCACCCTTCCAACTGCTGTAACACTGTACCAACACTTTTCGGGGAACTGTGTTATTACTGTATAGCGATGCTATCTTAGAAGTCTGTGGATCCCTGTCATTTGAAAGCTAATCATAACATACTGTTAACATATGGGAATCCAGTCTATTCTTGTTCTCTGCACTCATGTGCCCCAACTGACCACAGCATTTTCTTAGCACCAAGAGGGTTATTCTTACAACATTGCTACTTTTGCATATCCTTCTTTAGAACCCTCTAAGTAAAAACGATAGCAGGGAGAAGAAGGAGCCATGCAATTTACTCCAGCAAGTAAAAGCTAGGATCTGTTGAGTGTATGTATTCCTTGCAATTCACCCATGTGTGTCTTCCTATTCTGGAGACGATGATGAACAAAAATAACTTCACGCATCACCAATGTTTTCCACCAAGCCATTTCACATGGTCCATCCCCTAATCATAAAAGTGCTTCCAACTCTGGCACACAAAGCACCCACCACACACACACCCAAGATTAAAGAAAAGGAGATCTGCCTAGAAAGCAAGTCACACTGACACTTTATACTCCCCATGAGGTCTGCTGGGAGTGAAAAAATATAAAGTCAGCCAATAGAAATTTACATAGTCTCCAAGTCTTTCCCCACAAAACAGTTATTAATTAGGTGGGAGGAAAACTTTATTTTTAAAATAAAAAAAAACTGGCAGACACCACCTTCATCAAGTAACCGAAGTTAAAATCAAGGAAAATGAAACACATCAATGTCATGTACCTCTGGGAAGAACACAGCACTTATCGGGTTCTTACCAAGCCTGAATCTAATCTCAAACAATCAGACAAGCCCAACTTGAGAGATTCGCCAAAATAATTGGTCAGTACTCTGCAAAAGTTCTAGATCGTGAAAGAAAAGAGAGGGGAAGAGAAGGGAAAGGAAGGAAAAAGAAAACAAAAAGAAGATGAAGATGAAGTGTGACAGTGTTTATACCGAGGGGGCTTGGGGAACATGACAACTGATGTGCTCCTGGCTCTGAAAAGAGAGAACTGGCAAGATATGAATAAAATCTGTAAATCAGATAGTAATACTGAATCGATGTTAATATCCAGATTTTACCAAAATGTGAGCCAATGTATATCCGGTTATGTGTCAAAAATGTCCATGGTTTTAGTAAATACACAGTGAAGTATTTAAAGGGGCATTGTGTCTGCAATTCGCACCCATATTTTCAAAAAGAAACATATACATACCTGGAACTGCATGTGTATAGAGAGGAGAGAGAGAAAAAGATCAAGTAAACATGATAAAATGTAAAAAGTGTTAACATTTGGGGAATCTGGAAAGCAAACATAGGAATTCTTCATAATGCTTTTGCAACTTCTCTGTAATAAAGTTGTTTTTTGTTTGTTTTTTTTTTTTAATTAAAAAGGAAACTTAACCTCGCAGGCCTGAGCTTTTTGAGGAGGAAACTGAGAAGGAAGAAGAATATAGTAGACCCCATCTCCTTCGCTCCTCCATCCCCAACACTGAGAAGCACTGTAACATCTTGTAATTAAAAAAAGCTATATCTGAAAGCTACTGTGGGAGGCTGCCGCAAGCTCGCTAAGAGGACTACCCTACCCACAAATCCTCAAAGCCTAACACAGGGGCTGGCATATCCCAGAGGCTCAAGAAATGACCAGTTGAAGGAATGATCGGACTTTAAGAAATATCTGAAAAAAACTGTGGGCAATTGCCCATTTGGGGCCCTCCATCTGCAAAGTTGGTAGAGCTGTGGCATCTCTTGTATAAACAGCTGGATGGGAAAGAAGGGCAGGCGTGTCAGAATGAGGAGGAAGGTACAGTCCTACCCTGGGCTGTTCCTTGCGCTGAGGAGGAGGAGGAACTGAGTTGTGTACCCTGAGGCTGGCATGAACCAGCCCTGCTTCTCTGCGCTGGGTGGGGAAGGATGAACACATCGAGCACTGTGTGTTCCAGCATCCGAGGTCTCGGTTGGGTCCTGCACGCGCAATCTGATACATTGAGATAGGAAGGGGAGACAGCGTCCCCAAGAAAACATTAAGGATTGAAACAGCTCTATGTTTTCTTCTGTTCTAACCTCCCAAACCAATTAGTACTCGGATTTTCAAATTCACATTGGCTATGCACATGAGGTCTGAAATTAAAATCATTTAAATTACTGAAGTTCAAGAAAGCTTTGGAAAAGTTAACAGATGAAAAACGTGACTCCGCTTCAAAAACTCTGCTAATTCAAGAACGTCCTAACAGATTGCTTTTCCAGTAACATTTAATTCTGAATAGAGATGAAGGGGAAATATATATATTTATATAATCCACAGGCTGCCAGAGTATTAAGTATCATGGGATGTTCCTCTAACCCATGGAAAATTGGGCCTTATGACAAAAGCGTTTTTTCTAACCACCAAGATATAATTTTACAATCATGAACACTGTGTGATAATATTCCAGAAAAAAATTAAACAAGGCAAACTGTGGCACATAACCGAGGGCAGGACTCCAAACTGCAAACCTGATTTGCATATTAATTCAAATAGGGACCTTGTTGCTTTAATAAGGAATATAATTTTCGAGGAATCTTGAGGTGAAATTGTTATGCTCACTGGTAGGGACTTGCTGACCAATTTATTTGAAAATGAGCTCATACAGTAAACCCTAATCATAACGAGGAAAAAGCAACGCTTCCTAACAAGTAAACAACAAACATGAGCCCACAGGTGACCAGGTTGGTACCCCTGTCCTCTCTTCATCCTTACTTACCATATCTGGGAGGCCAAGTGGTTCTCTGTCAGAGACAATCCCTTCCTCCAACTTAGTAAGGACAGGCAGTTAACTCATCCCCAGAGCTTTAGGTGCCAGTTAACGAGCCTGTTTGTCCCTAATACAACCCCACCACTTACTATCTCTCATTTCAAAGCTGAACTGCCACCAACATGGACTGGGTGAATCTAGACATAGAAACAGATGTCCTCCTAGCTTCTCCCAGGATTATGCTTTCTGTACAGCCCAAAAGGATTGGGGTCAAGAGAACGTGTAAGAAAGATCTCTGATGAGCCCCCAAGAGAAGTAGCCAGCTTCTATCTATTCTGTGCTCAGAATTCCTCCTGTCTCAGACATGGTCTAGGCCATGGTCTGGTCTTTGAGCTCCCAATGGACTGGCTGTATTAATGCCAACTGAAACTGCAAGGATCACGGTGACCTGAAGCTTCTGGAAGAGACCCCTCTATGGAGCTCAGATAGAACTTCAGATTTGTATGCAAATACGCAGAAGGTATGGTCTCCTTAACACTTCACTATTTCTGAATACATCCCTATCTGCCCTCACATATATACCCTTTTCATTTCTCTATGACAACTCCTACTTCTGATAGCCCTGGGCTGTTCTACAACTAGGATGATACAGGCACTTCAATAAGAAATCAAACCATCGCCTATTTTTGGTCTGAAAAGGAAACAAAGATACTGGATAGTATGATCACTCTTGAAATTTAAGCCTTCGTGCTAGTTACCAGCTCCTAGTGTGAGATTACCAATGAAAAATGCAGAAGATCTATCTCTTGGTCCCCACCCAGCTGGTTCTTCTTACCTTTGGTTCCATTGAAATGAAACTGTGGGTTCCTCTGCTTGAGAGAACTGACCTTTTAATCGTCCTGCTGTGATAGAAGTGGTAGTAATCCTTCAGGGCCCCGATCTGTAAAGGTAGGAGGGAAGGAACAAAAGAGAGTTCATGTATTAAAACATCTTCATTTTCCTGGTTTTTCATTAAAATAAGAACACTAAACCAAAAAAAAAAACACACAAAAAACCCATAAATTATGCAGTTGCTGGCCGCGCTTCAATGTTACTTGAACCTTGGTGATCACTTTTCAAAAGAAAGACATGTGATATGAGATGAGCGTCCTTGACGCAGTGACTGCAGAACTAAAGATTATAATGGGGCAGCCTAGGCTCTCCCTATCTCCTTTTTAATGTTTAATTTATATGCAGCATTTTAAGTAATTCTATATCAATCTATATCCAAATGTGGGAAAGAAAAAAAAAAATCGAATAGCTATCTGGTTATAAAAACACATTGCATTTTGTTTGCTCTGATAAATGTACAATGAAAGACCTTGTTAGATTACTTATATCATTAATTTGAAACAAGTCCTAAGCAGTTTATCATTTGCAAAGAAAACACTACTTAGTTTGTTTCCTGACTTCAGTAGACAGTATAAATACATAGCCTTTATTCATGTGTTGCAAAACTAAAAGCAGAATTTCTAAAACAAAAGATTGTATGTCTTATCAGCTAAGCTTCCTGTGTGAAAATAGCTTAATTGCCCTTATCTTAACCATTTCTTTAACAGATTAGTCTTCTCATTTATGTACCCCTTTCTTTAGTTAAAAACAATTAGGTTTAGGATAGCTGTAAAAATAAATCCCTGTACATTCTAAAAAAAACACAATCCCAAACAAGCATATTCTTTCAGTAGATCATGAAATATGGATCACATAATGGACATTAAATCATGCAATGAGCTAATGCAGGAGAGCTTGGTTCTAGATTTGGCTTACAGTCACCAAAAATGTCTTCTTGAATAAATTGCATATACTTACTATGCCTCAGTATCATTGTCTATAAAACTGGACTTCAGGCTAGTTCATGTCTAAGATCACTACAGCTCTCAGATTCCATTCGTTAACACTTATATTTCCTTGCTTTTGGGCAAATATATTAAGGGTCTATTTCTCCACTGCTAGAACAGCACTGCTCTACTGTAAAAGAATGACTATGATCAGGATATTTTCCAATTAGGACAATTCCAAAGTTAGGCCTTCTTAATTTAAAAAAACAGAAGTCATTGGCTCAGCTTACTTTTTTCAGATAAAGGGTTTATTTTTATTTCCATCTTTTCATCACATTCTCAAACATCGTCCCACCCTTCCAGTACGGATGATTAACCAAATTTCTGTGCCATTTAAGAGTCATCTCCTCACTGAGACTTCATGCTTTAATTGAATGTTTTTTATCTTCATTAAATATGAATGTCTGGAGTCTCCCACTTCTGATTCAAGTGGAAACTGCCCAGATATACACAGAAGAGATCCTGGACTCTGCAAACAAGTGGGAAATGAGGAAATCTAGCTAAAACTTCTAATCTCAGTGATCCTGAACTCTGAAGTAATAGAAAACAATAAGGAAGAGGGCACAGCTGCCAGTCCCAGTCTGTAAGGGTGTTTTAAGAAGGATTTACAGGCCAATTTTAAAATTCCAAAGGACTAAGGGTAGAATTCAGGAGGGGCTGCTTAATCCTTTATCAGAAAATCTTAAAATCCCAAGAAGCTTAGAGCTTTCATCTCATGGAGCTTCTGTCAAGAATGCTCCTTGGGTAAATACAGTAGTTTTTGTGAAAAGGAACAGAGAATCTCTGAGGAAGAATTTATTACTAACATGAAAAATATTAGTGTGTTTAAGATCATGTCCACTCAACTATTACAGAATTTCTCCTACTATAGGAAATGACTGAATTCAACTCAACTATTAAACCATGGATGAAATACACCCTGAAAATATATTCAGATCCTTTGCGGCTTCAATGGTACAGGCCAGAATCCTGGCCTAATGCAGTGTGTACATAGAGCTGGAAAGTGGAACCCTTATCTTGACTTAACTTCGCTGAAATCTGGGATACATCACTTAACCTCTTTGGGCCTTAGTTTCCTCAACTGTGAAATAAGGACACAGGAAGTGTAGTACACAGAAATTGGGCATCAGAGTGAAACGGGAGATGACAGTGTTTATGAGTTCACATGGCTATAAAGATCGAATGTAACAGCAGGTACATTGCCTTGTCAGGTCACTGCCTGTCACACAGTAAGTGGCAGAAGGTTATGAGTTTCCTTTCTAAATTTATATTTAAATCCTACCTTCTCTCACCTCTTATCTTCGAATTAATCCCTCACCTCTGTCTCTTGGTCAGGATTCCTCTTGATCTACTCTGGTATCACCTCCCTTATTTCACTGGCAAAAATCAAAAGGGTTGATGATACACTGTTGACAAGATGTAGGCACAAATGCAGCTTCTACAGGATCGGAAAAGCTCTGGTACAAGTGTTTGGAATGTCATTTGGTCATATCAGTAAAATTATACACAGTACTTAACCTTTGACTTAGCCTTTCTACATCTTCAAATTAATTCTACAGATATAATAGTCACTTATGAACAAGAATGGGTGTTTGGCAGAGCAAATTTTGTAAAAGCAAAAGAAGCCAAACTGGCTGCCATCAATGGGTGATTGGTTCTACATGAACTGAAATGGATTGATCTTCAAGGGAGGGGGTTAAATAAATAAATATAGGTGCAGAGAGGCATATATTATGACCCAATTTTTTCAGGAGAAAAAGGAAGAATGTAGAGGGCATGTGTGTTTATATGCATGGGGTATTTCAAGAAGGAAACTTGACAAACTGAAGAAGAAGGATTTTCTTTTCATTATTTATGTGGATGCATTATTTTTTTAAACTTAACACAAACACATATCTGAAACAGTACACAACCAAATCCTATCTACTTTTCCAGGGGAAAATATGCTCATCCAATCCCATAGGACTGATACAGGGAGCCACATCTATTGGGGCCATTAAGTCTTTTTAGCAGTAATCTTTATTTAATATCCATCTTTAAGGGATTCCATTTCCTCCATAGCAGGGGTCCCCAACCTCTGGGATCTAATGCCTGATGATCTGAGGGGGAGCCGATGCAATAACAGAAACAAAGTGCAGGGTAAATACAATGCTCTTGAATCATTCTGAAACCATCACCACCCCCTAGTCCATGGAAAAATTGTCTTCCCACCAAACAGGCCCTGTTGCCATCAAGGTTGGGGACCACTGCTCTACAGGTTGCAGAATGGTGGTCAGTGATTGGCTGATGCTTCAATTACTGAACGCCTGTCATGTCATGTTATTTAACTTCATCTCCCCAAGAGCTTTTGAAGATAAATATCATTATCTCCAATTTGATAAAGGAGGCTGTTGAGGCTCTAGTAGTGTCCAAAGGCACACAGCTGGTA
This sequence comes from Bubalus bubalis, assembly GCF_019923935.1. Taxonomy (NCBI): domain Eukaryota; kingdom Metazoa; phylum Chordata; class Mammalia; order Artiodactyla; family Bovidae; genus Bubalus; species Bubalus bubalis. The sequence continues at coordinate 114,000,886 of NC_059159.1, read as the reverse complement.
TTGTGAGGTGATAAAATGTATACCTTTATTGACTGTCTCACGTCGGGGTGAATTTAGTTAAGTTTCATGGTGCATCTCATGAATGGGTTCAGAAGAAGCATTCCAACATCCTTCTAGTGAGTCTTCCTATACTGCAGAGCTAAAGTCTATGCAACCAGAGTTCTGAATGTGATTAAGGTTCTACCAAAAAAAGGCAGACTATGGCATTGTGAGGCATGCTCTTGGAGACATTTAGGTTTCTTAACGATGGTGGTGGTAGAGGTCTTAGTACCTGCTTGCTAGCTTTCTGGGCATGGATTTGCACATTCTGTTTTGTCAGTCAGTTGGAAAGAGATTTGAGAAGAAATACAGGGGTATCATAGGGTAGCTTCCTCCCTCCTCAGCTGCCTCACTGAAGCAGAAGCAGCTGTTCTGGTGGGGGCCCATTCTGTAGTGGCTTTGGGGCCCTTTTCTGAAACTTGGCCTTCCTGATGAATTCTCCAAGCTATTTAATAGTCAATAGTGAATGTCTTCCAAAACAGACCAAGCACTGGATTCAGCAGTTGGCTCCACTGAACATTCCAAATTGGACAGACGACAACTTCTGAAAAAGTAATTTTACGCGTATACAATCTCACGTGACTTAGAGACCCTCCAAGTTATGTACCTCTGAAGTCATGGGCTACAGGCAAAACCAAGCTCCAGGCTACAGATGAGCCACAGTGTCTGCTCTGATATCCTGTCTGTTAAATAGCTACACTGGTTTCTAGGCTTCTCACAGCTGCTTGCACCAAACTCCTCTCTCCAGTCTTTCTATACAGTGGCCAGAGTTAGGTATAAAATGTACATTTGGATGTCATATGTCATACCCCTGCTCCAAATCCTTGAATGGCTTCCCTTTGCTCTTAAAATAAATAGTAAGATTTGATATTATTTAATAATACAGTTTTTAAAGTAAATAATAATAATATCATATCAACATTTGTGTTGTACCAGGAAGCAGTCTACGTGCTTTACCTAAACTCATGGAGTAAAGAGCACGATCCACCTTCGACCTGCAGGGCCTGTGGGATCGGGTGCTGCCTCCCTCTTGCCTCACGTCAAGTCACATTTGCAGGTAATTCCTTCAGTTCCTGGACCATGTGATGCCGATATACACCCTCTCCCTGTTGCACCCTTCCCTACCAGCAGCCCCCACCTTGCTTTTTCTTCCTTACCCTTTAGGTCTCACCACAAGAAGGAAGCCTGCAAGCTCCCAGACCTGGTCAGCTTCCTTTATTACATCATCTCACAGAGTCCTAAGATTATATACCTTTAGTCATAGCTGATTAGTGCAATTATTCTTTGAATAGCTGTGTCCCCACCTGCATGCCTGTAAGTTCCTACGAGGTAGAGGTGCCTCTGTTTGTTCCCAGTTCCTGGTACATGGCTCAACACACAGTGTGTTCTCAGGAGGGAAAAGCCTCTTGAATGAACAATGTGAAAATCAGAATACTTATATTGCTAAAGCTACAGATGTTAGAGCTATATCTGATTCAAAATCTTCAGGATGAGAATCACAGAGCTATTAAATTAAGGCCCCCAAAAAAGAAAAAAAAAGGGGGGGGTGGTTATTTCTACCGTAACTGAAGTCCCAAGTCTGCTGGGATTATGGTTCTGAAGGTGGTAGGTGAGACATCTCTACATTTTTTGGCAAGCCAAGAGCTAAGGAACAGTGTGCATTAGTTCAATTATTCTACCTCATCCAAACAAAGTAATCTGTATTAAATATTTTCATATCTTTCTTATATGTTTAAGATAAATATAAAAATAATATCTATATATAAAAACATCTAAAAGCATCATTATGCCTCTCATCTAGTAATATGTCTCTTATTGGCAAGAATTGTGTCTTTTACATTCTTTCAACAGCACTGTGCATGTGGAGGGCATTTAATAAACACTAAGAAGAAAAATGTCATAACATGTTGGAAGTGATTCAAAAGAAAGACAGTGTATGAAAACACAGCAGTAATATTGTCTATAAGGAGGAATTTCATTTAGATCCTCTGGGGTAATGTAAAAGAAAACATGACTGTGTTTATATGTTATGCAATAGCAACAAGGGCTAAAACAAGGAACAATACATAACTAACACTGGGACATCTTATAAATAAATCAAGAACTAAAGGAGTAGATGAAGTATATGATCAATAGCAGATCAAAGCGCACACTTTTCCTTAACACCACATAAAGGAACGAGAATAATTCCTTCCCATTTGATCTTCTTAAACTCCTCTTTTATATAGCTACTCTCTTCCTTGCCTAGCAACACAACTCGTATACACAACACTAAGTCGATGAGTTTCATCTCTCATTCTCAATTCTGTCAAGCATTTGTGCTTTTTCTTCCTTAGTCGGAGCCCTTCGTCCTTGCACTCAGAATTTTCCTATCACTACTTTTACTCAAACTAGATTATGTTCTTAGGAAAGGCTTTTTATAAATTCTTTTTACTAAGGTGTAAATGACTAGTAAGACACTGTCCTGGTTCTTCCATGGACAAGTGCATTTGATCAGAAAATTAAAACATAAGCCAAATAACTGAGTTCATAGTGCTTGCAATTAAAAAAAAATCACTTTTTTATCATTAAAAAAATGATAAAAAAGAATCATTGGAGGCTTTTTTCCCCTCTTTTTCTGCCAGTAGGAGAGAATTTTTCCAGTGTTCCTAAATTCCTGTCACAGGTGAGCTGTTAACTTCTGAGCAGAGAGCTGGAAGCCAGAAGACCCATATTATGCACTGGCTTTACCCCTGATGAGGAGCTTGTGGCCGGTCAGAATTCATTCACTACTAACAGACTTACCTGTGCTGGCAGCTAAAACCCTCACCAGCCTAATGACTTATAGTCATTACACACATAGAGTTTGCAAATTTCTTCTAGACAGTTCTATAGGGTGCCCAATCATGCTGTTTGCTCAGTACGGACATGTTTCTAGGGACACAGGATTCTTCAGTGCTTAAATTGGATCAGGCCCCGGCAAACTGGGAGAGTCAGTCACCTTGGTTATGAAGTGCCGAGATCACGGGCACCTCAATGAACCAGCAGCTCTTGGCTGCTTGTCTGCCTTATTTTCCTTCCCATCCTCTCCAACTTACATATATCCCCAAATTCTGTACTCTTTTTTGATAAGTTTTTTTTTTTCACCACCAGTCGACAACTAGATTTTTTTTTAATGAGCAAAAGTTTGAACAGATATATCACAAAAGATATACAAATGACCACTAAGCATGTGAAAAGATGCTCAAATGAAAATTAAAATAATAGCAGCACTATACACATACCAAAATGGCTAAAATTTAAAAGGCAGACAATATCAATTTTTAATGAGATTGCAGAGGATCAGAATTCTTATACATTGCTAGTGAGAGGAGAAAATGGTTCAACATCTTTGGAAAATCATGTGGTAATTTCTTAGGAAACATATATCATCCTATTGATCCAGCTATTTCATTTATAGTATTTACGCAAAAGAAATGAAGACCTATTTTCAGACAAAAAAAATGTGGTTTTTTTTGTTGTTTATAGCACACACAGATGTTTACAGCAGCTTTCTTAATAACAGCCCCAAACTGGAAACAATGCAAATATCCATCAACAGGTGAATGGATAAATAAACTATGGTATATCTATAGAATGGAATGCCCAGCAATAAGAAGGAGCAAACCTCTGATGATGCATGCGGCAACATGGATGAAGGTCAAAACAGCATGCTGACACCAAGAGCACATACTGTATGATTCCACTGATAAGAAATTCTAGGACAGTTACTCTATCACGACAACAAACAGATCAGTGATAACCTTGGGGAAAGCCTAGAGAAACTTCGGAGTCTGGGGAATTTCTGTATCACAACTGTGGCAGTAATTCCATCAGTGATAAGTGCTCCTGCACGCTGGAACTAGCTCAATGAAGGTTTGCAAAATCCAAATGCATCTTTTTCCAACACTTTCTTCAGGGACATCACATTGATAACCTGACATCAACAATGGCAGAAGTTTTTAGCACATCAGGAAAAATTGGTAAAGGTTACAATTAAGGTTTCTTTTTTTCTCTGAAAGTCACTTGTTTAGTGTTTATCAGCACACCTCAGGGTATGTATGTTTGTCAAAGCTCATCTAATCTTAGCTAAAAATGGGTGCCTTGGGGAATATTTAAATTATACCTCAATAATGGTGAATTCAAAAGTTGTAGCTCCTCTAATGACTTCTGGTTCTCCTCCCCATCTGTAGAATGATTCAGAGACTGGGAAATGCGAGAACCCAGTGACATGGGGCTCTTCAGTCCAGATTTTCTCCCATCCTCTCAGGTGAGGTGGGGAGAAACCAAGTCAGTAAGATTATTCTTCTTGCAGCTCAACATCTTTCTAATACCCACAATTAACGTTTGAAACTCCTGCTTGCTAAATTCCATTCAGACAGAAAGCTCCAGAAGCAGTGCCAGGGTACACTGATTTCCCTTCATTAAAATGTTGACTGTGGTGACTCCTTTGTACTTCCCTGAAAGGATTCAAACCATTGTTATTATTTGCCTTCTGTGTTCCAGACTTTGTAACATTCAAAGGAGACTCAGAGAGAGGGTGGCCATGATTGCTTTCTCCAAAGTCACCAAGAACTCTCCAACTTTAGAGCCTTTACACCTGCTTTTCCTCTGCCAAAAAATGCTCTTCTAGAAATCTCTATGACTCACATCTTCTCTTCTTTCAAGTGTTTGCTAAAATGCCCGCTTCACAGGGAGGATTTCCAAGACCACCCCACTTGAAATTACCATCTCCCTCTTCAGCATACTCCATTGCCCCTTCCCTGATTTAATTTTCCCCGTCACACTTATCACCTCTTAACATTATATATTCTCTGTATTTGTCTCATTTATTGTTGGTCTTCCTCTACCAGAATGTTAGCTTCAGAGAATGTGAATTTTTGTTTTACTCACTGCTGGATCAGCCCTAGCTCTTATTAGCAGTGTCAGGTATCCCAATAAATAATTGAATGAATGAATGGTCCATGCTCTTGAGGTAATCAAAGCAACAGTGAGCATGTCTCTAAACCTTACGGAAGGCTTCTTGGAAATCTCTTTATAATCCTTTCTGTGATATAACATTAACACATAACATAACACAGACTTTACTCTTATTAAATGTTGAATGAATGAATGACATTATCATATGCAAACATGTTCAGAAGTTAATAATTTATTATGAACAACCGCATGATCACCAAAACCTGCCTTTATACTTCCCTCTCTTATTTTATCATAATCAATAACCTCTTAGAATCACTGAACCAAAGTGGTATGTATAACAAGGCTGTTGAATTCATTAAATGTTAAATTAGAAGGCAAGTAACTTCAGAAATCTGATGAACTGCTAATATTTATGAAGTACAAACGAACTGCCCAGCATCACTGCCCTGTATCCTCACAACAGTATGAGGTAGGTATCACGGTTTCCATTTCATATGCACAAAAGCAGAAGCTCACAAAATTTAAGAACTTGCCTAGAGCCAGTTAGGAAAGGGCCGAGTTCAGGTTGACTCCAGATAGCCTAACTCCACGGCAAATGTTAACTACTCTAAAAGATGTTTAAAATAAAAGGTTTCTAAGGGTGAATTTAAAACAATTACCCATAAGACGGTGCTCCTAAGAGTTGTATGCAGAGGGGATGTTTTTAGGGACATTTCTGTCTACTTTGAGCAGATACAGAAAAAAAAGTGTTGAAAAGCATCCCTGAGAGTAATGGTAGCCCATCCCTGTCCTCTATGCAGACAGGAAGCCTGGTCTCTATTTCCTATTCTACCACTGACCCCAAGACACTTACAACAGTGTCTTCACATAGGTGAGAAAGTATCTTTAAGGCACACCTTCACCTTGAAGTTCAAGGGGCATTCTAAGTTAAATTAGTATAATACCTGGTACCAAGCACCTTGGATGCTATTTCACTGGGCCATGAAATGCCACAAAATGATATGAAAAATGTCTTACTTAGACTTGAAGTTTCAAGTCAATCACTCAGATCTTCAGAGAACCAACCATATTAGAATACATGAAATCAGAGCAAAAGCATTACAAGCATTTTTTAAAAATCAGGATACTCAAGTGAAAATCTATTACCTCTATGATTTTAGAGAAACTTTCTAAAACATGCATACATGTGACAGGCTCAATTATGGTCCCCTAAGAATGTTCATATCCTAATCCTCAGAACCGGTGGCTATGTCACCCTCTATGGGAAAAAGGACAATGCAGCTGTGATTAAGAGTTTTGAGATGGGGAGATTATCCTGGATTATCTGGGTAGGCCCAATGAGATCACAAGGGTTCTTATAAGAAGGAGGTGGCAAAATCAGAGAGAAGTTATGGCAGAAGCATAGGTCAGAGAGAGAGAGATGGAAACAGAGATCAGAGATGGGGAGACAGGGAGAAAGAAAAAGAGGTCAAAGAGAGAGACCTAGAGATTTGAAGATGCTATGTTGCTGGCTCTGATGATGAAGGAAGGGGTGACAGATGAGTCAAGGAATTCAAGTGGCTTCTAGAAGCAAAAGGCAAGGAGATGAGTCTAGAATCTCATCTTGTCTAGAATCTCCAGAAGGAAGACAACTCTGATGACATCCTCACTTTAGGTTAGGACCTCTGACCTTAAGAACTGAAAGGTAATAATTTTATGTTGTTTTAAGCCATTAAGTTTGTGATCATTTGTTACATACAGCAGCAATAAGAAACTAATACAATATATAACTAGTATCTCAGTAGACATGCATGAGAAGCAAAGAAAATGAAACTAGACTATTTGTATTTGGAGTTTGTTTATTTTTCATAATTTTCAGGACCCTGGGTATTCAGTTATCAATTTCTATGTAGCTGTGAAAGTGAAAGTGAAGTCACTTAGCCATGTCCGACTCTTTGCAACCCCATGGACTATAGCCTACCAGGCTCATCTGTCCATGGAATTTTCCAGGGAAGAGTACTGGAGTGGGTTGCCATTTCCTTCTCGAGGAGATCTTCCCGACCCAGGGATCGAATGCTGGTCTCCTGCATTGCAGGCAGATGCTTTAATTACCATCTGAGCCACCAGGGAAGCCAGATAGTGATGAGTATCAGCCCTGTACTCTGCTCAGCACCTTTGTTAGCACTCTCTTGCTTAATCTTCAAAGCAAACTGAAAAGTAAGATAAAGCATCTTGCCCAGCAAAAGAGGAGTAAGTCACTTGTTTGTTCAAAGCCATTATGTAATTAATACTACTAACAACAATAGCTACCACTTGCTGATGCTTTCCTACATAATATCCAATCTTTCCAACAGCCCTGCAAAAGAAGGAGAATTATTCTAATTTTATGGAGAAGAAAACAGCCCAAGTGAGAAAATGTCTGAGTCTGATCTCAAAAAATCTAAGCTTTTTCTAGTCACAGCACTTTGATTTTTATTTAAAATTTATTCAAAGGGTTTTTTCTATCACCACATTGGATTCAATGTGCACACTCAAATATCCACTCCTCATCCTACCCTTTTGCCCTCACCAAGATGAGGCCTCATTATTTTATTCTAAAGCTATCTGATCAGTACAGCATAGCAGAATCTATGTCCCTATAGTTCATCATAAAAGTGAGTGATCAAAAACGTCTTGACTACAAATACCAAGCAAGCAAGAAACAGGTATGACAATTTCACCAGGGAAATGTAAGACAGAGAATATAGAGTAAGCACCAGATTTTCCCAGGTTCAAGTGAGAAAACTACAATCTACCCCACTATTCACACAGGACAGGAGATCTGCCTCAAAACAAATCAGAGAGTAACAAAGTTGGAAAAGACTTACACAGAATTTTGATCTGCCTTTCCTCCATTGAGTACAGGAATCTATTCTTCAACCTTTATACACAGAGCACTGCATTTTCTGGGGCAGCACATTTGTTACAAAGTTATTCCAGATAATCAGTCTAAATCCACTCCTCACTCCTGGTTCTAGCTTGTGATGGCAACCCATAGGGTCATCCTTCTTGTGTGTGCAAGACAACCAACACGTCCGGACTGGGTCTTCCTTGTTCTTGGCTGAACATCTGAGTTTTTCCATTTTTTCCCTCAGGAGACAAGCCGTCGCAAAGTTGCTTCCCCTAGACATGCCAACATCTGCTATGCTTCCCCAGAAAACTTGGAGCCCAGAACATAACACATCTCGACTCTAGGTATGGTGGAGCCAGAATGGAATCATGATCCTATGACCTCCCTGGGTGATGTCCTACTACTAGAGTAGCTTAGAATTGAAATATTTTTAGCAGAATGCACTTGGCCAACTAAAAAATCCTCAGATGCCCTTTTTAATTTGGTTCTCCTCCAGTCTATATTTTAACTTCTTAAATGTAAATGATAGAAATTTACATTTCTGTTGAATATAGAATGTCATTTTCTATATTTTGCTCTATATATTCACAGCATGCCTAAACATCTGGTTCTTTACTGAGAGCACACTCTAGGTCAAGCACTGATCCAAAGATACTGAAGATAGAGTGAACAAAACAAAGACCCTGTTAAGATGCAGGTAACGTTCTGACCTGACTCAGACAACCGCATTGTGTCAATTGCAAGTTTGAAATTTACATCTTCTCTATTGAATCAGAATATTTCTCCCAAGAGCACTGAAATAATTTTTTATATTAGTCTATTATACAAAAGAATGGGATTTCACATTCAATGTATAATATGTTTGTAACAGTTATGTAAGAATGAACTGTAAATGGTGTTAGGCTTTTATTTTCTTCTATCCATTTTTTTCCAAAATGAATAATTATGCCCTTAATGTAATATATTACATTATTACTGAGGAATCATACTATATTCCTCAGATAAAAACATTTATGACTGCTGTTTATAGTTAGCTATTCTTTTAAAAAGTTTTTAAAAACCCATATGTAAGTAATTTCTGGAGAAACTACAAGAAATTATTGTTTAATATTTAATCTATTCCACCTGTTTGTAATACACATATCACACAAATAAACACACACACATACACACAAAGTAGAGAGTCCAAGAGATGCTGAGAGAGAAAGAGCACACACAGCCTACATTATTCTTTTCATTACTGATCACCTTTGCAACTTGAAAGCATTTCCACATACTACATGGAAACACACACATTCTGATAGGTGGCCACATTTCTAGAATTACACCAGGAACACTAAATTTTCTCTTTATATTCAATGACTCTCAACCCTTGCTATACATTAGAATTATATGGAGGCTAAAAAAAATACTAAATATTAGTTTCCCTTTACATCCAGTCCAGAGATTCTGATGTAAGGATATGAGTTAAAGCCAGGGCATGAGTATTTTCTTTGAAAAAGCATTCTAAATGATTCTACAGGTGAACAACCACTGTTCTAATCTATTCATCTAATTCTTCAGAAATAGGACAATTTACTCTGAATTCTATCATCTTTGTTCAATTATTCCTATCTAATTAATTAAAGTAAGTTTAAATGAGAAAGTATCTAATCAATTTGATTTCAGCACTAATGTAACTGGTATGTTTTGTTCTTTTATTCATCCTTTTAATTATTTCAAAAGCCATCTTGAATGGCTTCAAAAGCCATTCAAAACCCAAAAAAAATATTTTTAGAAAAATATATTTAGTATAACCAGATTCAGAATTTCCTATATTTTATCATACTGGTAAACAGAAGCTATGTTGAGCTCTACAGAATTTTAAATGACACAGTTTATTCGTAAAAGGGAAGACTCTGAGGGAAAAGCTGTGAGCATTAAGAACACGTGACAGAAACAATGTGTGCTTAAGACAGATGATGGTCTCATCACCCTCAGTTAAAAAACCTTCTTAGGAGGAGAAGCTCTGTCTCTTTCTAAAGGCTGTTCAGAGATGCCCTGTTCTTTTGTCCCTATCTTGGTCCTTCCTGGAGACTGGCCGTGTTAACACTTGCAGGAAAGTGACCTTAAACACAGAACCCAGAGCAGGGGATAAGCAATAGCATCTGTGTGTATGAGAGGTGGGAGAGGTGTCCAGTCAGGTGTTCAGTTCTCCATCTAAGCAGATGTGAGGTTGGGTCCCATTTTTATAGCTCCTGAAGCTCTGCCACTGGATACAGCTATTGGCCACTTGTATTAAAGATGTCACAGATGCATACCTATTGGTGGTGGTGGTTTAATCGCTAAGTCGTGTCCAACTCTTGCGACCCCATGGATTATAGCCCGCCAGGCTTCTCTGTCCATAACATTCTCCAGGCAAGAATACTGGAGTGGGTTGCCATTTCCTTCTCCAGGAGATCTTCCTGACTCAGGAATCAAACCTGGGTCTCCTGCATTGCAGGCAGATTCTTTCCCAACTGAGCTATAAGGGAAGCCCTATTAGAATGGATTAAATAAAAGAAAAACAGCAAAACCAAATGATGGTGAGGATGCAGGTAAATGGAAGGTCACACAGTGTTGGGAATATTTGGAAAATTGTTTGGCAGTTTCCTATAAAAATAAATATTCATGTATGATATGACCCAAAAATCCCCCTCCTAAATATGTTCTCCAAGAAAAATAAGAATTTACGTTCATACAAAAACTTGTACATGAGTATTTACAGCAGCTTTACTCATAATCACCAACAAGTGGAAACAACCCTTTGTCCTACAACTGGTGAATGAATACACAAACTGGTATACCCACAATGGAATACCACTCAATGATTAAAAGGAATGCGTTTACTCATTAATTAATTAGGAATGAATCTCACATGCATTATAACAAGGGAAAGAAACCAGGTTCAAAATGTTGTATAAAAATGCATATTCCACTAATACAACATTGTGGAAGAGGTAATATCGACCAGAAAATACATTAGTGGTTGCCAAGAATTGGGGTGCAGCAAGAGACTGATTGGCTTCCCTGGTAGCTCCGCTGGTAAAGAATCTGTCTGCAATGCAGGAAACTTTGGTTCGATTCCTGGATTGGGAGGAGGATCCCCTGGAGAAGGGACAGGATACCCACTCCAGTATTCTTGGGCTTCCCTGGTGGCTCAGATGGTAAAGAATCCGCCTGCAATGCACGAGACCTGGGTTTGATCCCTGGGTTGGGAAGATCCCCTGGAGGAGGGCATGGCAACCCACTCCAGTATTCTTGACTGGAGAATCCCCATGGACAGAGGAGCCTGGTGGACTGCAGTCCATGTGGTTGCAAAGAGTCTGATAGAACTGAGCAACTAAGCACAGCAGCAGCAAGAGGCTGATTACAAAGGAGCACTAGAGAGTCCTTTTCAGGTGACAGAATTGTTCTGTACCTTTATTTTGAAGGTGGTCACATGACTATACGCATTTGTCAAAACCTACAGAACTATATAGAGATTTTTAATGTATGCAAATAATACCTCAAATAAACCTGATCCCCAAAAATGTGTATAGGGAAAGGTCCGGGAATAAAAGTGAATTAGTTGGAAAGGTGATGTAAATGGAAAAGCAAAAAGTTAAGGAGTTGTTTGGATTAAAATATATTACCAAATTGGCTTTATTCAATTAAAGAGCTTCCCTAAAGCCATAGCAACCACTTCAACATTTGGAATTACACAGTACAAACAGAAACCCTGAGAACCATTCACAATATGTAAAGCTTTCTTTTTATCAAAAGAATGAGGTCTTGCAACATCTCTTAGTAAAGGACTCTTTTCCACGAACACGACCACCTGAGTCACAACAAAATACAACTGATTATGCTAAAGAATGAGGTCACATGAAGCTACTGTAAACTATGAAAATATGGCTGGTGACTTTGAAACAAAAATGAAAAAGCATAAATGACTCGGTCTCCTAAATGTTGTTAACGACATCTAACATAACTGCCTTGAAAATAAGCAAAAATCTATAAATTGGTGGTTCTCAAAGTATGGCCCCAGGATTAGAGGCATCAGACCAGCAGTATTGACAGCTCCCAGGAGCTTAGCAGAAGTGCACACTCCCGTGCCCAGCCCCAACCTGAATCAGAATCTAGTCATTTCCCTCTTGGCCAACTCTAAGTTCAAGAAGTGAGGACACGGCCATCATGAATGACTGATGAAAAAAACATCCAGAAAAGGACGTGAGTATGTTGCTATCTTCACCTGTGCAGCCAAGGTGAAGTACAAACCTACCCCCACCATATTCCCATACAATCTATATAGTTTTAGGGTTTTAATTATAGGCTTTGCCCTTTTAAAATGCTATGAGCCCAATCTATATTTAAAATAAAATTGGATTTCAAGTAGAATTTTATGCAAACTCAATTCTAGGAGATAATTAAAAACATTAATAATGTTCATAGTACTAAGAGAGGTATAGTTATCTGTGATGGATCAGTTCATTCCATAACCAAGTGAATAAAGTTTCAGAACTAAAACTTCACAAGTGATATATGTACTAATAATTGAAACTATTAAAAATTAAAAGTTGTCTCACAATAACCATTAGGTCTTGCCATATTCTACTTAATGTGGACTATATCTTCTTAGTTTCTGCTTTCTGTGTAGAGGATCAATAATGATTTCTAAATTTTCAATAACTATCTCAAGCTGTAAAGATCAGAACATGTTTTTCTTCTTCTTTTCAAGTAAACTGTTTTGATATTTCAACAGATGTCTTAGTAGAAAAATGTTATTTTCATCCATTTGAGAGTTTATCAAGCACTGAGAAGATGTATAAAGTTGCCCCAAATATCATCATAATTATACCATCAGATATACAAGGCTTTATTTGCATTATCAATATCTCCTCTGGAGTCCTGCTTTATTGACACTATCAGTCTATGATATCCAAGGGCTAGGACTTCATGATTGAGCACAAATGGAATACCTACTCTTTCAATCATGGGGGGCACATATTTAATCCAATGCCAGTTCCCAGGTGACACCTAGTTCTGTGGATAAATTCCCTTCTCCAGGGGATCTTCCCAACCCAGAGATCAAATCCAGGACTCCTGTATTACAGGCAGATTCTTTACTATCTGAGCCACCAGGGAAGCTCCTGTGGATAAATACTCAGAGGCAACAACATCTGAACATCAGTTTAAGCAAAATACCAACAAGGTAGATCTGTTGCCCCTCATATCCATGCATAAACTTGGCCCAAAATACTTGCAAGAAATACCAGTGTTCACAGACTTAGAGAACAAACTTATGGTTGCCATGAGGGAAGAACGGGAGAAAGAGATAGTTAGGGAGTTTGGGATCGATATGTACACACTGCTATATTTAAACTGGATAACCAACAAGGACCTATTGTATACCACAGGGAACTCTGGTCAATGTTATGTGGTAGCCCGGATGGAAGGGGAGTCTGGGGAAGAATGGATACGCATGTATGTATGGCTAAATCCCTTCGTTCTTCACCTGAAACTATCACAACATTATTAATCAGCTATATTCCAATATAAATTTTTTTTAAATGCCAGGGTTTTGGATGATCTGCATGTTTTAGCACCATTGCCCAATTTAAGAATTCTGCACTTTTGTAAACAGGATTAATAATTCATCAGGTTTTTGTCTTGTTTTATCCCAGAAAATGGCAATATTAATTTCCATCTTTACATTGTTCTACATGAGTAATTAAGATAATACCATGCTCCTTTGTAAAACTAGCCAACTACTTCCTGTTACTTTTATAATAAAATTAAAAATTAGTAATCTGGCCCACAAGGAGATCTGGCTTACCAGATCTGGCTCTATGTATCTTTCTATCGTCATCTTGTAACACTTTTCCCTTTCCCTCACTATGCTCCAACCCCACTGGCCACCTTTCTCAGGACCTTTGCACTTGTGGTCCCATTTGAATTAGCATTCCCTTTTTCCAATTTCCCATTGCCTAATTCCTTCTCATCTTTTACATCTTAACTCAAATGTCACTTCCTCGGAAAAAGTGTTCTCTAATCTTCTTCAGTTACTCTCTATCTGATCAAACTGTTTTCTTACTGTTTTTAAATATTGCTCCACTGGCTGCACCTGGCATAGAGTGGCTGCCCATTAAGCATTTATAAAATGAATAAATGAATGAGTACTGTGAAATAAGTGAAGGATTATTACCCCAGTTTTCCAAATAATAAAACTGAAGCCCAGCTAAATCCAGCAATGCACCCAACTGTATACTATGAGTGGTAACAGAAACAAGATTTTTCTGACACTAAGTTCAGGGGTAGTTTCACTATTCAATATAAATCCTAAATAGACTTTAAAAAAAAATCATAATCTGTGCTTGGAGCCCTATTTTCAATTATTTTTAAAGCTTCAACTCCTACCTGATTAACTGTAGGATTAATATCTTTATCTCAGCAATTCCTGAGCCAGCTGAAGTTTTAATTTTTTTTTCTTAACATAAAAAGTCCATTGACCTTTATCTCAGCAGCTTGTTTGATCTTAAATACATGTCAAATAAACCCAAAATGAGGGTTTAAATAACCATTATGCCTACCAAGTAAATGTTTGTATCTATAAAATAGAAAGTCAAAAGTGATGTTTAAGAAAATGTTCTTGGGAGGTAAGTATTTCCCTTCTGTCAGTCCTAAGTACTTACTGTTGACATAAAAGATAAACCCAATACAGTGTTTTACCAAAAGAATCATTGCCATGTTTACAGTTTTTTTGCAGTAACTGAAGACACAGACTTACCTGGACAAATACCTCATATCTGGATAAATAAATTAAAAAAAAAAAGTAAGGGAATTTAATATATATTAATTTTGTGAGGTGTTCACAAGACTAAAAATTAACCAATGAATTATTTTAATACTCCAAACACTGGATATTGCCTGATTGCGATGTTTGCATCACTCAGATAGAGGCAGGCAATTTAGCAGAAAAACAGGGCTTCACAAGTTTTCCTCCCTCTTGGTTCAAACATGCCAACATTTTGTAGCTAAATTGTGAAATAGGTTTAAAGCTGCAATAAACTAAAGTGATAAAGATCCAGGGCGGAGAATGGTTTGGACAGTCACAAGCATTTACTCCTGTATCTCAAATGTATCATATGAATTTGAATTCTTACAGTGATATGCTGAAATGTCTCTATTTTGTTATTTTAGTTACTGCCTAACTTCCATAGACCCTTAAAGGGAATGTGTATGCGCTCAATGTAATGGCTACAACAATTTACCCCTCATCATACAGATTAACAAATCCAAGGAAAACAGAGTTCAGGTTATAGTCATGGGAACAAGCACCCCCATTACAACATGGTCATATTCCTATTTGTAAAAGTGACCACTACTCCCTCCTTTCCCAAAATGGGCCTTGTGATCTTCCCCAGAAAACAGCTCTCTGGTTCAAGAGATGAAGCAAGGTGTTCATGCTTCAGCCATTAGATCAATCATTTACCTCATTACTAAACAGCCACCGCCATAAAAACGACCTTTCGATGTACCAAAATCAGGAAAAACAAACAAACAAACAAACATTTCTTTTCAAGGTAGTTTAACAACAAAAGGTATAAATGTGAGATTTTTCACAGAAATAGGGAAAAGAATATTGCCTCCAAAATAGAGATACTTTTTCATACACTACAAACCTATCCATGCAAATGTCTTTGATAAATTTTCCCCACTCACAGATCTCCTAAAGTAGCATAGGTCTTGATAAATACAAAAATTATTAGCAATACTTATTAAAGAAATATATGTCCTTCCTATAAAGGATTAAGATGGCCAGAAAAGCTTCTCTATATTATTAATAAGACAGGTCTCAGCAGACACTTTTAAAATCAGAGCTTAAAGATACTATAACTCAGGTCTGCTAAATGCCCATTCATTGCTCTAACTATACCTCTTCTCTTGAGGCCTCAGATTTCTTCATCTTTATAAGGAAGATCTAGGTGACACAATTGCTAGCAACTCTGAAACCCGCTAAGTCTCGCTACCTAATGGGGCATTTACATTTTAGGAGACATTATTAGGAATCTCCCAAAGCCAAAGATTGTTGAAAGTGGCATTTGTCTTTCGACACAAATTACCATTAATTAAAACACCCCCCCACACACCCTTTCTTTCCAATAAGGAATAGCCAAATCTGATGAGATAATGCACAAGGTGGGGCCTAAATGGAATGCTGGATCCAGCAAAACTCAAAGCAATAAATGTTATGGAACTTGATCATACTCTCACATCACAAAGCCCTTGATGATAACACTTGAGTAAACCCATCTGGTCGAGTTAATAATTAGTGTAAATCTGTTACAAGTTAATAACGCACAGACAAGTCATTTTGGGTACATGATGATACAGCAAATTTGTGACACACGTTTCAGATAATATTTTGCACTGGCCTTTCATTTTTCTTTATTTCCTACTCTGATTAGAAAACAAAAAGGCATTAAAGAATAAGACCTTCAATTAAGACCTATATACTTACAGACTAGATGAAAAGGAAAAAGATAAAAGCACTTTCCTAAGGAATTTTTTCAGAAGGACTTCTCAAAGGTTGAGACAGACACCAGGCCCCTTCTATATTTTGCACTTCCTGGTGGATTGTAAAATAAAGAAATGTTTAAGTAAGCAGCATATTTATTTAAGTGCTTATGTGTAATACAAAAATATATCTGCTGTCCACCAGTGTTTCAGAATGCACAATGTATATTCATTTCTAGTGTTCTTATTATAAATAGTGAAATGTAGTAATGAGACATGAGATGAAAGTAAGCAGACATTGTATTCAGGGTATGAAACTACATCTATAAGCAACTTGGGCGATATTTCATAAACATGAAACCAGGAGCCAAATGATTTTCAGCCCATGCTCCTGGTATTCCATCCACTGGGTAAAGATCCTGGAGTTCACTTAACAATTTATTGTGTGGCCAGGGCCTTTAAACAGAAATTGCACACAAAAAGCAGAAATCTGTGAACCTCAACATCAACAAATATTTATATACGTGTAGCTATCCAAAGACAACCCCCACCCCACTCCAAAAGCAAACAGGTTGTAATTTAGCAAAACTTGACTACTGAGGCTGAAATTGTCAAAGTGCAACAGAGTTGAAAACAAGCTAATAATTCCTGTGTTTTGATGGTAATGAAAAGAGAGAAGGCTGAGACCGGAGTAGAGAGCAGGTGGCCTCCTTGGGGAGAGAGAAGCTCTGAGCGCTGGGGACACAGCCAGGCCATCAGGTGCTGAGGAAGAACTGAGCACAGTGGTGGCTGTCAACCCTGGCTGCACATTTAAGACAACTGATGCCCAGACCCCACTCAAGGTCCGCTCATCAGAAGCACTGAAGGTATCGTTAAAGGCTCCCAGGTGGCTGGAATGTGAGCCAGAGACTGACAGCCACTTAGTCAGGGTCCCTGAAGCTGGGGGAAAGAAAAAGGCTGAGTCCAGCCCAGCTCTATTAACCAAGACTTGGGTGACTGCAAGGAGATGGAGCCAGTTTACTATAGAGCAAATCCCATATGGAAGTGGGGTTGGGGAGAGGATGTTCAGAGACAGATCTCTTTCATGTTCACCAACAAAGAAGAAAACAGCCCTGTAGAGGAAAGGACACTCAGATGATTAAAGTCTCAGCAGGCTAAATCCAGACCAAGTTCCACTCCACATCAGATGGCACGATGTTTCCACCTCCTGTACTTTGTGGATGTCAACATTCTAAACAATTAATATCTCAGCACATAACAGAGACCAGGTCACACCTCCGCTCAAAACTATCAAATGGCCTTCCTCTTCCCTCAGAGCAAGTCCAGTCCTTACTGGGCACGACCTACAGAGACCTAAGGCTTGTGCCAAAGTGTGGTCCCAGGACCAGTAGCCGTGGTGTCGCTGGAGAGCTTGTTAGAACCACAGAAACTTTGGCCCCATTGACCTAATCAGAATCTCCATTTTGACACAGTTCCCCAAGTGACTCTGTGCATATTAAAATGTGAGAAGTCATAAAATAAACAACAAGGTCCTACTGTTATATAGCACAGATAACTGTATATTCAATACCTTGTAAAAACCTACAGTGAAAAGAATCTGAAAAAGAATATACATATGCATAACTGAATCACTTTGATGTACACCTGAAACACCATAAATCAAATTACTTCAAATATTCTTTTAAATGTGAGAAACACTGATCTACAGAATCTCCCTCACCTCTCTTTCCCATCCCCATTGCCTCTGCAGCCCCTCTGTTACCTGACTTGTTCCCTTAACATCTTACCATTGCTCCATTCTATCAAGCTCTCTCCTGTTCAGGGCCTCAACACTGGCTGCTTCCGCTACTAGAATGTGTCTCCTCAACATTTCTGGAAGGTCCATCTCTTTAGCTCACTTTCTTCAGATCTTTACCCATGTCACCTCCTCCATGAAAACTTCTCCAGTCGTCCTGTTTACAACTGAAAAACTGTTCCAGGCATTTCCCCTTCCCTGCTTTCTATCCACTGGATCTACCACCAGTTGACACACTTTTGGTTCAACATTCAATTATTTATTAACAGTCTCCCTGTGATAGACTGCAAAATAGACCACAAACTCTTTGCCTCTCTTCTTATGGAGCTGTGAAGTTTATGTCACTGCCTCTTGAAGCTGGGCTTGGTCATGTGACTTGCTTTGACTTAGGAGATGTTCATACACTTTATTGTTGCTCAGTCACTCAGTCTTGTCTGACTCTTTGATACCCCATGAACTGCAGCACACCAGGCTTCCCTGTCCTTCACTATCTAGCAGAGCTTGTTCAAACTCCTGTCCATTGAGTCAGTGATGCTATCCAACCATCTCCTCTCATCCCCTTCACGTCCTGCTTTCAATCTTCCCCAGTACCAGTTCAGTTCAGTTGCTCAGTTGTGTCTGACTCTTTGCGACCCCATGGACTGCAGCACGCCAGGCCTCCCTGTCCATCACCAACTCCTGGAGTCCACCCAAACTCATGTCCATTGAGTCGGTGATGTCATACAACCATCTCATCCTCTGTCGAGCCCTTCTCCTCCCACCTTCAATCTTTCCCAGCATCATGGTCTTTTCTAATGAGTCAGTTCTTCACATCAGGTGGCCAAAGTATTGGAGTTTCAGCTTCAACAGCAGTCCTCCCAATGAACACTCAAGACAATGAACACTCAGGACTGATCTCCTTTAGGATGGACTGGTTGGATCTCCTTGCAGTCCAAGGGACTCTCAAGAGTCTTCTCCAACACCACAGTTCAAAAGCATCAATTCCTTGATGCTCAGCCTTCTTTATAGTCCAACTCTCACATCCATACATGACCACAGGAAAAACCATAGCCTTGACTAGACAGATCTTGGCTGGCAAAGTAATGTCTCTGCTTTTTAATATGCTGTCTAGGTTGGTCATAACTTTCCTTCCAAGGAGTAAGTGTCTTTTAATTTCATGGCTACAATCACCATCTGCAGTGATTCTGGACTGCAAAAAAATAAAGTCTGACACTGTTTCCACTGTTTCCTCATCTATTTGCCACAAAGTGATGGGACTGGATGCCATGATCTTCGTTTTCTGAACGTTGAGTTTTAAGACAACTTTTTCACTCTCCACTTTCACTTTCATCAAGAGGCTCTTTAGTTCTTCTTCGCTTTCTGCCATAAGGGTGGTGTCATCTGCATATCTGATTGATATTTCTCCTGGCAATCTTGTTTCCAGCTTGTGCTTCATCCAGCCCAGTGTTTCTCATGATGTACTCTGCATATAAGTTAAAGAAGCAGGGTGACAATATACAGCCTTGATGTACTCCTTTCCCAATTTGGAACCAGTCTGTTGTTCCATGTCCACTTCTAACTGTTGCTTCCTGACCTGCATACAGATTTCTCAAGAGACAGGTCAGGTGGTCTGGTATTCCCATCTCTTTCAGAATTTTCCACAGTTTATTGTGATCCACACAGTCAAAGACTTCGGCGTAGTCAATAAAGCAGAAATAGATGTTTTTCTGGAACTCTCTTGCTTTTTCCATGATCCAGCAGATGTTGGCAATTCGATCTCTGGTTCCTCTGCCTTTTCTAAAACCAGCTTGAACATCTGGAAGTGCACCGTTCATGTATTGTTGAAGCCTGGCTTGGAGAATTTTGAGCATTACTTTACTAGCGTGTGAGATGAGTGCAATTGTACGGTAGAACATTCTTTGGCATTGCCTTTCTTTGGGATTGGAATGAAAACTGACCTTTTCCAGTCCTGTGGCCACTGCTGAGTTTTCCAAATTTGCTGGCATATTGAGTGCAGCACTTTCACAGCATCATCTTTCTGGATTTGAAAGAGCTCAACTGGAATTCCATCACCTCCACTAGCTTTGTTTGTAGTGATACTTCCAAAGGCCCACTTTACTTTATATTCCAGGATGTCTGGCTCTAGGTGAGTGATCACACCATCGTGATTATCTGGGTCGTGAAGATCTTTTTTGTACAGTTCTTCTGTGTATTCTTGCCACATCTTCTTAATATCTTCTGCTTCTGTTAGGTCCATACCATTTCTGTCCTTTATTGAACCCATCTTTGCATGGAATATTCCCTTGCTATCTCTAATTTTCTTGAAGAGATCTCTATTCTTTCCCATTCTTTCCTCTATTTCTTGCACTGATCACTGAGGAAGGATTTCTTATCTCTCCTTGCTTTTCTTTGGAACTCTGCATTCAGATGCTTGTATCTTTCCTTTTCTCCTTTGTTTTTCGCTTCTCTTTTCACAGCTTTTTTAAGGCCTCCTCAGACAGCCATTTTGCTTTTTTACATTTCTTTTTCTTGGGGATGGTCTTGATTCCTATCTCCTATACAATGTCACAAACCTCTGTCCATGGTTCATCAGGCACTCTCTCTATCAGATCTAGTCCCTTAAATCTATTTCTCTCTTCCACTGTGTAACTGTAAGGGACTTGATTTAGGTCATACCTGAATGGTCTAGTGGTTTTCCCTACTTTCTTCAATTTCAGTTTGAATTTGGCAATAAGGAGTTAATGATCTGAGCCATAGTCAGGTCCCGGTCTTGTTTTTGCTGACTGTATAGAGCTTCTCAATCTTTGGCTGCAAAGAATATAAATGCAAAGAATATATTTTGGTGTTGACCATCTGGTGATGTCCTTGTGTAGAGTCTTCTCTTGTGTTGTTGGAAGTGGGTGTTTGCTATGACCAGTGCAAAGATCCAGTATCAGGGTCTTTGCTAATGAGTCATCTCTTCCCACTGGCAACCCACTCCAGTATTCTTGCCTAGAGATCCTGTGGTCAGAGGAGCCTGGTGGGCTGCTGTCCATAGGGTCACACAGAGCTGGACACGACTGAAGTGACTTAGCATGCATGCACACACTGGAGAAGGAAATGACAACCCACTCCAGTATTCTTGCTGGAGAATCCCAGAGCCTGGTGGGCTGCCATCTATAGGGTCGCACAGTCAGACACGACTGAAGCGACTAAGCAGCAGCATCTCTTCCCAACAGGTGGCCAAAGTATTGGAGCTTCAGCATCAGTCCTTCCAATGAATATTCAGGATTGATTTCCTAAAATTTAAGATTTACTGGTTTGATCTCCTTGAAGTCCAAGGGACTCTCAAGTCTTCTCCAACACCACAGCTCAAAAGCATCAATTCTTTAGCATTCAGCCTTCTTTATGGTCCAACTCTCATATCCATACATGAGTACTGAAAAAACCACAGCTCTAACTAGATGATCCTTCATTGGCAAAGTAATGTCTCTGGTTTTTAATACACTGTCTAGGTTCATATATGGGACACAAGCAAAAATTTGAGAACAGCTTGCACATTGAGGATTTCTCTCTGGCCACTGAGATACCTTCTTGTCACTATGGGAAGAAGCCCAACCAGCTTGCTGGAAGATGAGAGATCCATGGCCAGTTACCCCCATAATCTAAGCCAGCAGCCAGGACCAACCACTGGAACATGAGTGAAGCCATCCCAGACCAGCCCTACTTGACCCAACAGATGGCTGAAGAATCTAACAGTCGACTCACAGCCTCATAGTAGTTAACGACTATCAGGTTAAGCTATAGGGTTTTGGGTGATTTATTTTGAAGCAAGCTTGTAAATCCTTGTAAGTTCAAAGAAGGTAGAGATTTTTGTGCTCTGCTGCATTTCCAGAGTTTAGTAGTGTACTTAGCATTGGGTAAATATTTTAAGATATTTGCAGTGTATGTTGAAGGACAGAGTGATAGCAAAGGAAAAAAAAAAAGCCACAGTGGGAAAAAAAAAAGAAAAGTCCAGAAATGGCTCCATTGCTGCAGGACTAAAAGGCAGAATCAGGGCCTCCTTGGGTTCATTAGAACCTTTGTCTCTTCAGATTTTCAGATTTAGGGTGAACTAAATAAGATTTTGACTTCTTTGGTAACAATATTTTAGCAGTGAAAAAAATATCCACATGTTCATTCACATGCAGTTTCAAATTTATTCAAAATAGTTCTAGTTTCATGGTGCTTAACTTGTCTAAGGCTGCACAGCCATGTGACCTTTAGAATATTTTTCACATTATGCAGCGCTTACTCTCCTCATTCTAAGTTATTCCGATTTTTAACAGCTCACAAATTGGCGAACCAAATCACTGCATGTTGCTTCAATTCTGTCTTGCCAAAGAAGAAAAATCTGCTGCTTTGGATTCATGTCAACAGTTGGAAATTCAGGTCATAACATTTTAAATCTCAGATGTTCTCCACTATGTCCACCTCACAGAAATCAGTAAGAACATGGATAGCCACATGTTTGGGAGGCCAGTTCACTAACAATGAAGACACGATGGCCCATGGAATGCAGCGGCAAATTTAAGTGGATTCTGTAGCAGTGGTGTTATAATCTGAGAGTATGGTGCAGTCCTTAGCCAAGGCACAAACAAACAAGTACAGTTGGCAAGCAGAAAGCAGGTTCGCTATTAAACAATTAATTGAGGTATAAAGCTAACATTTATCTTCATTTGATGGGAAAAAAATAAGACAAACTGTAATACATGGTTTCTGTCCCCTTGGACAAGGAAATAATCCTCAATTTTCCCTGGTTTTTTGAATGTACATCTGAACTCACAAAACAAATCTCCAGTCGGCTGGCAAGCCTGGAGAGAAGCACTGAGGTGCAATTAAGCTCTGGGATCTTCACGGTTTCTTTCAAGAAATGCAAATCTCTAAGGAATAGAATCCTATACACACATTGGGAAATACCTAATATCTGGTTTCTGATTTTTTTAACACATATAATTATCACTTGCATAATGAGCAAAATGCATACCTGAGATCCCTGAGGTCTTCCTATTAAGTCACAGGGTTCTTATCCAGAATATCACATAATCTTTCTCCCTCTTCAATAACAGATCTCCATGTATACTGTGTGCAAGGCTAAGGCGAAAGCTATTGTACTTTTGTATTAGTGGGAACTGGCCAGGTTCCCCAGCAGAAACAAATGAACCCATGAATCTCAGTGACTGAAAACAACAAAAGTGTGTTTCTAGCTCATGTTACATGTCCATTGTGCGTTGGCTGGGAGCGCCGCTCAGCATGGCCCGCAAGGACCCAGGCCAATGGAGCACCCAGCATCTGGAGCCTGCAGATCACAGTGGGGCAGATGGAGAGCACTGACAATTAAAGAGGGGGTATGTGTCACTTCTGCTCACATTTCATTGGCCCACAGAAGTCAGAGGCACACACTCACACCCCAAATGGGGAAATACAATCCTATCACATGGCGAGGAGGAGAACCAAAAATATTCAGGGGCCAGTACTAATGATGCTATGGTTTCTGTTTCCTTTTCACCTTCACTTACTCACAACCATTTCTCCATTTCAGAATATTTTTCGGAGGCCCTCTGAATGGCAGAGCACACTCTTCTAGGTACCATATGTGATACAAAGATGAACCAGACAGAAAATCCTGTCTTTAGGGGGATTAATATCTATTAAAGGAGAGAAGATAGACAAATAAATGGAATACAAACTGAAAACGTCAAATGCCAGGAAAAAGAAGCTTACAAGTTCAATAAGAGTTTAAACAAAAAAAGTTTTATCCACAGGCAGTCTCATCTGAGGAAATGACATCTGAGAAGGGCTTTGCTGAACAAGTAAGAACTGGACATGAGGCTGTCCATGCAGTGGGAGCCACATGATCAGGGGAAGGAAGGCAGGGCATGGCAGTACATGCACAAAGAATGGCAAAAGGTTTAGGCTGAATGATATCTAGAATAGATGGCGGGGGCGGGGCAGGGGAGTGGTAAGGGGAGGTGGAGGTGGGAAGAGGGATGAAGAGCAGAGGAGGAAGAGGAAGTCTCTTTGACCAGAGTGGTTGCTGAAAAAACTAAACTGCCTTACATGACATGTTTTGCATAGGAAGACAGAGGGACAGGGCAGGACTGGTATGACAGTCCACACAAAAAGTAACAGGGGGCTAACATACAGCAGGGGCTTCTCAGGTGGCACTATTGGTAAGGACCCCACCTCCCAATGCAAGAGACATAAGAGACGTGGGTTTGGTCCCTGGGTCAGGAAGATCCCCTGGAGGAGGGCATGGGAACCCACTCTAGTATTCTTGCCTGAAGAATCCCATGGACAGAGGATCCTGGCAGGCTACAGTCCAAAAGGTCACAAAGAGTCAGACAGGACTGAAGTGACTTAGCACACATGCACACATGCACAGCAGATCCATCGCAATGGAGAGAAAGGAACAGCTCCGCTCCAGAACCGTATACAGCACAAGAACACTCAGCTTTCCCATCTCCCTTTCATCTGACCCAGAAAATGTAACTCACCTTCCTCTATCTGCCAGAACCTGAAGGGACTGGTTATTTGAGGCTTAGATCTGATCAAAGTGAAAAGGATGGATGGGGACACCCATCTTGATTGAGAGACTGGCTTCTGGCCATGTCACCCAACTAAGAGAGCATTCCATTCATAATTAAGTGGAGCTAACTCCCAATGGATAGTTTCTCTATTTGTCCTGAGTTTATTTCCTATCTCCAAGGATATTTCTGAAGCTACTCCTTAAGGACTGGCTGCAGGGCTTAATTTATGTCTGTTTGTCCTGGAGCCTTAATTCCTCCTCTCATGCAGATTTAACTTGAGAACTTCAGCCTTTCAAAATGGCCCATCCAGGTAAGCTCTGCCACGGCTGATCCAGGTAGGCCAGCCATGGGCCTCTGACTATCACAAGACTCTCTGACTTATATTATACAGAGTTTTAAGATCTGTCACGTGCACCAAATATGCTTATTTTTGCTACTCCCACGATTCCACACAGACTAAAATTTGCCTGCCATCTGAAACCTCCTCTTACTACTGACCAATTCCATCACTGGGGGTCCCTCTGTGCTATTATTCCTCCCAGTCCAAAAGATACGAAGCTTGCACTGTTACCCCCAGAGAGATGAGCACAGACAGTAGAGCCCTCAGGGTTCCCTGGGATCCTTGGAAAAGCCATCCCAGCGCTAGGATGATCTGGGACTTGGCTCTCAGGGTGGAAGATGTCTCACTGTGTACTCTGACTCTCCCACTAAGAATTCTCATGAAGTTAAAGCCAGGAAGAACAACCCTGTTGACGATGCCAAGATCTGAAATAGCCAAAGATAAGGATTAGGCTATTTCCCAGGAATCCATGGACTTTAGAATACACACACACATATGACTCATCAATCCTGGATGTCTCCTTTATATCCTTTATATATTCCCCTATAGAATTTACTATGCACTGTTAGCCTTCCCTTTTGACTGGGTAGTAGAATTTTTTGTCATGTTTCTCTAGCGTTCAGATTTAATTTTATATACATTGCTGGCTCATAATATACTTCAGGATTTGATCAATATTTAATGATTATTTATATAGAGCCAACACCATGTTATGTGCTACAGAATAATTAAGACTTTTACAAGGAGAAAAAAGACGGAAAAACTTAACTACACTCAGCCTCTTAGGATGTGGGGCAAAATACAATTGGAGTCAACAAACTGAAATATCAGAGTGACTATGCCTATACCTGTATTTCCAGAGTGAGGTACTGTGCAAGTGACATCTGAGATGTACCTTGAAGAAGAGAATTTCCAGAAGAACACGGAGTCAGGTGAACATTCCAGGTGGAAAGACTGGCACAGAAACAGGAAAGGATTGCGTATAGGATCTGGGGAATAATGGGAAGTCCAGTTTGGCTTTGTTAAGGGACAGAGCAAAGGAAAAAAAAGGGACGGGAAAAGTATTTTGAGAAAAGTAGATAGCAGCCTTTAAAAGCCCAGACGAAGAATCTGTTTAAATGCAGAAGGTAAATGGGGGCTAATGGTGACTTTTGAACAGGTAAATGGCATCATCAAAATTAAGCCTTAAGACCATCCTCTTCGATCGCAAGCTCAACCCCTTCATCCTTAGTAACTAGACTTCATTTGCACCAGCTGGTTTCTGTTCCTCTAGGGACCTTGCATTGTTGTCGCCTCTGCGTGGACCTCACCCCAGCCTAGACCTCCGGGTAGCCAGCTTCTTATTCAGATCTCTGCATAAGTGCTCCCTACTTAATGAAGCTCCCTAACTAGCCTATCTAAAGGAGTCCTCCCATCCTCAAGCACTTGAGGCTCCCTAACTAGCCTATCTAAAGGAGTCCTCCCATCCTCAGGCACTTGAGACTCTACCAATGTATTCTGCTTTCCAACAGCAACTTATCATTTGAAATTATTTTACGTCATAACTGCCTTATAGGTTGGCTCCTTCCACTAACTATAAGCTCCATGTGAGCAGCTGCTGCTGCTAAGTCATGTCAGTCGTGTCCGACTCTGTGCAACCCCATAGATAGCAGCCCACCAGGCTCCCATCCCTGGGATTCTCCAGGCAAGAATACTGGAGTGGGTTGCCATTTCCTTCTCCAGTGCATGAAAGTTAAAAGTCAAAGTGAAGTCGCTTAGTCGTGTCCGACTCTTTGCAACCCCATGGACTGTAGCCCACCAGGCTCCTCCGTCCATGGGATTTCCCAGGCAAGAGCACTGGAGTGGGGTGCCACTGCCGTCTCCCATGTGAGCAGACATCTTACTAAAGACAGATATAGTAGGACTGGATCTATTAAAATGGCTGTTAAACAATAGGTACTCAATAACTATTTTTTAGCAGCTTTACTGGGATAAAATTCAAATACCATACATTCATCAAAGTATACTATTCAATGATTTTTAGTACAGTTACATAGCTGTGTAAAAATCACCACATTCAATTTTAGAACATTTTCATCACCCCCAAAGAAACCCCAAACCCATTAGTAGTACCCCCCCCCACCACCACCAATTCCTCACTGCTCCAGTCCTAGATGACCACTAATCTACTTTCTTTCTCTGTAGATTTGTCTACTCTGGACATTTCGTATAAACAGAATCCTACACGCATGGACTTTTGTGACTGGCTCTTTTCACTTAGCCAGGGAAAATGTTTTCAAGGTTCATCCACGTTGTAGCTGTATTAGTTCTTAGTCACCCAGTCATATCAGACTCCTTGCTAATCCATGGACTGGAGCCCACCAGGCTTCTCTGTCCATGGGGTTTCCCAGGCAAGAATACTGGAGTGGGTTGCCATTTCCAACTCCAGGGGATCTTCCAGGTCCAGGGATCGAACCTGCGTCTCCTGTGTCTCCTATATTGCAGATGGATTCTTTACCCAATGAGCCAACAGGGAAGCTGTATTAGTACTTCATTCATTTTTATTGCAGAATATTCCATGTAAGGAAACACTATGTTTTGTTTGTCCATTCATCAGTTGATAGACATTTGGGTTGTTTCCATTTTTCTGGCTCCAGTGAATAATGCTGCCATGGACTTTTGTCTATAAGTTTTTGTGTAAACAAATGTTTCATTTCCCCTGAATGTATACTTAGGGGTGGAATTGTTGGATCATATGGTACGTCTACTAATACATTTAACCTTTTAAGGAACTGCTAGATTGTCTTCCCACAGTGGTTGCAACACTTTGCATTTCTACCAATAGCATATGAGAATTCCAATTTTTCCACATCCTTGCCAACACTTGTGATTATCTGTCTTTCTGATTATAGCAGTCCAATTGAGTACGATGTGAATTAGTATCTCATTGTGGTTTTGATTTGCATTTCCCTAATGACTAATGATGCTGAGCATCTTCTCATGTGCTTATTGGAGACGTGTCTATTCACATCTTTTGTGCCCATTTTTAACTGGGTTATTTGTCTTTTAGTATTGAGTGTAGGTGTTCCTTATATATTCTGGATACAAGTCTCTCATCAGATGTGATTTGCAAATATTTTCTCCCATTCTGTGGGTTGTCTTTTGATTTTCTTAATGATATCCTTCAATAACTATTTTTAAAATAAAACAATGAATAAAACTAACCCTTTAAGACAGGAAAGGAGAAGGCAATGGCACCCCACTCTAGTACTCTTGCCTGGAGAATCCCATGGATGGAGAAGCCTGGTGGGCTGCAGTCCATGCGGTCGCTAAGAGTCGGACACAACTGAGCGACTTCACTTTCACTTTTCACTTTCATGCATTGGAGAAGGAAATGGCAACCCACTCCAGTGTTCTTGCCTGGAGAATCCCAGGGACGGGGGAGCCTGGTGGGCTGCCATCTATGGGGTCACACAGAGTCGGACATGACTGAAGTGACTTAGCAGCAGAAGACAGGAGAAAAAAAAAAACAACGACAACCTGTGACCAGTGCATAAGTATGTGGAAAATTCGTGGCAGGGCAGGACCTAGAGGAGAATTCAAGTCACCTGTTTTCATCCCTGAGTTTTGTTTACTGATTCTCAGCATTGTCCAACCAGCCCAGAAGCAATGACATTATCCTATCATGAGTCAAACAATGCAGCATTTAGTAAACTGGCTCCTGAGCACCAAACAAGTGGAAAGACACCCCAAGGTTAAAAAAAATAAAGAGAAAAGGTTTTGCTGGAAACTAGGCTATAATAAATCTTAAATGGCCTACAATTTAGTTTTCTCTTGAAAAACTGAAATTGATGAATGGGTTCCACACACATACAGGGGAAAAAAAAAAAACAAAAAACATTAAATGCACCTAGAATAGGCCCAGGATGAGTAAGCGGCAAACTTCTAAACTTGTAGTTATGGATATACACTTACAAGATTAAAGGTCCTGAAACTGTCTTCCCCGCCTGCACTGCATTCAAACTCGTAAGCACTGCCCAGTTTTATTATGGTTGAGAAACTTCAACTAGTGAAAACAAGGTACAAGCCTGGGAACATTGATATGGAGAGAACTGGTATATTTTTACAGCTGTAAGAGCTTCTCAGAGTAGAAAAATGCCAGGCCTTAAGTACTTATTACAAAAATATCAGCCTTTAAGTACTCAGGGAAAATATATATGAGATATATATTTGTGTGTGTGTACACATACATGCACACTGGGAAAGGCATCAGGGAAGGACTTGTTTTTAATAAATCTTAACCAGTTTCAATGATGGCAGGGTATCCACAAAGCAATTTGCCCAGGAAAGAATTAACCCCTTAGATGATGCACAGACAGGGCTTCCCAGGTGGCTCAGCAGTGAAGAATCCACCTGCCAATGCAAAAGCCACAGGAGACATGGGTTCAATCCCTGGGTTAGGAATATCTCCTGGAGGAGGAAATGGCAACCCACTCAGGTATTCTTGCTGGGATAATCCCATGGACAGAGGAGCCTCATGGGCTACAGTCCTTGGGTCACAGAGTCGGACACAACTGAGCATGCACGCATAATGCACAGAACATTCAACTAGAAACTTCATGCTTCTTGTATGATGCTAACCCTAACCTGACAATCTGATTCACATATAAATGCAAACAAGATTAATCTAAGATTGTAGAGAGCAATCTAAAAATATTATACATTATACCGAGAGCAAATTATAAATAAGTTTAAAAACACATTTCAAAATATATCCATATTCTTATAAGGCAGTAAAGTTAAACTAGGAATACATAAAAGATACATAGTTTCATTATACTATATAATTATGTAAAGGGCAGACTACATGATGTGAATAAATTATAGGTATAATTATTTATTATAATGGAAAGTAGTGTACCTGACAACTAAAAGGTAAAGGCAAACATAAAATGTGGCATCGTATAAAACATTTTAAAATCACCCTTAAATATTATTCCTGGCTTCACATTCTTTGTTTACAACCTTCCCTCCATATTCAGTGCTCAACACAATCTTCAGTTTTTAAATCAAATATGGAAAGGTTCATTTGAGAGTTGAAAGCAATCACTCATGTGTCTGTCTGTATCCCTTAAGTTGACATGGACCTGCAGTGCAAATAGTAATGCACAGATGTGTAAAGTAGAGATAATACCTAAATTTACCAAAGGAGAACTGAAGTATGGGGCAGACTTCATGTTTATCTGCCTAGTGGGTACACCAGCACGAAATACTTGGAAACCTTATCTTAACCAAGCTGATAACCCTGCTAATATCAGTCTCACAGTTTCCTGATTCCATCCAAGTCACTGGCCTTCACCTGTTCTCTACCTGGTCATCCCACCTTGGACCTTATCTTTATGCAGAATAGCTCTAGTCTATACAAACAAAATTACCCTCTGGGATGACTTCCATCTTTCCATCTCTATTCCTCTTACCAAACTGGCTTTCCATTTTCATTTTGAACTACAGCCTTTATAACTGCCCTATGCCTTTGGTTCACCAGTCCTATTTTGGCCCTGCCTGGACACTGTGGTCTATCATTTCAAAGATGGAATCCTTTGCATTCAAGAACCATTCATCCCCATCACCCCCAGCTTCCCACAGTCTCTTGTTCCTTTCTCTCTCACCCTAACACATTCTAACTCCCTGTTTTGTCCTTAACTAACCTCGGGTTCCGGAGAAGGCACTGGCACCCCACTCTAGTACTCTTGCCTGGAAAATCTCATGGACGGAGGAGTCTGGTGGGCTGCACTCCATGGGGTCGCAAAGAGTCGAACACGACTGAGCAACTTCACTTTCACTTTTCACTTTCATGCATTGGAGAAGGACATGGCAACCCACTTCAGTGTTCTTGCCTGGAGAATCCCAGGGACAGGGGAGCCTGGTGGGCTGCCGTCTGTGGGGTCTCACAGAGTCAGACACGACTGAAGTGATTTAGCAGCAGCAGCAACCTCAGGTTCCTGAGTATTAGTGACAAAAGCACAAAACAATGGAGGCTGGTTCATTTTCTCACCCTTTCTGTTAACCACTACTTACTGAGCAATAACTACATAAAAGCAGCTATTGCCATCGCTATTTGGCAACTGGCATTGGTCATTATCTCTTATCAGAATTTCCTAACAATGTTCCCAAACACTGAAGCACTGGGCCACTAATTTCACCCAGTTCCCCCTCTCTCTGCCGGTGGCCTTCACCTCTGAACTGATAATGAGATCCAGGCCATTGTCCACACACGCTCGCTTCCTTTCCTCCCCAACATGAACTCCCTATATTTCCATTCACCCTCATTCCTCTTTAGTCTCAAGGCACCCATGTTCCTCTTGCTTTCCAGATCCATTCCTCTCTAGGTATACCCATTACGCTTGCTGCCCCAAGTGCCCACTGTGCTTCTATGCCACCCACTGTGCTTGGTGCTGGGGACACAAATAGGAATGAGGCACAGCCCAGCTTTCCCAGCTAGTGGAAGAACAGATATGTAATTACACACCCACACACAAACACACACATTCAATCAGGCTGACCATATCATTTCTCTGCCAAACTCAGATATGTTTGAAAGTGAAGGGGATATTAAAAAAAAAAAATACTGAATGGAGGTAAACTGATTTACTACAGGCATAAACCAGTGCTCTCCCTTGCAAACTGTGGTATCAGTTCAGTTCAGTCCAGTCATTCAGTCATATCCAACTCTTTGTGACCCCATGGACTGCAGCACGCCAGGCTTCCCTATCCATCACCAACTCCCGGAGCTTACTCAAACTCATGTCCCTCGAGTTGGTAATGCAATCCAACCATCTCATCCTCTGTCATCCCCTTCTGCTCCTGCCTCAATCTTTCCCAACATCAGGGTCTTTTCAAATGAGTCAGTTCTTTGAATCAGGTGGTCAAAGTATTGGAGTTTCAGCTTCAGCATCAGTCCTTCCAATGAATATTCAGGACCAATTTCCTTTAGGACAGACTGGTGTATGGTCACACTAACTGCAACTTAGTATGGTACCTTCAATTATGCAGCCATTAAAGTGTGTGCAAAAGTATTCAGTAACATTGGAAAAGCCTCACGATATAATGTAAGTATATAGAAACTGAGCATAACTTGGCTTATAAAAACAAGATAAAACAATTGAGATTCACTGGGTATGTAATATGTGCCAGGCACCATTCTAACTACTTTTAACTAATCCTCACAGCAATTCTAGGAGGGAAATACTATTAGATCTTTTTCACACATGAAGAAAGTAAGACAGATGGGTGCCTCTTTAAGCATCTTTAAGATGCTTGCCTACGGTGCCCCAGCTAGGAAGTGGCAGTACTAGGATTCAAACCCTTTTAGTTCTATACCTATGATCCTAAATACTCCAGGACATTGATAAGAAAGAGATGAGGGGAGATGACGTAGGAGGGAGGGCAGATGCGCAGTGAAACGTCCCCTCACTATTCGGTCAGGCACTGGTGTTAAGAGCACGGGCACCATGTTTCAATTCTCATCACCTAGATTCTCTCTAGTGTAGCCCTCCGTGGCTTCATGACTGTGTCTTCAGGGCCTCCCCACCCTCTTCATCTACTCCCTATATCCCTTGCCCTCTACATGGAGACATTCCTTCGGGTTGTATTCTCAGCCCTCCTATCTTGTTTGCCTCACATCTTAGCATCCTGCATCCTTTCACAGCTTTACTTATACTGAGATGGCTGAGCGGCAGTCCTCACTCTCTCCTGCCCTAAATTCTCTCCTGGCTACTGTACATTCCCATCTGTATGACTCTCTGACTGACAACACTACAGCTGGACCTCCCATGTTGTTCCCCGAAAGGCTCCTGCAGGCTGTCCTCATGCCACAGATGACCCCCATGTTCCTGGTCCCAAGCTATCAACTCTTTCCTCTTCATCTTCTCACTCTTTCTCATCGTTCCCTTCCACTGGATTACTGAGCCACATTGAATCCACCTATACTAGAGCTTCCAAATCTATTCCTTCAGTTTTCCCAAGTTCTGTGTTTATAACAATAACTTTGCCCAACACAATACCTTCTCTGCCTCCTCCAGTTCATTATGCACACAGCTACCAGCGAATTCCCCACCAGGCAAGGCTGAACCATACTGCACTGCCTGAGACTGCATCAGTACTTGCCTTCCTTAGCAGTGGTTATGGATAAAAACATCCTAGGTCCCTGACAGCAGAGAGTATAGTATGGATTACATGGTAGATTCTCATGTGTTTTGAATCAATAGGGTGTTGCTTCCTTCTCAGGGATCTTCAATGTAATTCTTTATCTTCCTTGATCATGTTGAAACTCCCTAACCTAGGCATTTAAGGCTTTATATAATCTGATTTGTGGTGGATATTTTTCTTGTCCTACATGTCCTTGCCTTTATTAGTGGTGGCATCCTCTCTTCTTTTAGGAAACTGTCCTTCCTCAGTTGGTAGGGTGCCCACCCAATGTCAACATCTCCCTCACTTCAAGGGTGGACAAGTGACCCAAGCTAACTCACCAAAACACCACCACCCCCACAAACAAAGTGACTGGCCTGAAAATAGGGATATGACCCAATTGGGGAAGAACTGAAATCTTTTTCAGGGGTTAATTTCAAGACTGCATGAGAGAGGTACTATGAATCAAAAGAGCTCTACTGCTCATGGAAAGGGCCCAATTGAAAATGAAGCAAATACAGGGAAACAGATAAGAATCCAATGTTAGTACTGCCTCTGACTTTTCAGCTGGATAGACCCACAATCACTTTTCTGAAACTTGAATCTATATGTGTTTCAGAAATTCATAATTCTTCAGATGAGAAAAGTACAGTGGAGTGTAATATACACTCTATGTGGATCAAGGACAACATCCTCAAAATCAAACTCAGTCATAGATTTCTGCAATCAAACACATTAATGTCCTAATTGATGTCAGTTTAGGTCAGGGTAGGTTTTTGCCATGAAGAAAGTACAGATAAGATGAGGCTTGGCTGCAAAAAGTTTCAGCTTCTGCCTTTAGAACTTCACATAAAGGCATGCGGATCTGTTTAAACCAACAGATTTCCCTGCTCCCTTATCTGCCTGTTTATCGGTTTTATTTGAGCACTATGAGTTGGGTTTTTCACACATGTACTCAAAAGAGTCCCATCTGTATTCTTTATGGGCCTCTCTGTATTTCAGTTTTATTTCCCACTACTCTCCTACACATAACTCATATTTGAGTCAATCTTAAAAGACTATGTTTGATTGTCTATATAAAAATAAAATATCATGCAACCTCCACATTGCATATGCCTTATAAACCAAAGCTGTTCAACCAAGAGATGGGGAGCCCTGGCTGCTTGATGCTCTGGTCAGCTGTCCCAGCCCTACACCACCCTCCAAGGCTCTCAGGGGAAATGTGAGACTTTCCATGCAAAATGCTGGGCTGGATGAAGCACAAGCTGGAAACAAGATTGCCGAGAGAAATATCAATAACCTCAGATATGCAGATAACACCACTGTTATGGCAGAAAGCAAAGAAGAATTAGGAGCCTCTTGTTGAAGGTGAAAGAGGAGAGTGAAAAAGGTGACTTAAAACTCAACATTCAAAAAATGAAGATCATGGCATATGGTCCCATCACTTCATGGCAAATAGATGGGGAAACAATTGAAACAGTGAGAGACTTTATTTTCTTGGGCTCCAAAATCACTGTAGATGGTGACTGCTGTCATGAAATTAAAAGACACTTGTTCCTTGGAAGAAAAGCTATGATAAACCTAGACAGCGTATTAAAAAGCAGAGACACTGCCAACAAAGCCCCATCTAGTCAAAGCTGTGGTTTTTCCAGTAGTCATCTGTGGATGTGAGAACTGGACCATAAAGAAGGCTGAGCACTGAAGAATTGATGCTTTTGAACTGTGGTGTTAGAGAAGACTCTTGAGAGTCCCTGGACTGCAAGGAGATCAAACCAGTCAATCCTAAAGGAAATCAATCCTGAATATTCATTGGAAGGACTGATTCTGAAGCTCCAATACTTTGGCCAACTGTTGCGAAGAGCCAACTCATTAGAAAAGACCCTGATGCTGGGAAAGATTGAGGGCAGGAGGAGAAGGGGATGACAAAGGATGAGATAGTTGGATGGCATCACTGACTCAATGGACATGAGTTTGAGCAAGTTCCGGGAGATGGTGGAGGACAGGGAAGCTTAGCATGCTGCAGTCCACTCTCAAAGAGTTGGACATGACTGAGAGACTGAACAACAATGGGAGAGTCAGATGCCACACTGACTCCTCCCCATTTCTGTTTCCAGTAGATCCCCAGGGGCAATTACGAGAACCTGGAAATTCACCAGTGCTCCACTTGAGAAACTCCTAGTAACTCCTGCATTCTCTTACTTTTCCTCTGGAGCAGCCTCCATCTCCTTGGAGCCCTTATAGATCATATAATACTTCCTATGTCTGTCTTTATTTATATGTTCATATTTGTTCTTAGGGCACTCGATAACACAGCAATCCTGAGAGGTAGATGGGGCAGGTGCTCAGGTCCCCAACTTGAGGGTCAGGTTGATAAATAAACGGGAAAACCCTAGAGTTTCACTCAAACCTTCTGACTTAGTTTAGTTTTCTTTCTAGTCTCTTTTTCCTCCTAGGGTTAACTCAAATAGAAGAGTTTATTGGCCTGGATAGTTCCTTCTTGGTACACTTAGGTGGAGAGATGTAATCTGTTGAACTAGTGAGAATGTTGCACGCGCAACTACACTCTAGTCAGTTCAGTTGCTCAGTCATGTCTGACTGTTTGCAACCCTAAACTACGTGCAAATTTAATCCTGATAAAAATAAAAATTCATATACACAGCATATTCATAACATGAGCATCTATACGTGTTCATTTTTACTACCCAGGAAGTCAAAGTCAGCTTCTTTGTCATTTAATCCAACCTGAATTAGCCAAGTGATCAAATCCCGAGGCACAGAGATGTCTGCAGATACTTCAGCCTTGGGGAAAACCCAGACACTGCTTCGCATAACTTGAACCGACAACACAAATACCCCTCCCTGCCCAGGGGATGTTTCTGGGTCAGGACTCCCTCCCTTAACCAAAGAGTCAGACATGGCTGGACACTTTCCCAGCGCACTACCCTGCTTCTCTGGCTGACCTTTAAGGTTAGGACCTCTGGATATAAACTCATTAAAGATAGTCATAAGGCAAATTCAACTGCCTTGGGGCTCACAAAAATGCAGTGTTTCATTTCAAATAGACCCCGAAAATCCCAATGGCCACATACAGCCATTCCTAGCCTATGAGGTTAAAGCAACAGACCCACCATCAGCAGGCCAAGCGCTCTGAACTGCTTTTTCTTCTGAAAGGTTCTCCCACTCATGAGAACGACGCATGTGAGGGTGGATAGCAGAGGTCAGAGCTAAGGTTCTTGGGTGTGGAAATCAGAGCCGAGGTCCTGGCCTGGTGCAAAGCCAGATGCATCCATCACACAGGGATCACTCTGGGACTCCCACATCCATTTACAAAGGCCTAAGGATATAACTCGGAGACGGCAATGGCACCCCACTCCAGTACTCTTGCCTGGAAAATCCCATGGATGGAGGAGCCTGGTAGGCTGTAGTCCATGGGGTCGCTAAGAGTCGGACAAGACTGAGCGACTTCCCTTTCACTTTTCATTTCATGCATTGGAGAAGGCAATGGCAACCCACTCTAGTGTTCTTGCCTGGAGAATCCCAGGGACGGGGGAGCCTGGTGGGCTTCCGTCAATGGGGTCGCACAGAGTTGGACACGACTGAAGCGACTTAGCAGCAGCAGCAGCAAGGATATAACTAGGGGAGCACAGTGCACTCCCATACAACCCACCAGACTATCCCTGTCCCCTATTTCTGATGCCATCCATAAGCACTGGGCACTCACCCTCCACTGTTTAGCATCCCACATTATTCACAGGTCAAAACTAACCAAGAAAGTGAGAGACCTTCAGGACATTGCTGAACAAGGTTCTTCCTGCTAAAGCATCCTGTCCTGCTGATTTGGAAAATGGTTCTTGTCACCTTTCTCATGCAAACCACATTCAGAATTAAGTGAAATAGGAATTCATATATGATCTCTCATAATGTACCAAGGCAAGTTGCTTTATAAAATAATCTGTCTTCAGATTATTTTTTGTCCCTTTTTTCCATGTCCAGTGAGCTTATCCTATATTATTTAATGGATTATAGCAAAGATCAACCAGGGAGGGGAGCACTGCCATGGGAAATCAGCCAGAATTGTTTAGAACCCAGCAGAAAACTATTTTAAACTATTTCAAATTGTTAGTTGAAATGGAAAACCCATTTCCGTGTCTATAGAGCTCTGATTTAGCTTTTTTGACTCAGTCATCAAACATATTTTCCTGATCTTCAGTGTGTTGCATTTTCCATTATAAAAATGTCTTCCTTTTATCATACCTAAATAAAGTCTGAATCTCACTTACTTCAGATCCGGATTCAACAAACCTTCCAAAGCTACTTAACTATGTGCTGAGCAGTACAGAGCCGACTCCCTCTATTATCTCATTTATTCTTTTACAGATGAAGGAACAGGGGCTCCGTTAAGTTCACTGACTTTCCTGCTTTCCTAGACCTTGCAAGTGGCATCTGTAGAGTTTCCAAGTCTCTGCTCTCAATGGGACTGCCAGGTAAAACATTCTCCCCAGTATTACTCTCAGCTGGCTTTATCTTTCTGGAATCTTGCTCAAGATAAGTCACACTTTTTTTTTTTTTTTTGGCAGGGGGGTGGTAATCTGGTAATCTCAGTTTGGAATCAAGGATTAAAAGCACCTCACAGAAGGATAAATGCAGCTGGTGCACAGAGCAAACAATCTTTACAGAGGACCTTCTCTCTGGGTTTGAATACACAGAAGTTAATTCCTCCAGGTTTGTAGACTGCAGCCAAACAAAGGTTCACAATTAACATTATGTTGGGTCTTATTCCTTCATGTCTTTTACATCCTCTCACCACTACACTGCTAGCTAAAAACTAGGCCTCTTTTTTCCACCCCCGTGTGGGCCAACAGACAGATGTACCTACCCTCAGCCAGCCTAGCAGTGCTCATTATGATAAATATTGAGACTGCTTGGCGTTGGGTCTTGTAGGGGAAGAAATGCAGGACTTTCTAGAGCTGATGGTAATGCCAAGCAAAATATGATATATAATGACATGAAAACTACCACTAGTTACAGCATCATTTTAGAGTTTCGAGACATAACCATTCACAAAATACAAACATTATGTGAAAACCTACCAAAACAACTGCTATCTCTAGAACCAAAGCCAAGAAAAGCTTCATTATTGCTCCCTTCCAGGATGTCAAGCGTGTTCTTTTTGCCTGTTTGCTTACTTCTCCTGTGTTACTCTCCACGTACTATCTTTCTTGAACACAACAGGCCAGGTTTTCTGTAGAAATCTCCAGGCCAGAAATTTACCTATGGCTTTTTGTGGCTTTTAAATGCTAAGATGCTACACAAAACATGACACTGAACAGATATTCAAAACCAGATTGTTACTGTGGTACAAAGTCACTACCTTATTCACCTAAAATATTACACAGAAAGACCTCAAAAATACTACCAGGATATTAAATATCTATAGAAACAATAAAAGGCCTCAGTTCCAATCTGTGACACGAGGTGGGACCCCAAGCCCAAATGCTTAAAAACAGGGGCACATTCTAGAGACATTTGCAGATTAGTTACTGCCCTCAACTGAACCACAGCTGGCTTACTGATATAAAGAAAGGACAACAAAAGGATGGCCCTTACAGTGCAATGATATTGCTTGTGTGAACTCAATTTATCACCTTCAAGACTTAGACCTTTGATCTACAGAGGAAATGCTTTTCACTGTAAGAATTGTTTTTACACTGGTTAGGGCATCAGTTCAAGGAGTCCTCTGTCACCCCTGTAAGCTCTCAATTTCCTCATTGGCATTGTAAAAACCACAATAAACCACATTTGGTGTTACTTGAATGTAAATTTTCTTAGTATTACCTTTTAAATGAAAATCCACAGATCTTCACTATAAAGCCCTTTGTAAAAAGTCAGGCAAGGTTGCAGGATACTGCAATGTTTGGTTATTCAAAAATGAGTTCTGTGACAATTTCTTCTCCCCCATTCTGCCAGGTTCCAAATGTGTAAGTTCTACTGAATGAGTTTATTTTGATACAGATCTTTCCACTTTCATAATTCCTGAAGCTGCTTAGGTTCAAGAAGTCCAGGTCGGTTGAAATTAAGTATCTGTGTATTAAGCCTGGACATTTGCTTTCCGTCTACTGGGTCACTAAATCAGAATTCAGGGAAATGGGGATTTTACTTTCTTCCGCTTCCTTTCATCCTCACAGGCAAGCGTAGGCCTGGACCAGACAGTCCTAGATCTGATTCACACCCTTGTACTGTCTAGATAGGTGACCTGTGTGGGTAACTTCTCCAGAATATTGGTTTCCCTGTTGCTGTAAGTGACGTAATATCCAACAAAAATGGTTGTTCTGTGGATTATGAAGTAAGTGTATGGTCAAGAACTATTCTTCCAAATATGCCTTTTTTTTATGGGAGATGCCCAGTGTTAGCGGAACCTGAAAGATGCATCTGGAAAGATAATTAACATGACTACTTTTATTATTAGCTTTTCCTTTTAAATTCCCCAGGTTACATGCAGCACCCCCCAACTTCAAGCTCATGTAAAAAAGATTTGAATAGACTTAATGTTTTCTTCCATAAGAAGAAGATAGAAGAAGCAGGTAGAATCCCAACAAGCCATTAGGATGAAACTCTCCTGAAAATGACAAGCACTCAGACAAAAAATATCTGGCTGGCTGTGGCTTCCTTTCCGGTATGTGTTAGACCGGGGGACGAGAAATACAGACCATGCCCCTTGCCTTGGTCTCAGCCCTCCACCAGACTGGTTTCTCCAGAATATGTCCACTCTCTGGCCCCTCAAACAGCAGCAAGATCCCCCCACCTGGCCCCCTCCTGCTCCTCCGAAGCCCCAATGCTCCTGCTAGATGCAGTAACAGCAGCTTTGCCTGCTCTGGATGCTGCGTCCCCCAGGCAGCCCAGAGTACCCATGCTGGAGGACATGTTCCTGGCCATGGAGTTCCATAGCATCAGAAACCAACAGTCTGTGCTCTTCTGCTCCAGTGGCCCCAGCCGGCATCTTCCTCTCCCCTCATCCAGGCAGAGCACGCGGGGCGCGTGCAGCCAGAGCAGTCCCAGCAGCGCGTGTGCTGTGAGGGCGCCTCTATCACCCTCGCCTCCCTCCCCCATTAGAGTCTCATCAGAGTCAGACCAGCGCCACTCCTCGGGCCAGGCCAGGGGAAGCGAGTGGGAGGGGTGTAAGGCTGGGGGAGCACTTTCTGGGACCTGCTTCCACTGCCCCTTCCACCCATTTCTTGCAGGAAAGAGAGCGAGGAAGCCAAGCCCGGAGGTACCTCCAAATCTGTAGTGCTTCCAATCATTCCCATAACGTCCCTCAATTCCGAGTCCCCAGCGGGGCAACTCCTTCCAAAGCACCTCACGAAAACCCGCGCCACCGCCGCCTCCGGGTCCCGCACGTAACTCCCAGAGGGAAGACCCACTGTTTTCCAAAGCAGAACCAGGTCAGTGGTCTCGGAAGTTTGACACCTCCCACTTCGACTCTCCATCTAGAAGCCCCCACGCTTATCCAGTTTGAGAGGGGAAGCCAGAAGGTCTCCCCACAAGTCTTCGCTCACGCCGGGTCCGGCCGCCTCCTCTCTCTCCTTTCTCGAGTCTAGCTCCAGCCCTCCACTCCTCTGGCGCCTTCACTGAGTGACCAGAGGTTCTCTCGCTCCTAAAAGAGGAAACTTCTTTTCAGGGCTAAATTCAGGTCCGAGAAGGAAAGGCTTTCCCTTCTTTGCCTCCCCTCTTATCCCGGCTCTCAGAAACCACAGGGAGCCGGCACCAGGGGCGTGCTTACCCTCTAACCCCTAAAAGAGTCCACTGCTCCCCGACTTTCCACTGCAAAAGTCCGGTCGGGTCTGAAACTACTTATGTACCCTCGTGATCCTTCCAGAGACCCTACCTGTCCCTCCTGATTTGCAAGAAACAAGTAAACAAAACACAAATCGTAGCAACTTTGGAGAGCGAGTGTGTGTGTGTGTGTGTGTGTGTGTGTGTGAGTGCGAAAGAGGAGAGAGAGAGCATCGCAGAAGAGTTAGGGCAACAGCTGCAAGAACACATCTGGAAGAGGGGGAGGGGACAGGCGAGGAAGGGACAAGCGCGAGGTCGTGGGGGACTCCCCCCATTCCCCCGCCCTCGCAGCTTCAGGGCCGAGAACCCGGCCAGCTAGTGGTTACCTGTCCTATGTTGATGAATCCGTACTTGCTGGCTATGCGGTTGGCCTCCGGGAAGCCGCCGGAGATTTTGACTGCCCAGTGGTTGGTGTAGACGCGCGTCCGGCACACGGGGAGCAGGCAACCCCCGAGCAGCGCCAGTACACAGAGCAGGTCCAGCCGTCCCGGGCAGCAGCAGCGGCTCCCCCAGCCCATGGCCCCGGCGCTTGGCTGCTGCTTCGATCGCTCGCTTGCTCCGCTCTCTAAGCTGAGCGCACAACTAACTTCTTCGGCCTGGGCCGCCCGAGCGCGCAGCCCCCGGCCGCCGCGGCTCGCAGCCCTGGGAGATCGACAGGAGGCGGCGAGCCCCGGCAGGGAGCTGAGCAGCGAGCCTCGCACCCACTCCTAGACCATCCCTGGGGCTCCGGGGACCTGTGCTTCCAGCTCTACGGCCCGCGGGGCGGTCGGCCGGCGCTCCCCGGCTCCGGCGCAGGAGGCGGCTGAGTGGGGCGGGCGCCCTCCCGCAGTTGGGTCTCGCCGGGCTCGGCTCCCGGACTCTCCGACTCGCCCTCGCTCCTCCCGGGGCCCCCGAGCGCGGCGGAGGCGGCGGTGCAGGCAGCGGCTGGGCGCCCCCTCTGCTGGCCCGGGCTCCGAGCGCTCGCTAGCTCGCTCCCCGCGCTCCCTCCGGCTCTGAGCAGCGCGCTGGGAGTGTAAGTTGCAATGGCAGCAGCGCCTGCTCTGCATAAATGACTCCCCCCGCCCCCCTCTATACCCCTCCTTCCCCACATCTCCCTCCTCCTCTCCCTCCTCCGCCCGCCCGAAAGCGGCCACGGTGAGGCGCCAACCAGGTCCTAGCGCCGCTGGGTTCTTCGGGCTGTAACCTATAGGGTCCAGAGCCGCAAAAGCGAGTCTTTCCAAAGGGCTGAGAGCAGAGCTCCGGTGTGGGGGTTTTACCCTCTTCTCTCCTCTCCCTTCTGGATTTGTATTAATTTACCGCCACTTCCCGAAAGACTAAAGAGATTTACAAGCTGGTTCTGGTCAAGCGGCCCCAAGATTCATTCATCCTAGCTCTGAACCTCCTTAAACAAGTAAGTATTTAAGGAGGTCACTTGCGTGTCAATTGCCGAACAAATAGCCCGAGATTTTCACTTCATTAATTCTTCATCCTTTTCAACAACTGTTTATTTCACAAAATCTGCTCCCGGGAGAAGCTACCACACAGGACAGTAAGGCGCATCGACTCTTGCAAAAGCCAATTACTGGCAATTCCAAAGCCGAGTGTGTTGCCTGCTGACTTTCGAAATCCGTGCTTCCTATACTAGGCAACACCACGGGAGAGTAAAATTTCAGTCGCGGAATTGGGGAAAGATGTTTCTGTGACTATTT
The DNA here is from genome assembly GCF_019923935.1 of Bubalus bubalis. Classification (NCBI taxonomy): domain Eukaryota; kingdom Metazoa; phylum Chordata; class Mammalia; order Artiodactyla; family Bovidae; genus Bubalus; species Bubalus bubalis. The sequence continues at coordinate 113,958,174 of NC_059159.1, read as the reverse complement.
GGTATGAAAGTGGATGGGCCAAGGGAATAACTTCATTCATTCGTTCCACTGAGTCTGATGAGAACTTCTTTTTCTCCACCAAGGGAAAAGTTTTGCAACTTTTCCAAGAACGACCCTGTAACAGTGTTGAGTTCGATATAAACAGGACCACAGAGGAATTTCGAATGAAATAAATGTGTGGCTGCGCCGCCTTCATCACTGTATCTTGCACTGTGACTGCAGCAGGCAGGAAGAAGCTCCGATTTACCCGCTTCTGCTGAAGAACCTCCCCGCCTTTTCTGGCACAGAACGATTTCTTGTGAAAAGAAAATATACTCCTTATGAAATAATTCAACTGACCTTTAAAGTATTCACTATACCTCTAACCCGCTCCCCGCCCCCCCACCCCCGCCTTCACCCTTGCTCTCTCCTCTTCCCATCCCCCATTGTCTTTCTTAACTGTATTTGAAGGTAATTAACACATCACACCTTGGGTAATGATTCTTTTATATGCCTAGGGCTTCACTTTTCTTCCTCCTCCCCTCAGCGGAACCAAAGCTGCAGAATCAAAACATGCAAATTTTATAAAACTCATAGTTAAAATCATAAAAATATCATCATTTTATGATTTTACATATTGTATAAAGTATGCCATATTAAATATTTAATCTTGAAAATAAACCCACCAAATGACTTTATTCCCACTCTACTGAAGAAGTGGAAGATCAGAAGAACTAAATCATTTGCAGAAAGGCATGTATTTTAGTTATTTACTTATTTGACTGGTTAGACACATATCTTTTCAACACCTAGAATGTGCCAGGCATTGTGCTGGATACCTGCGAAAGAGGAGGAAGGGGAAGATGGGGGGGCAACAAGGACTAGTGCATTTCAGACTCTGACTAACTCTAGAGTAAATGTGGTTTGTTGCTGTTGTTTATAGGTGGTAAAGCATAAGTACTATGCTTGGGCTTTAGAGTTTTGATATAGCCTCCTTACTGGCTAGCCCCTTTGCACGTTCCCTCTTCAACCTGGAGCCTAGAAAGTTTACAAACTGTTAGTTCAGTTCAGTCGCTCAGTCGTGTCCGACTCTTTGCAACCCCATGAATCGCAGCACGCCAGGCCTCCCTGTCCATCACCAACTCCAGGAGTTCACTCAGACTCACGTCCATCAAGTCAGTGATGCCATCCAGCCATCTCATCCTCTGTCGTCCCCTTCTCCTCTTGCCCCCAATCCCTCCCAGCATCAGAGTTTTTTCCAATGAGTCAACTCTTCGCATGAGGTGGCCAAAGTACTGGAGTTTCAGCTTTAGCATCAGTCCTTCCAAAGAAATTCCAGGGCTGATCTCCTTCAGAATGGACTGGTTGGATCTCCTTGCAGTCCAAGGGACTCTCAAGAGTCTTCTCCAACACCACACACAGTTCAAAAGCATCAATTCTTTGGCACTCAGCCTTCTTCACAGTCCAACTCTCACATCCATACATGACCACAGGAAAAACCATAGACTTGACTAGATGGACCTTTGTTGGCAAAGTAATGTCTCTGCTTTTGAATATGCTATCTAGGTTGGTCATAACTTTCCTTCCAAGGAGTAAGCATCTTTTAATTTCATGGCTGCAGTCACCATCTGCAGTGATTTTCGAGCCCCCCAAAATAAAGTCTGACACTGTTTCCACTGTTTCCCCATCTATTTCCCATGAAGTGATGGGACCAGATGCCATGATCTTAGTTTTCTGAATGTTGAGCTTTAAGCCAACTTTTCCACTCTTCACTTTCACTTTCATCAAGAGGCTTTTGAGTTCCTCTTCACTTTCTGCCATAAGGGTGGTGTCATCTGCATATCTGAGGTTATTGATATTTCTCCTGGCAATCTTGATTCCAGCTTGTGCTTCTTCTAGTCCAGTGTTTCTCATGATGTACTCTGCATATAAGTTAAATAAGCAGGGTGACAATATACAGCCTTGACGTACTCCTTTTCCTTTTTGGAACCAGTCTGTTGTTCTATGTCCAGTTCTAACTGTTGCTTCCTGACCTGTATACAAATTTCTCAAGAGGCAGGTCAGGTGGTCTGGCATTCCCATCTCTTTCAGAATTTTCCAGTTTATTGTGATCCACACAGTCAAAGGCTTTGGCATAGTCAATAAAACAGAAATAGATGCTTTTCTGGAACTCTCTTGCTTTTTCCATGATCCAGCCGATGTTGGCAATTTGATCTCTGGTTCCTCTGCCTTTTCTAAAACCAGCTTGAACATCTGGAAGTTCACGGTTCACATATTGCTGAAGCCTGGCTTGGAGAATTTTGAGCATTACTTTACTAGCGTGTGAGATGAGTGCAATTGTGCGGTAGTTTGAGCATTCTTTGGCATTGCCTTTCTTTGGGATTGGAATGAAAACTGACCTTTTCCAGTCCTGTGGCCACTGCTGAGTTTCCCAAATTTGCTTGCATATTGAGTGCAGCACTTTCACAGCATCATCTTTCAGGATTTGGAATAGCTCAACTGGAATTCCATCACCTCCACTAGCTTTGTTCGTAGTGATGCTTTCTAAGGCCCACTTGACTTCACATTCCAGGATGTCTGGCTCTAGGTGAGTGATCACACCATCGTGATTATCTGGGTCATGAAGATCTTTTTTGTACAGTTCTTCTGTGTATTCTTGCCATCTCTTGTTAATATCTTCTGCTTCTGTTAGGTCCATACCATTTGCCACCCAGACCACCTGTATCTATTCATAAGGACATTGGATTATTCCTCTAGAAAACTGATGGGTTTCACATGGGATGGGAAGACCTCAGTCAAAATCCAATATATGCCAGTCAGCCTTGCTTTCTTTCTTTCAGAAAGGAAGGCATTTGCTGTTGGATGGACTGAGAGCCTGTCTGGTGATGACCCAGAGGAGGATGGCCACTGTGGGGACAATATAAACTACTTCAGGACTTGAGTTTGTAGCATGGGCTGTAGGTTTCTCTGGGACTCTGGCGCCATTATTGTTTAGAACAGCAAAGGCAGCCTCCAAATGCTGCTCTTTGTAAGTTGTGTTGCCTCTGGGCTTCACCTTCTGAAGATAATGGGGAGCTGCTTCTGCACCAAGTCTCCTGAGGCCTGGAGGGTGTTTCCTAAGAGGGGCAAATTACTCATTGACATTTTTTTCTCCATGTTGTGTTTCTCTTTTTCTTTCCACTAACACCCTTGCCTTCTGTGAGTGTGCCCTGCCTGGCACACACACATACAGCATTCACTGCACCAAGCATGAGAGAGAATTGGAAAGGCAGGTAGGAAACGGGTAAACCACTTTTCTGCTTTGTAAACCAATCCCTGGGCCAGCATTTAGCTGACTCAAAGGGTATATTCTTCCATTTGTATGCATATATACTTAGAAGGGAAAACTCGAGCTCTGTTTTTAAAAAATACAGACTTGGAGCCCCCATTCATCTGTCAAATCAAGCATATGAATGTAGATTCATTTATCTTGTTGTCCATGGCTTTCATGGTTATGTTCCACTTCAGTTATGTGCGTTTTCTCAGAGAGTAGGATTCTCAAACCTAAATAATACCTAAGAAGCCCCTCTCCTACTGGTGCACAAGCACACACCGCTTCCTGCTTTGGGATCTACCTTAATGAACTCATTAACTTCCTTGATTAGAGCCAGTTGGCCAGAATGAAGCTTCCAAATAAGGATCAATAGCTGCAGCAAAAAAAGAAAATCACCTTCTTTGATGACCTTCAGCTCTGCTGGTTATCCAACTCAGCCCTATTTTCAATGCCTCAGTAGCCAAAAGAACAAGGTACCAACGAAATAGTAGTGGTTAGAGTACAACCAGCACTAACACTGGAAAAAAAGCTGAAATCCAAGTCTTCCCCAAATGCTTTCTTTTTGTATGCTAAAAGTAGCACTCATGATCTGACCCTCCTCTCTCCCTCTGTAACATGCCATATGGCAGGAAACCGGCAGTTTTAAGTTCTACTCTGCCTGATACTTAGCAACATATTACTTGATAATGAGGCCCCACTAGTGTTTGGCCTCTCTGCCAAGGTCCTTCACAGCTCTTAACAGAAAAATTCAGTGAAATGAGATGAAGAGAAACCCAGGCAGTTTAGCACAAGGAGAAGTGAAAAAGTACTCCATGGGACTCATCTTAAAACTCTACAAATGGGAATTATTCTGAGAGGAGTCTGCCTTTTGAGACATCTCATTTCTTCCTCTGCTACCTCTTTTGTTGGAAAATGACCTTTAAGATCTCTTCCAACCTGAGACTCTGTGAATCAATGATAAATTGGTAATGGGCAGTTTGGAGCTGCCAAGAGGGAAAACTGTTCCTAGAAATTTCACTGTCCAGTAGAGGAGTCAGTAAATTTATGGGGATTCTAATCACTTTTCTAGTCGATCAAATTCAGAATCGGCAGTGAAAATTTGTCAAATTTCATAATGATAATAATAATAAATGGTAGTTATTACTACCATTTATTAAGAACTAGTTATATGCCAGGCACTGAGCCAAATACATTTCAGGCCTTAATCTAATTCACAGAATATCAAAACTGAAAGAGACCTTAGGTATTGTAGACTCTAACTTTTTTATATAATAGAGAAGAAAACTGAGGCCAATACTCTAGCCTATGTGGGGAAAGAATCTGAAAAAGAATAGATGATATGAATATGTGTAACTAAATCACTCTGCTGTACACCTGAACTAACACAACACTGTAAATCAGCTGTGTCTTTGTGTGTTGCTCAGTCGCTCAGTCATGTCTGATACTTTGCAGTCCCGTGGACTGTAGCCTGCCAGGCTGCTCTGTTCATGGAATTTTCCAGGCAAGAATACTGGAGTGTGTTGCCATTTCCTACTCCAGGGGATCTTCTTGATCTAGGAATCAAACCCACGTCTCCTGCATTGGCAGGCAGATTCTTTATCACTCCACCACCTGGGAAGCCAGGATAATCAACTCTACTCCAATATAAAATAAAAAAAATTTTAATTACATTGGCTTTCATGTTTAAAAAACTAATTTGGAAGACATTAATCCTATCATGGAAAAATAAGTTAAGAAATAGGTAAATAATATAAATAAAGGAAGGGCTACAAGGTGCACTATGAACCTAGGATTAACACAAATCTAATTTGCAAATTTGTGTTAAATTCGATCAGAAGAATGGAAACTTGAGTTAACATTTCAGATTCTTTGGATGTTTAACCACCACCATTTAAAAATATGACCTTTGACACATATAAGCCCAGGAAAAAAGTTAATTCAAGGCTTGATATTACTTTTATTGTTATAATATTTAAATAGTGGGATACAGACAGGTGACATATCTTGTAGATTCGGGAAGCTTTAGCTCCTTCTTTGAGGTGCTTAAAGTTGACTTAGATTGACATAGGGCCTTCATCGGTGGACATTCAAATCCTACACAGACAGGCTAGTTCTCAGAAAGCTTTCCAGTCAGAAGCAAAGTACAAAGGTTGTGGGTGACCTCCTTCCGTGAAGTGAAGTGACACCAACTGTCTGTTCTATCCCTCATCTCAGAGCAGTATACCCATAAGGATAGATATGGTGAATGGATGTGATGTTCTCCTCTCCCTAGCTTAGACTCTAATTCAGGGAAAAGCAGGTAGAGAAGAAGTGGGAGAAATCAAAGCAATACACTTGGGTCTTGGAGCCTCACCCACCAAAAGGAATGAATCCTATGACAATGGCAGCAGCCCTTCCCCAGGAGTCAAGTCTTGCTCTTTTTGTAATGGCATTGGACCCTTGCTTCAAGACATTTTGGAATGCCACTGCACCCTTTCTCCAAGACTCTTAAGCCTCTCAGAGAATCGGGGGTTTAATAACTACTGACTCAACTTAATCTTGCTTGGAAAGACCAAGTTGAACTGACACTTGAAATTAAAATATTTTTTGAGTTTACGCTGTGTAGATCTGATTCAGTAATGGCAAATGATGCATTGTAATTCAAAATATATCTGTGAAGACTAACTTGTTTATCTGAAGCAAGATAAATTATGAGAAAACAGGCTTCCCTGGTGGTAGAGTGGTTAAGAATCCACCTTGCAATTGCAGGGGACACCAATTCGATACCTGGTCTGGGAAGATCCACATGCTGTGGGGCAAGCAAGCCCATGGGTCACAGCTACTGAGCCCAGGCCCCACAACTTCTGAAGCCCAGCCCGTATAACCTAGAGCCTGTGTTCCACAAAAGAAGCCACTTGCAACAAGAAGCCTTAGCACTGTAACTAGAGAGTAAGCCACTGCTTGCCACAGCTAGAGAAAGGCCACACATAGCAATGAAGACCCAGCATAGCCAAAAATAAATAAATAAATGAAAAAATGTTAAATTCAGACAAAATTATTTCACAGATACCTGGTGTGAGTATATCCTTTATGCTTGTTACATTTCACCATTTCCAGAAATGGTGTCTCTAGATCACTCAGCACCCACATGCATGATGTCATTTCATTCTTCTGATAGTGTATTCTGGGTGTAGTTATTACATAACAGTTGTAAAGCTTCTGCTCCCTACCATCCTTCCCTAAACCTGCTTCAGATTTTAGGAATGCATGAAAAAAAGGTTCATCTTTTGTTGTACTTTAAACACATGGTAACAGTATTTCTCAGTAAGGTACTCCAGAGCTGAACCTCACTGCAATAGTTTGCCTGGAAGAAAAAATGTTTAAACATGACAATAAGCAGCTACTATTCTTTACTGTTCTGTATAGAGAATGGCAGCAATGTTCTGTTTTCAAAAAGGTATCCCATGCTTACAAATAATTCATTGACAAAATTTTGTCTAAAGGCAGTGAAAATACAATTCACCAGGAAGCTTTTTTGGGGCTTTCCAATTTTTAAAAAGTATAATATTTCCCTGGCTTTTTATTTACAGGTTTCCTGTGATGGCGTAAAACCAGATACTGACTGAAAAAAGGAAAACTGACTATGATTTGAACTCTGGCAATGCCACCCTTTTAAGTCCCATGACTTAGTTGGCTCTCCCAGAATATCAAGGACTGAGAGTTCCATAAACCACTGGAGACCCTGAGGAAGGCTTCTCTCTTCAATTTTCTCCAAATATGAACAGGGGAACCAGATTCATAGATGTGCTAAATAAGGCTATAATACAAATAGGCTTATAAATGCTAAACACTGCCTTCTGTGAGTGAAGATGAGACTAAGTTTTATGAAAATACTGTGCATTGTAATCAGAGTATGGATAAGGAGGACATCCTTCTCTAGTACTGCTGTTCATTTATTTAAAAAATAATTAGAGCATTGTTTTGAGATCTGGTGGCATAGTGAGCCATGAGAGGTGAACATAGATTAAATCTTGTGCAGAAAGAATAGGCAATATAGTTGGTATCATTAATCATTTCTTATTCTAGTCTTTGTTGTACATTTTTTGCGTGTGTCCATACAGATACAAGTTGGCAAACTCATAGGATATTTGCATGTTGACATTTTGGCAGTGAAATGAAAAATGAAAAGAATTTTGCAGAAAATGTCTGCAATGCAAAACTTAGTGACATTCTATAAAACTGGGCTAAGCATTATTAGGGGAAAAAAAATCCCAAGGGATGGTGGAAGTTAAGATTTCTAGGCTCAAAGGAGTTGGATGCTAGATGTTAGACGAAAAACTTAACAACTATAAAGCTGATCACCTAAAGGTCAGCAAAATATTCAAGGCCACACCTTTGACTAGACGAAAGAACTGGATGCACGTGGAATTGATTTTGCATTTAATACCCTGGACATTTTGGAAAACGCTTTTTCTGCCCATTTGTGTTGTGTGGAGGTGAGCTCTAGGTTGAGCAGATGGAGTCTCACGATTTGAAAGATGTGAGGCTCCAGAAGTGGTTCATTTATGTGTGGAAACTAATGACTCTGAAACAAATGATCTAATCAATATTCTATTATCCAATAGCCTTTTGACTTACATTGGGCCTGGAATGCTGCAATTTCTCCTGTGTTAGTCATGCCTTCTGTATGTTTAATGATAAACTCTCTGCCAAATGGAATCTCGGTGGGAACAGGACTTTTCCATTCTACAAATTCAAAGTAAAATTCCCTGAAAACATCTGGATCAAAGTAAAGAGAGGAAACTGAAATCTCTATAGCCAAGGTGAAAGTCAATCCTGCCTCCTTGATTGGATAAATAATGACCCCAAGTGCTCTTGAGGACTATTTCTGATAGAGCACTGAGAGAGCATTTCTTTAGACTTTTCAACATAATTTTAGGTTATTATATTTACTCCTCGGAGTGATATGCCAAATAAGTGGAGACTTCGTCATTACTTTAACACTGTCACAACCATCAGAGTTACTTTACAGATATGAAAAGAGGGTGCTGAAATGATGTTTTCAGCTGCACACAGCTAGTGAGTGAGAGTACTTGGCCTGGAACTCAGGTTTTCTGAATTCTGTGTTTGTGCTAATTCCACCATACCAGAGTTGCAACAAAGTCTCTACAAAGATAAGCCCCCTAAAATATATACTTCCATCCTATTCCTGTGAATTTACCAAGTCACTCACTATAAAGTTTTTGTGTTGTTGGTTGAGGAGAGAAACTGGAGCACTCACAGCTAAGGGCCTTCCTTCAGGGGTTTCCAAGTCGGTCATCAAGTAGCAGCTACCCCTCCCCTCATCTTTCTTCACCTCAAAGTCCAATCATTTCTCAGCTCTGTCCCCAGATGAATATCCAAATCAACACCCTTTCAAAAGTTTCTAGGAAGAAAGCAGATGTGGGATTCATTGTGCCTCAAGTGCTTTTTCTCCTTTCTGATTGAATTCAGAGCTTTCCTTTTCATTTGCTAAGTTTCCAGGTCCTGCAAACTCGAAATGTGATTAGTTGCAGTGTGCCCATATGATGAAACTCCACTAGTTTTAGGAGAAGCGATTGTGAAATCTCATTGAAATTCATTACAATGGACACTCTCCATCAAGAATGGTTTTAAGGTTCTCAGTTACAGGCGTCTTTTATAGGTGTTCCAATTATCACAGCTGTTCTTACTTGATGGCCCAGGTACATTTCTAAAGTTGGACTTTCTCCTTATATCAATTATACCTCAATAGAGCCATTTTAAAAACTGTGTTCTCCCATAACACACACACACACACACACACACACACACTCCACATAATTATCAGTAGAACTTGGAGAACAACAGAAAGTTTCACACAAAAGTATATAGGTAAGTAGCAGATGTCACAGTAAGCTTTATCAGGAGCGAGGCAGCATTAACTAAATCTCCTTCCCTTTATAGTAAATTTAACTCCTTTACCTTATATCCCCATTTTCTTCCTTGTTCCAAGTTTTCTGTCAATTTGTCTATTTATCACATGTTGTCCTTCATCACCCTGATCTTCATAAATAATAATAAATAAGAGAATATGTTTAGAACATTTTATAAAAAAAAAGAAAATATCTAATAATATGTCCACTACTGAAACATAGCTATTTTCATATTTATGTACTCTCTCCTAGTACTGGTATGAAATCAACTATATATTTATTAAGTTATAAACACAACACACATACACTTTTATATTCTGCATTTTTTACATAATATATACTATAAAAATGTCTGTGTGGTCTTTGTAATTATCATTTTAATGACCATATTCTATTGGGTTGATGTATCATAATTTACTAAGCTCTACTGTAAGACATTTAAATTGTTTCCAATTTTTTCATCATTGTAAATAATACCACAGAGAATATCTTCATGGATAAAAGTTGTATGTATTTTAGATTTTTTTCCTTAGATGCATTAATGCGTTTTCTTTAGATCCTTTTGGATCTCTCAGACTCCAAGAATTAGAGAGACTTTACAGGGATTAGGATGTGTAATTTAAATAAGAGAAGTGGGACAGTAAATATGGTAATGAATCAGCTCTTATCTCAACTCTGATAGCATTCCCCAAATCTACTTCTCTGACTACCAGTATTACTATATCCATCCATCCGTCAATCAAAAGCAGTATTAAAGACAACAGGCCCAAAATGGAGTCCCTTATGCCAAGCCCCACATCAACAGATTGAAACTTCACTTTCACAGTTTTGACTTTCCCAGAAATGGACTCTTAAAGCAGTCAATCAGGAATCACCTAATCACAGCAGTTAGGCAATCTACCTGATAAGCCCCTCCCATTCCCTATTGTAAAGTAACTGCAATAATCAATCTGCTTTTTTTTTTTTTTTGGTCTAATATAACTTCCTTTTACTTGCTCATTTTTGCCTATAAATATCTTTCATTTTGTACAGCTCCTCAAAGCTCCTTTTAATCTGCTAGATTGGATGCTTCCTAATTCATTAATTGTTGAATAGTCAACAAGCTCTTTAAAATTATTATTTATTAACCCTGGACTAAGGGCCATGATCAATGACTAAAAAGCCATCTGGTGAAACTCTTGAATTGTTAGATTGTTATTTAGTGTGTCTAATTGTAATGCTAAGTGATGACACTAAGAAAGAAGGTGAGGGGATGAAGATGTGCTGACGTGGTCTAGGCAACAATTTTCATGGAGAAAATAGAGCTTGGGATGAATTTTTAAAGAAGAGTTAGGGGTTGAATTTAAATAGAATGAAAATATCATATGATTTTAATATTTGGTACACGTCTCAGTGCAAATCTTAGGGACCTTAAAATTTTAAGAATTTGTTTTTTAATGCTTTTAATCAAAGTTCTCTAACTCTTCAGGATGAAAAATATGAAGGAATTCCTCTTCAACCAGTGAAAATCTTTATGACTCTCTGTTTTCCCTTAAGATTTAAAGTCAATTTCTGAGCAAAGTAGGAGGATTTGAGCTCTTGATTAGATTAGGGGAAAGTGCTCTGTTCTCTGAGATATTTAAAATCCATTCAAAATAATCTCCTAGCCTTCAACATATGGAGAAAACCAGGCAGGGGCAGGAAAGTGGAATATCATTAACCTTCCCCATAAAGGTTGTCAGTCTGCTAACATGATCCACAAAATGCAGCTTTTGACTTCTCCAGTAACCAGGGCACAGAGGCTTGTTTCCAATAAGTTCAACCATTGTGAAGGATGCTTGATGGGTCTATAAAGTAATTTAAAATTTACCTGAAACTCTGCAATCTAATCGATAACACCAGAGGCCTTACTCAAATGAGACCATCAACAAAAATCACCAATTTCCTGTTCTAACAAAGAATGAATGGCCATTTCCCCTCTCCCTCCAGGTCTCAATCATGTGTTTTCTCATTAAATATCAGATATAGTAAGAGTTCAAGTATTTTCTCTAAAAACGTTCATGTTTTTCCTTTCACTCTTCTCCCCTTTTGGGCTTAAAGTCTTTAATACTTATTTTTAATTATTTAATTTCTTTACTCCATTATTTAAAGAAAAGACAACTCTGAGCATGCAGTATTCATGAAAGAAGTATGACTCCATGTAAAATCGAAGAAAATTATGCAACACCACACTGCAGTAGGTTATTTAGTGCAGAATATTTTGCAAGCTCTAAGTATCTTTTTCCTTAATGTATCCTCTTGCAAATGTGGACTAAATGACCATTTTGCTTACTGTGTCAGATAAATACCAGTGAAGAAAAAGATTTTCAGGGGCTTGAAGAAAGGTGATATAAGTAAAGGTATATCCCTCTTTTCTGTTAAAAGCATTTAGAAATGGGTCGAGATAAAGATCTGGTAAAGAATCCGCCTGCAATGTGGGAGACTTGGGTTCGATCTCCGGGTTGGGAAGATCCCCTGAAGAAGGGAATGGCTACCCACTCCAGTATTCTGGCCTGGAGAATTCCATGGACTGTATAGTCCATGGGGTCACAAAGGGTTGGACATGACTGAGCGACTTTCACTTTCACTTTCAAAGATAAGACTAGAAATATTCATCACAGTATTTAACTATAGTTTTCATTGAATCTTTCTCCCAACATAAAATGGGATAGCAGTAGCATTGGAAACAAGTACAATTGTAAAACTGCATGGTTAGCTTATGCATTCTTTAACTAAAAGTTTAATTTCCTCAAAGCTCAAGATAGCTGTACTTTAAAAACAAACAAAAAGTTCTTTTTTGATTGGATGAGTATAAATGACGGCAGAAAACAATAAAATAGATAAAAATATTTCATAATTTCCCCTAATACTTTTAACCTCTAATCATTATCTGGGCTTTTGTTTTTAATCCCCTCTATTCTCTCTCTTTTATTATACATTAAGCAAATTAAGGCAATGGCACCCCACTCCAGTACTCCTGCCTGGAAAATCCCATGGATGGAGGAGCCTGGTAGGCTGCAGTCCATGGGGTCGCTGAGGGTTGGACATGACTTGAGCGACTTCACTTTCACTTTTCACTTTCATGCATTGGAGAAGGAAATGGCAACCCACTCCAGTGTTCTTGCCTGGAGAATCCCAGGGATAGGGGAGCCTAGTCGGCTGCGGTCTATGGGGTCACACAGAGTCGGACACGACTGAAGTGACTTAGCAGCAAGCAAATTAAACGTGTATATGAGTAATATATGTACATATACATATATACTTTTTATCCTAATTTAATGTTTCATTTTCATTTATATATTCCAAATAGACTCCATTTCCCTATTTATTTTTTAAATATATCTTTTCATGGCTGCAAAAGAGTGTATCAGATGAATATACTGCACACACACACATTGTATAGACGTGTTAGTTGCTCAGTTGTGTCCAACTCTTTGTGATCCCATGTACTGTAGCCCACCAGGCTCCTCTATCCCTGGAATTTTCCAGGCAAGAAAACTGAAGTGGGTAGCCATTCCCTTCTCCAGGGTGATCTACCCAACTCAGGGATTGAACCAGGGTCTCCTGCATTGCAGGCAGATTCTTTACCATCTGAGCCACCAGGGAAGCCCATACACATATAACCATTATTCTACTGTGGACAATACAAGCAATTTCCGACTTGGGGGGAGTATGTTATAGATTATAGATAATACTGTACTGACATCTGCATAGAGGCATATTTTCTTGGTTCAATGATTTTCACAAAGCAAGGTTCATAGTCTCAAAATAACATACGATATAGCTTGACTATACATAGAAGTCACAAAATATCAAAAACTCTATAAATGAAGCTGTACTACATGGTGTAAATACTACAGATGACCTGGGTTTAAACACCAGATTTAGCACTCGTAGGATATTAGGACAGAGAAGGCAATGGCACCCCACTCCAGTACTCTTGCCTAGAAAATCCCATGGACAGAGGAGCCTGGTAGGCTGCAGTCCATGGGGTCGCTAGAGTCAGACACGACTGAGCGACTTCACTTTCACTTTTCACTTCCATGCATTGGAGAAGGAAATGGCAACCCACTCCAGTGTTCTTGCCTGGAGAATCCCAGGCACAGGAAGCCTGGTGGGCTGCCGTCTATGGGGTCGCACAGAATCGGACACGACTGAAGCGACCTAGCAGCAGCAGGATGTTAGGAAAGTTCCTTAAACCGTTTTTTTGGTGTGTGTGTGCATGTGTATCTTTATCTGTAAAGGGTATAATTCTAGGGCCTATTTCATGAATCTGTAGTGAAGATTCAATAAAATAATTTCTGAAAAGAGATTTAATATGTTACTTCACATAGTAGTTTCTTACTAAGAACTGGCAGTGAATATTATAAACAGTCTATGAACTATGTATTACAAAATACTTCTGAATGCTCTAAAGTGGTATTTCAATTTCTCCTTGCAAACATTTTAACAGTTTTTCAATGGCACACATGTGAGAAAAGAACAACTCAACCTTCAGAGTTGATTTCATTGATTTTGTTAGCATCCTGGCTATATCATTTATCTACTTCTTCATTTTATGCTGCAAACACTCAAATCCAACAGCCTTGTGGGTAGCACAGAGAAAGGATGGCACAAAGTCACTCTCCATAGATGGTGCCTCTCCGTAGATGGTGCCTTCTGATTCCCCCAGATCCATATACATCTCCTTCCATGATGGACTGAACTTCTCCAGGTGGGTCAGGGGATGCAGGGACTTCCCTGGTGACTCGGTGGTAAAGAATCCACCTGCCAATGCAGGAGATGCAGGTCTGATACCTGGGTCAGGAAGATCCCCTGGAGAAGGGAATGGCAGCTCACTACAGTATTCTTGCCTGGAGAATCCCATGGACAGAGTAGCCTAGCAGGACATGATTTAGCGACTAAACAACAGGAAATCCAAGGCAAAAATGCTGGTAAAAGCTGTAAAAGCAGTCATAGATGAATAGACCTGTTCTCTCTTAGTGACTAGATTCATTTTGGAGGTTCTGTCTAGAATAAGAATCTGACCGTGAGCAAGTGTCTAAGTGCTGCTAAATGACTCCTCTGGGAAAACTGGACAGAGTAATTTCAATGCTGGGCAGATAGGCATTTAACAGACAGCAGAGGTGGGGAGTTTCAGATGGTTTTTTCCACTGCACAGAACATCTTTTAACCTTCATGTCATCATTTGGTGATGAATGTTCAAAAATTCACTCAAGATATTGGCAAAGAACACTTCCCAAAGCTTGTGCCTCTCTGTCTACAACAATCACAAATTGCACCGTTGCCAACTTTATGCATTTCTTTCCTGCCTCCCCCTCCAAATACCTACCTACCCGCACCCCCCACACACTCCTCTACATATGCACCACACACAAAGAACTTAAAACTCCTGAAGGCAAATACCGTTTCCAGTACTATTTTCTGTTCCAAGTAACAAGCATATAATAGGGATGCTTAATCTGTCTGTTGAATGAATAATTCCGGAGTCTTCCATCTTTGATCTAGACTGATGGCTCACATCAATACCGGGAGATGTGCTGATAAATTAGTAATATTGATAGGGACTAAAGAGTATGTCTCTTCTGAAGTATCTGTGAATGGAATGATATATCTGGGGTTTGCCTAAAACAAATCAGGTTTTATTAGAGTGGGAGTGGAGAAGGGGGTGGCAGAAATTACAGGTATTAGTGGAAAAATTGGCCACAATACTAATAACTGTTGAAGCTAGGTAATAAATAAAGAGGAATCAAATATGTCATACTTCCTACATTTCTATTTGAAAATTTCCATTGTTATTTGAAAATTCCCATAATACAAATAAATGTATATATACACACAACACAAACACAAAACATAACATATAAAAGCACAACATCAGAAGAGTGACTTTATAATGACAGCATCTTAGAGAAGGGCCTCTTTGATGGAACTTCTGATTTTACATCACATGTCTATTATGTTTTAGGGGACATGATTTGAACGAGGCTCATGGATAGTTTGGTCTTCTCTGAAAGGCAACTACTACTGTACCTCAGCCCAAACTGGTGGGACTGTAAGAGCTATAAAGTCTCTTTTATACAAAGACCCAAAGACAGACATTGAACCAAAAATAAGAAGAAAGAGAAACAAACTACAAGCTAGAAAAAGAAACAAACTATAAGCTCTAAACATTGAAAATCTAGCCAATAAAACTCATCTGCAAAGTCCCGGGAGGCAGCAGCATGACTGAGGTGGTGGTATATATGTTTATGTTGGCTGTTTCATTCCCCTAAATGCATCTGACATCTCTAATTAATCCCTTTGGAGCAGTGGCTGCTGGAATTCTCAGCTCAGAACCTTGGCTCATGCCCACCAAATGGAATCCTGAGATGCTGCACGTACATGGTAAGAGATACTATCGTCTTTCAGATTCAAGAATAACTATCTGATCTATTAGATAGATAGCAAGCCTGGCTTCACACTGAGATCAATTCAATCAGAGAGCAGATATTGGGTGTTCATACTTTTAAAAGTTGCCCCAGATGATTCTACTTTGTTAGACAAATACTCCCAAACTGAAAGCCAGCAGCCCCAAGACGTCAATGGTATAGAGGAGCAAGAAGAGAAAATTGTGCAATTGGTCACTGAAGTGGCTGCTATGGTTTGGTACCCAGATAGTTCCCCTCTATAAGAGGGGAGAGACAAAGGCTCTCATTCCCTGAGTGTTCTTTCTGAAACTGTTGACAGCTGTAGGTGCCCTTCATACCTGATTCCTGCCTGGGACTTGCCTCAACCCAAAGAAGCACCTCATCCAAGCTTGCACTCCTCCCAGGAGCTGTCCCTATCCAATGACTGCACAGGTAAAGATGCATGGCCCCCAGCTTCAACCTGGGGCCTATCTGAATGGTGTCCTTACTTCAGAGTTCCCCATGGGATCTGCTGAGCACTGTAGATCAATTCTCCCTCTAGCCAATCCTTTCTGGAAAAACCAGCTTCCTCACAGCTATGGTTCTGCATCATACTTCCCAGTAAACCAGCTTCCTGGAAATCTCCAATTCAGAGGCTGTTTCTCAGGGCTTCTGATCAAACTAACATTGGAGGCTCACTAGAATGCTGCTTGGGCTCAGTACTTACCTATCTGTATCAAGCGGGGACATGAAATCTTCATATTTGCTTTGCTAAGAGTGATTATTTATAAAATCAATTCCAAACTGGACCAGAGCTGCTTTTCCAAAAGTCTCATCATTTCTACTAGCCATAACAGATGAGAAACTTGAGGCTATGATGCATAATTAATGTACCCAAAATATTACAACTATGAGAAACATTTATCTATATGCTACAAATCAGTCAAAGCAATCATGAACAACCCTCAGTGTTATTTTTCTCAGATGTCACCAGAATCACTGGGCGATTGGGGTATTTTTTTAGACTGTTCAGCTTCTTCGTTCCCCAGTTCAGTTCAGTTCGATTCAGTTGCTCAGTTGTGTCCGACTGTTTGCGACCCCAGGGACTGCAGCGCTGCCAGGCCTCCCGGTCCATCACCAACTCCTGGAGTCTACCCAAACTCATGTCCATTGAGTCAGTGATGCCATCCAACCATCTCATCCTCTGTCGTGCCCTTCTCCTCCTGCCCTCAATCTTTCCCAGCATCAGGGTCTTTTCCAAGGAGTCAGTTCTTTGCATCAGGTGGCCAAAGTATTGGAGTTTCAGCTTCAGCATCAGTCCTTCTAATGAACATTCAGGTTGATTTCTTTTAGGGTTGACTGGTTTGATCGCCTTGCAGTCCAAGGGATGCTCAAGAGTCTTCTCCAACACCACAGTTCACAAGCATCGGTTCTTTGGCTGTCAGCTTTCTTTATGGTCCAACTTTCACGTCCATAAACGACTACTGGAAAAACCATAGCTTTGACTAGACAGACCTTTGTTGGCAAGATAACGTCTCTGTTTTTTAATACTCCCCCTCTCCCCCTCCGCCCCACCAACCAGGCATCCCTTAAGGCTCTCTGATGCTGCTTTGTTATTTTTCCAAATGCCCTCACTTCCTGGCTTTTCCTTGCCTCGCGGTCAAAGTAGCCAAAGACAGATGTATGCTTCTATGGGAAAGTTTTTTAGGAATAGATCTTTTGGTTCATAGAAATCCACTGAGTTATTCACAGATAGCAGAGGCTCAGTATGTGGATCTGCTGGACTTGGGTGATATTCTAAACAGAAACTCTCTATTTGAAGTTCTATGATAGACTTAGAAGTAAGAAGCCTGAACAGTCTAAGTGTTCTGGCAATCCAAGAATGAATGTCTTTCTTTCTACTCTCTGGTGATTAAACTTGATGTGGAGTGAAGCACAATTTGTTAGGCTGTGTCAGTGGTCGCTCCCTTCACAAGCTTATGAGATTAAGAGCTTGTAATTATCTTCACTTTGATAAGTAACTTTCAAGTTATAAACAGTTACAGAACAAATAGAACTGTGCAAATTGGTAACTTAAATTTACCGTTGCCTGTCAATGTGTGGTTTATGAACCAGCAGTACTGACATCACCTGAAAGCTTGTGAGAAATGCAGAATTTCAGCCCCTAGATCTACTAAATCAGATTATGCTTTTTAACAACACAATTCTGTATTTTTGGAAGGTGAAATTGTTGCTGCTACTGGATCACAGAACACATTTTGAGGAGCAAGGCTTTAGAGAGTTCCATCATATTCCTAGTACTTAAAATTCTTACTCTTTATAGGAAGCCAGTTATCAGTGTGTCCTTCTATATCTCAGTACTGTGGCCCTACCCATTTGGGTTTGATCCCCGGTTGGGAAGATCCCCTGGAGGAGGGCATGGCAACCCACTCCAGTTTTCTTGCCTGGAGAATTCCCATGGACCGAGGAGCCTGGAGGGCTACTGTCCATGGGGTCACAAAGAGTCAGACACAACTGAGAGACCAAGCACAGCACAGCATTGCCCCAATAAGCCAAAACCCATGAAAGAGAATTAGACAGGAAGCAGCATCTAAGTGATGCTAGATGGCAGCTGTCCCCAAAGAGATGAACAGAATCCTTGTCTTCTGGGCCAAACTGCTCTCAGGTGTAAGGCATGTAGCTTACAGCCCAGTGTTGAGAAATGGTTAATTGTGTCATAGGGAAAGCTCACCCAGAATCAGCTTTCATGTGGGAAAGAACATTGCCTATTCAGCGTGAGGACATCTCTATCAGCTCTGCTTTCAGTGGCAGCAGAAAGCAGGACCTTGGGGGCAAAAATCACATCAGTGAGATTTCTGAAATACAGTGAAATAGCACTTGATTAGTAGACAGCAAACCTGGGTACTGAATCTGGCTCAGTCACCAACCAGATATAAACACTGAAAACTTACTTCTTGTCCTCTTTGGGTTTCAGTTACCTCCTCTGTAAAACAATGGGATTTCTAAGATCTTACCCAGCTCTTTAGTATCAGGAACTCAGATTCTCTAGAATTAGCTGCAAAAACTGCTCTTGCCACAAGAGGGAGTTCTCTTTCTGAAATCATAGAAATTCTGTGCATTGTCTTAATGAAAAGACTTGGGTAAACCATAACATTTGAGCATCCAGAACTAAAAAGTCTTTCGTAAATAGTTAAAACAAGTTCAAAGGCTCATTAACATTTTAAAACTTAGATTAAATTGTGACTAATTCCTTGCTTGAACAAAGCAGAAAAGTAGATTAGTTAGACTGATGGGGGACAGTAAACAAAAACAAAGATTGAGAATTTATAAATTTAATGAAGGTGAATGGTTCTAACTTTCCTCCTCAGCTTTGTTAAGAATTTTAGGCCCATTTAGTGCTTTTCTCCTTCTTCACAAATCAGCAAATCTTGGGAGTGTCCTGACCCTATATTAGAATTTTGTGTGTCTGCGTATTAAATACGGGATTCAAGGTGTGTAAATGACAACAAATAATTCTGGCAGGGAATAGACTGGCACAGAGGGTGATAAGAGGAGCTGTTTATAGGATTCCAAATATCTGCATGAAAAGAGACATATTCCATCAAGATTCAACATACTGTCTCCCTAAGAGATGTTTTCAAATACCCTGATGTCAGGTGATCTGGGGATTCCCAGATGGCACTAGTTGTAAAGAATCTGCCTGCCAGTGCAGGAGACCTAAGAGACAAGGGTTTGATCCCTGGGTTGGGAAGATCCCCTGGAGGAGGGCACAGCAGCCCCCTCCACTACTCTTGCCTAGAGAAACCCATGGACAGAGGAGCCTGGAGGGCTATGGTCCATAGGGTCACAAAGAGTGGGACATGACTGAAGTGACTTAGCACAGCACAGCAGGTGACATGTGGGTACACATTTGGTTGAGGAGCTAAGAGTTTCCTCCATTCCTCCTGGATCACCCTGATGCCTAGTTCTGTAACTGCTGCTGCTGCTAAGTCGCTTCAGTTGTGTCTGACTCTGTGCGACCCCATAGATGGCACCCCACCAGGCTCCCCCGTCCCTGGGATTCTCCAGGCAAGAACACTGGAGTGGGTTGCCATTTCCTTCTCCAATGCATGAAAGTGAAAAGTGAAAGTGAAGTCGCTCAGTCGTGTCCGACTATTCGCGACCCCATGGACTGCAGCCCACCAGGCTCCTCCATCCATGGGATTTTCCAGGCAAGAGTACTGGAGTGGGGTGCCATCGCCTTCTCAAAGTTCTGTAACTGATCTACCTTTTTTTCTTTCCTCTATTTTGCTGTGTCGTTAAAGAGAGATTTCCAGGCTGAAGTCATTTGACTTGCCTCCAACAGGTGGAGGGCAGAAAATGGGACGTGATATTTTGGCTAGGCCTGGGAGAAGGGGAAGCACTAGCTGACTCTTGGTGGGCTTCAAATGGCATCTCTCCTTATGCCCCGACCAAGCGTGTGTCTCAGAGTGTGGTGCCATTCAGCATCAGCCATCTAGTCCAGTGTTTCCCAAAGTGTAGAGAGTCTTCCGTCCCTAGAACAGTATGTGACTTTCACTTATGCATGGGCATGATAATAGTGTTAGATCACACACTGAGAAATATTATTCCCTTTTCAGTTCTCGGCCATCCCTCCTCACAGTCTCAAGGAGATGCCTCATTCTCATTCTGGAATGTCTCTAAAACCCCTCTAACAGTTGTCAATTTCTCTTTTTAACAAAAAGAGAGAAGACCTCAAAAACCAGAGCCTTTAGCAGACAGCATTATCTAGCTCTAATACAATAGTATTGCTTGATTTATTGTATTGATTTTCAGGGCTGTGTTCTATTTACGGCAATTATACTGGTTCTTCTATCCAGATTACATCAAATTTGTTTTTGAAGTAAAAGAATGAATCAACATAAAGTAGAGCAGTGTGTAAGTAACGGTACAGGGGGCACACAGGTAAGTCAAAGACTGTGCAGAGGGTGGCAGGAAGTAGAGTGACTTGACAATAGACACCAGTTCTATCTTCTGATTCTGGGATAAATTCTCACACATGTTGTGCCTCTGGTTCTATGATGGAATTGACCACTAATGAGTGACAGAAAAACAAACGTGCCCCAATTTTCCTGCAACTAGTCAAGTTTTTACTTTATTACATACATTAAATACCTCATATTGTTCCTTGGAGACAAACAGGAGAAAGAGGAAAATTCCTTTTGTGCCACATAATACAGTTCTATGTGAAATCCCACCATGGCCCATAGGCAAAATCCCAGAGCTGCCAATGCCATTTCAAAGGAAGTTCTCTATTTCCATATCCCTGCAGCTCAGAGTTAATAGTACTTGCTTTACCTAATTACAACAAATTCTTTCCAATAATAATCCTTACAAATAGCGCTTTTTCTGGCCCTGAGCCAGTGACTCAACAAAGCAAAACCCTGTTATTTCCTTTAGGCAGGAAATCCTTTTGCTATTACCTCGGATATATTTTATAAATTATAATTTTATTTGTATGTTTACCGCCAATCGCTACAATCACACTTGACCTGTGTGAGCTCCTTGAAGGCAGGGCTCTCTGTGTTGTTCCCTGCTGTATTCTCAGTGCTTGGAACAGTGCCTGCTCTTCAATAAACATTTGTTGATTAACTGGTAGATTCATTAACTGCACTGGTGGGAACAAGTCTTGATTTGGGGGAATGACTCATTTATGTAAAGCCAACTGGAACATCTGTTCAGTAGAGATGCATGTCACATAAGCAGCTTTCGTCTTCAAGAGGGAGATAAAGAAAGATACTAGCAATGCAGGGTATACTCAGCTTGGGAAATTACCTCTTTCAAAAAGTGCCAGAGATTATTCATCATATTGAAGAGTGGAATCATCCTAGATGGGGAAACGACAAGTGATTATCCAAGGCCATCAGGGAAGCAGACTGGTTGACCACTCATTGTACACTGCCAACAGCAAAGGGTACTTCTTGAGAAAGAATACAGATTTACATAGTCTTCTGAGGTTATTTTGATTTGGGCTTTGATTTTGTTTTAGCTAAACATTCTGTTGGTTTCACATATACTTTGGATTTCATACTGCCAACAAAAATAGTTTCCTTTAATTCAGTGGGAAATATAAAATCAACAGGAAATTTCAGGATCACAGAATTATTGGTTTAGAAGAGACTGATCCCTTGAATCCTACCTGTTGTCACAACATTTTGTTTTCTCAACAGGTGTTTATTTCCAAATTGGAGAGCATCAGTGATACAGTGTGTAGGCCCTTCTCGCAAGAAATGTAATCACAGCTGTGTGAAGACAGACAGGCAAGCCAGTAACCACAATTCATATGTGCTATAGATCCTATAAGAGGAGAAAGTACCTGGTCCTGTTGGAGCATGTGGGAGAGGCATGTACCCCATCTCTATGTGCAGAGTGGGGGCCAGTAGGAGCCTTTGGGATGATACTAATAACCTAAGTACCAGTGCTTAGCCAGTTCAGTTCAGTTCAGTCGCTCAGTCATGTCTGACTCTTTGTGACCCCAGGGACTGCAGCACACCAGGCCTCCCTGTCCATCACCAACTCCTTGAGCTTACCCAAACTCATTTCTATTGAGTTGGTGATGCCATCCCACCATCTCATCCTCTGTCGTGCCCTTCTCCTCCCACCTTCAATCTTTCCCAGCATCAGAGTCTTTTCCAAGGAGTCAGTTCTTTGCATCAGGTGGCCAAAGTATTGGAGTTTCAGCTTCAGCATCATTCCTTCCAATGTATATTCAGGACTGATAGCAAGAAGGCAGCCATCTGCAAACTAAGAAGCAGGCCTTTACAAGACATTGAAGCTGCAGGCACCTTTATCTTGGATTTCCCAGCCTCCAGAACTATGAGAAAGGAATGTCTGCGATTTCAACTACCCATTCTATGGTATTTGTTGTAGCAGCCCAAGCTAAGACAATGACGATGAACTTCAGCCCATTACTACGTAAGCATAATCTGACCTGCTGCTTCCAGCCTAAAAGAGTCAGAGTGCCTTCTCTGTTATCCCAATAAAACCTTTTCAAACCCAAAGTGAAGTCTGGCCAGGGACCCTGATGCAGTGCTTGGGCCAGACACCGAGTGATACAAAGAAAAATTGCAAATACTCCCCTCCTCTAGATAGCATCAGAATTCATGCTGCTGTCAACTGTTTGCACAGCACTTTGCAATGATCAGTGTTTAGAGTTCACATACTTTTTAAACCTGGTTCTTATTCTCAGATGAAAAGGGAGAGAAGTCTTTTTGTATCACAGGCTGTCTTTGAACAAAACACTGGTAGTGGGGAGGGGAGGAGAAGGAGACATAACCAAAATATGCCTTCTGCGTTTTCCTAAGAAATTCTTGGAAGACTCCATCCATTCTTCTTTAGGAGAAAATAGAACAACTGATTTCAATTTTTTAGAAGCATGTTGATTTTTGAATAATTTATAGGAAATTAATTGCTACATGGAGTGTTCTTTTCCTTAGATTAAAAAAATACTTTATATTTCAAATAGTTTAAGACTCACAGGATGCTGCAAAAATAGTACAAAGGATTCCCAAATACCCTTCACCCAGCTTCCCCAATTACATTATGTACACAACTATACAAAACTGTCAAAACCAGTTTTCCTTAGATTTTAATAGGTAACTTTATAAACGAGAAAAGTTTCTTTATGGTACATTTGTTCATTTCTAAATGCATTAATTTCCCAGGCTTAGTGATTGAAATTTGACTGAAACGTGGTTCATTCCCTCAAGGAATTCATTATCTGGTGGGGAAAACAGACGAGGGTGCCATGTAAGTTCTAGGACACAGTTCTACCAGAAACTGGAGGACATCTCCAAAGACTCTGTGACCACACAGACTCCTTGAAGACAAGCCTGAGTTGACCTGAGTTACACAAAAAGACCAGAGAATATTTCAGGCCCAGGAACTGCATATGCTCAGTCCCACCAATATAAGATAGCAGGACTCCTCCAGAGAACCAAACTAAATCAGTTTGGAAGGATCAAAGAGCAAAGAGCATGTGCGTGCTTTGGGGAAGAGGAGGAGGGGAAGGGGAAAAAAGGACAGCAGATAAGGCGAGGCAGGCTCAAGCAGGAGGTTATATAATTATGCCTGATTTGCAGTGTTGTATGGTAGAAACCAACACATTGTATACTGATTTCCCCCAGTTAAATTAAAAATAATTAAAAAAAAAACCACAATTTTTTTTTTTAAAGTTACAACAGGCTGTCAGGGGCCATATAATGAAAGGTCCTGCTTGCTACTACCATTGAAAGTTAAAATTCAAGGTGAGCCACTCGGGGCTTTGAGCAGAGAAGTAAGTAATATGTAGTAATATCTGCATTTTAGAATGATTGCTCTGACAGCATTGTGGAAGACGGAGTGAGAAAGAGATCCAAAGGTCGAGAGATGAGAGGTGGAGATCTGGGAGGAAATTTAGTCTTAAATACATTAAAATAAGGTGGAATTATCCAGTTGACTATATAAAGATACACACACACACACACATATGACAGCAAGGAGATCAAACCAGTTAATCCTAAAAGAAATCAGCCCTGAATATTCATTGGAAGAACTGATGCTGAAGCTGAATCTCCAATACTTTGGCCACCTGACATGAAGAGCCAACTCATTGGAAAAGACCCTGATGTTGGGAAAGATTGAAGGCAGGAAGAGAAGGGGGCAACAGAGGATGAGATGGTTGGATGGCATCATCAACTCAAGGAACATTAGTTTGATCAAACTCTGGGAAATCGAAGAGGACAAGGAAGCTTGGCATGCTGCAGTCCATCAGGTTGGAAAGAGTTGAACACAACTAAGCAACTGAACAACAAAAAAATGTATATATATACATGTAGCTGGGCTTCCCAGGTGGCTCAGTGGTAAAGAATCTGCCTGTCAATGCAAGAAGCACAAGATAAACGGGTTCAATCCCTGTTGGGAATGGCAACTTGCTCCAGTATTTTTGCCTGAAAAATTCCATGGACAGAGGAGCCTTGCAGGCTATAGTCCATGAGGTAGCAAAGAGTCAGACATGACTGAGGGACTGAGCATACACACATACATATGGCTAATTATAGTGATAAAATTAGTAATTTATTATATAATAGTTTTTTATATAATATATATAATAGTTTAAACCTTCCATATCCAGTTAGAGTTGCAACTTTGTTTGATATGAGAAAACCAAGCTAAAGTAAGTTCTTATCTTTCAATTCAGTTTGTTCCTTTGACAACATGAAGTCTCCACCAAAACATCAACTTGGGCGATCACCTTTGCTCCCCCAGAGTCATGTAGATAGTAGGGGCTCAGTATATCCTAAATGAATGCATGACCACTCTGTTAGTTTCCTAGGTTACTTAAGTTTTTCCCATTTTGATCTCTTTCTTCTCACTAGCTGATGTCCCATCTATATGACCCCAACCCCCATTTATTTCCTTTTCCTCTTTATTCTTGGTCATGTGACAACACCCACTTGAGTAGCTTGACAGAGACAGCCCTCCTCATCCAGCAAAAGTTAGAATGGCACGGGACACCCAGCACCCAACTTGTCTGCTGAGAGAAGAGGGAGGTAGTGTTTCCTGGAGGCAAAGCACACAGTCGTCAGCCCACGGCTGCTGCCATTGCACCTCAGAAGCAAGAAACTTCACACCTCTTGCCTCTGACTTCTCCCCCATAGATGGGAACACAGTATTTGTCTTTGTTCACCATTTCTAGTTTTATGTAGTTTCTAAGATATTACATAATATCTCTACTCCAATAAAAACAGAATATGACAAACAGTAATTTTTGGAAAGTGCACTCAAAGAAATTGAGTTACACACTGCCTGGGGAATCCCATGGACAGAAGAGCCTGGCGGGCTATAATCCATAGGGTTGCAGAGTTGGACATGATTGAAGTGACTTAGCATGCACGCGCGCACACACACACACACACACACAAGGTCTTTCAACTGAATTTTCAACTGTATTCATTAGGATTTTGGCTAATGAAATTCCTTTATGCTATTGTTATCTAATAATAAGCAAACACACACAAAATACTTGGCAGCATACACGAACCATTAATTCATTCTTCTGTTTATTAAACAAATACTCCTTGGGTACCTGGTGATACTACAGCAAAATAAAGAGCTTGCTTTTCTGGAACTTACATTCTGATGGAGTGAGGAGTTGGGGAAACAAACACAGCTTGTAAGAGGGTGCCGAGCTCCAAGGGGTTAAAGCGTCTGGAGCCACACGCTAGTAGTAATCACTATCGTTGTCCTCATCCCTGTGTGTGCAGCACACTTGACAGCCCCCAAAGTGTTCTCTCACTCGTTATTTCATTCTTCACATTAGAGGGAGGGCAGATGTTTTGGTAGAAAGGAAAACGAAGTTCAGAGCATGCAACATCATGTGGCCAGGGTATCTAGTGATTAAACTCTGGAACTTGGCTTTAGAAACACTCTTAACCCAAGAAAAATCTTAACCCAAGACAACCCAAGGAGATGTCTTGATCACTTGTGGGCTGACAAACTGATTGCATTTAAAGTAACACCCATGCAACCATCAAACAACTATTTGCATTTTTTCCAAACTGATAAGGACTTTGCTCACAATGAAAGGAGCTGTAGGAATGAAAAGCAGGTAAAGACAGGGTGGCCACAAACTTGGCCTCTGAGCCTAGAGGAACACTCCCAAGTACATTCTCAGGGGTGGGGTGGCCCAGAGAGATGCATAGGTGGGCTTCTCACTCTACATCCCCAAGCTCCTTCCCTACCTTGGGAAGCTCCTTCCCTACCTTGGGAAGCCCCCTTAAAAGGGCTCCCGTTTGATTCTGAAATTTCTAGATTTGGAAGAGCCTGTATTACCCTTCAGAAAGGGTTAATCGGTAGATGAATATTCATTAACCAGCTAAATAAAGGGATGATTTTAATAACCTAAAAATCATTTTGCTTTAGGATGCAACCCTATGCTGTGTTATTTTTGCACTCATTTGTCAGGTTTCTGTCAATAAAAATGTGTTTCACTAGAGCACATCCTTTTTGTTAACAGAAAGTTACCCCTTTATTTTTGGAAAACAAATAGAGCTTGGGGACTGCGGGGAAGCTCCTTGCTACTGACTAATTTGTGTGTGTGCCCAACTGTTCACTGAGGTAGATAATGCAACTCCTTGAAAATGCTGACACGGGAACTCTGCTGGCCCCTTGTACTTCTTTGGTTTAACAAGACAGCAGAGTTATTGAGTTTAAAGGTGACACCTTCTGACCCCCAAAGTCTGTCTGAAGTCCAGAACCAGATGTGCTATAATACCAATAAACTCTATTTCCTGCCAATGTAACAAATACATTTCAGCTTGATTCAGGTAATAGTATCTCTACATGTCAGGCATGTTGGAAAAGTTGGCTTTGTTTGGAAACGTAATCCTGGAAGTTTTTGTGAGCACGATTCTCAGGATGAGAAAATAGATGAGGATCTCGACACTCAGGCCATCTTTGCTTTTCTTTGGTCACATGATATGAGAAGGCGCATGGCTCCCTGGGTAGCTGTTATACTACTTTTCACTTGTAAAATGTTGAGTTTTCTGCTGCTTATGTTTTGTACTGTTTGAGTCAGTAAAAAATAAACACAGGAAGAAAATTATATTTGGCAAAGGGATCCCAGCAAGAGGATGCAAAGGCAATATCTGCTGTTGTCTCTTTAATACAGAGCTATGTCAAGGATGAAGAAAAACTATCTCCTCTGACATGTATCTATGCTTATTTTTACTGTGGCAAATATGATTATAATTATGACATGTTTCTATCTTTTCAGACATCTCTCAAGGAGATGACAATGTATTTTGCGTAGTTTTAGAGCAGCTGAGCCATGGTTTAGGAAAATGATTTTCTCAGGGGACTGAGGGCATGATTGAATGGATGGCAGTGGGGCTACTGATTTTTAGAAGTTGGCCCTACCCTTCCAGCTGGCATGTTTCAGACTGGTTATTATTGGGAGAAACCCATTCATTCGATGAAAGAGTGAGGTCATTGAGATGTCCCCACCCTTCCTACACTTACAATGCTGAGACCTTTTCTACCAGTGTCAGATGCCAAAAGCTGGCAATGGGTGGAGTCTCCCAACCAAATTGAACCGGGAGACTTGTCTTCTGGAGAAAGCTGATTTCATGCTCCACATGCAAAGAACTAAAGACAGTATGTAGGAGACAGGCTTGGATAAGGGAAACTGCAGATACATAGAATTTTCAAATAATTGAGAAAATCAGGGATCACCTAAATCAACCAAATTGTGTACCAGTGGAAAAAACCTTTGAAATTACATCACCTTTGTTTCCCCACCCATACTCCACAATGGTGAAAATTAGATTGTTTTAAGGAAGCATTACATGCAATAATCTTGAGCATTATCTGATAGAGCAATTTCCTATTCTGGCTCAAATTCCATAAGTAAGTGCTTTTCTCAAATTCTAATTCCCAAATCCTGCTTTTTATATCTCTAAAAAGAGAAAAAATAAATTTAAGGTTAGTATTTTTCCCCTGTTCCTATTTAGTGTCAACAGTCCGTGGAATATCACTCATGATAGAACAGTACTTGGTGATCAAAGCAGGTGATCAATATATGTTTTTGCACGAATGAATGAATTGCAGTTGATGTCTTCTTTGTGCTAGGCGTTTGAGGACCATTGAAATTAACCCACCAGAGTATTTATTTCCAATGAAGCTACAGGTAAAAAGAAGGAACAATATACAAAAATAAATTAGAAGCATACAAAGTAGAAAGTAACTTATGCTTATATACATCAGCTCATTTAAGCTGCACAACAACCAAATAGGTAAATATGATTATTATTCCTGTTTTACAGATACAAGCAAAAACTAACCAGGACATCTTTATGAAGAAGAGATATTTGAAGTATACTTAAAGATAAACAAGATCTTGGTTTCTTAGGGATAAAAAAGTACGAAGAACTGTTAGGGTCTGAGATTTTCCCTACATGCAAGCTAACAAGTTAACCTGTTCTAGTATAGATTCCGGTAGAAGACATGAGACTCTGGGGGTGAGGAACAAAGAACAGTTTATTACTCACACTTGCTCTCGTGGCAGGATCCCCGTTATTAGCTGTCACCTGTTTCCGGGGTGCCATCTGCAGGTGTCAGTGGTGAAGATGTACAACTTCATTTGCCTTGCACAGATCTTGTTATCTTTCACAGTTGCCTCCAAATGGGAAAGCCAGAAAAATGGACCTAGTTATATGTCACTGTGGCACTTGGAAGAAAGTATGCTAGCAGAAGTATGTTTCTAGTGGTGAGGAAAACACTTTGGGCTAATTCTAAGCTAGTCCAGAAGTGAGCTAAATTCCTAATCATTTTAATGTTCTCTTTATTTGAGTAGGGGAGAAAAGTAAAGGAGAAAGAGAATGTTTTTAAAGCCCTAGTGGGGTTTTGCACACATTTCATTATGATATTGTATTAGTCTGATATGTTGGGCCACCATAACAGAATACCAAAGACTGGCTAGCTTAAGCAACAGAAGTTTATTTTCTCATTGTTCTGGAGACTGGAAATAAAAAAATCAATGCATGAGCAGGGTTGATGTCTGGTGAAAGCTTTCCACTTGGGTTGCATATGGCTGCCTCCTGTCTGCTCATAGGGGTTTTTCCTTGGTGCAAATGCACAGAGGAAAGTGAGGGAAAGAGAGAGCAAGAGAGAGACAACATGCTTTCTATTATTTTTTCTTATAATGACACTAATCCTATTGGGTCAGGGCCCCAACTTTATGACCTCACTTAACTTTACCTACTAAAAATTTAACTTTACTCCAGGGAGTTCCCTGGTGGTCCAGTGCCTCAGACTGCATGCTCCCAATGCAGGGGGCCTGAGTTCCAGCCTCGATCAGGGAACAAGATTCCACATCCCACAACTAAAGATCCCACATATCATAAAGAAGATCAAAGATTCTGCCTGCTGCAACTGAAACCCAGGGCAGCCAAATAAATAAATGAATAAATAAATATTGTTTTAAAAAGACTCTACCTCCAAGCACAGTCATCTCAGGGGTAAGGGCTTAAACACAGGAACTAGAGGTAGGGAGTGGGTGGAGGCAGACAAAATTTGGTCCAGAGCAATATCATGTAATCCTCAATCAGTTCCAGAAGGTCTTGGTTTCCATTATACAGATGGGGAAACTGGCTCAAAAAGGTTCAGTGAATTGTGCCAGGTCATGAAACTGGTAAGTGGAACAGATAAGAATGAAACATTGTTCTGGTTTAAAGCTCATTTGGTTTTCAGCGTCACAGGCTAGCTTGCAGCGGTCATTTGCTAATGTCTCCAGTATACTAAACACTCACAAGTGTCAGCAACTTTGCCATAGACTTTACAAGGTAAAAATTTTAATCGCTCAACAACAAACAGAGAAGTTAAATGACTTGCCAAAAAACACAGTTAGAGAATAGAATAGTCAAAAACTTAAATCCAGGTTAATTGTACTCTAAAGCTAACATTTTTGTTCTGTTCCTCTACTGTGCACTTCTGGGGTTTGTCAGTTACTTAATAATCAATATTTTAATTAGAATGTATTATAAACCAGCATAATTCAAACTTTCTATAACCATGTTAATTTCATAACATGAAAAAAAATTCACAGAACACTGATCAGGCTGTGAAGTTTCAATATATATAAAAGGCAAAAGACATCAAAATCAAATTTATATTGGTTTGTGCCTGAAATTCTATATTAAAAGGAAGTCAGTATGAATTGCAATCATATGGAAGAAACATTCATTGGTATTGGGGCTGCAGGCCATGAGTCTCAGTACAATATCTTTCATTTTAAAGTTTTGTCTGGTCCAGTTAAAGTTATGTTTTCCACCCAAAGGTGGCAGCACATGTACTGTAGCTCTTTGGTGTGCTTTTGACTGCATTTAACACAGCAAAGTCTTTGTGAGCATCAAGGACCTTAAAGATCATCTAGAACAGTCCCATCATTTTGAAGTAGAGGAACCTGAGGCTGAAAAAGATTCTATGACCTGCTCAACACCGCACAACTTTCAGAACCATACCCCAAACTAGAATGCAAGTTACCCAACCTTAGACCTGTCTTCACTATACTAAGCTCTCCTTAGCTCTGTAACACATTCACAGCTGACAGGTAAAGATGAAAGAGTACACTTGAGTTTGAAAGAGGAAAGGTAGAAAGAAAGAAAAGAGGAAGAAAAGCAAGAAAAATAGATATCAGACTCAGGAAAAAATATTTGATGCAAACTTAAAGTCTTTAAGCAAGCTGTAACTTCACAGCAACTTCAGAAGCTTACTTCCATTTGTAAAACAGGTCTCCTGTTCTAGATGTACAACATCTAGATGTTTGATGTACAACATCAAACGTACACAGGCCAGATATACTGAACTGGCAAGCCCTGGGAGCTTGTTGGATACACAGGGCTTCAGCCCTCTTTCCTCCAGAATTGCTGAATCAGAATCTGTATTTTACAAGATCCCCAAGAGATTCACAGTCACATCAAAGTTGGAGAAATACTGGCTCAGAGTTGAGCATGGTTCTCAAGTGTGATTACTGGACCAGCGGCATCAGCGTCACCAACTAAATCAAAAACTGGGCGGAGCCCAGCAATCTGTTTATTACAGGCCCTCCCGGTGATTCAGATGCATGATGAAATTTGAGAAGCCCTGCTCTGAACTTTCTGACTCCTTTGCCCTCAAAAGTCCTCCATCTCTGTAACTACAACTGTTGGACTTGGTCTACATTGTTTTTTATCCAGATACCATCTCTCATTTTCCTCCCTTCAGCCTGAGTGCTTTATAACAGTCCTACTCAAATAAATGGCTTAGCTTCTGTTTGTTGGCTTAAATTATGCATGCACGCACACACATACACACACACACACCTGCAGATCTATATAATTGCTGCTAAGTAACTAATTTCCTGGTTAAGGTACCAGTAGGAGCCATTAACTAGTTAGGCAGAATGACAGTGCCTGAAATGGGAACATTCAAACTTTCAGGATTTACTGAAGAGGAGATTGTGATGAAACTTGTCATTACTTTGCTCTGGCCCCAGTCCACAGGGATGATCGCATGGGGACTTTTGGATTCCCTTCAGGAACCTATGAAGTGACCAAAAGTCAGAAACCTTCTGTAACAAAATATTGAATTGGGGTGCATTTATAGAAGCACATGAAAGAACACAGCACTACTTATTCTCCCTATAGAAGAATATTGAGATGCAGATGTTACTCCGGGAAACAAAGGTCTTCACAACCCTGTTTTTATGCTACAAGTATTTTCTGCAGCAAAGGCAGTGCTCTTTCAGACTATGGGGCTCAGAAAAATTTAAATGCAGTAAAACCTTATTTCTGCAATAGAACCATGGTGCCTCCAGCATGGGGAGTTATATGAAGCAACATTCTTCAAAGCTCAACGCTGGACATTTTCAGGCACCAGCTTAGTGGTAAAAGAGGAATAAGGTTATAAGGTGAAATTATTATTATTTTGTTTTTGTTTAACGACTGGGTATTAGGGAAAGACCCAACTGGAAATCAAATTTTTAAAAACAGTTTATCCCCCACAGCAAGTAGTTTATTTCCTCATTTGTAAAACAAGGATATAATTTCCCTGTCTACCTCTTCTAAATGTTAATAGAATCAAATGAGACTACATATATAAAAGAATTTATAAATGTGTTTTTTATATGTAGGTATGTAATGTATAGCCATTATCATAAAACTATCATTAAATATTATTATTTTCTTTACTGGGGAATTTTCAAGGCTTCTTTTCCTGTTCATAACTAATACACAAGAAGAGATACTATAGTTTTGTAGTTTAAATGAGCAAGGCAAGCAAGGAAAAGGCAAGCTTTTCCTCTGAATTGCCAGATAGGAAAGGTTTTTGGCTTTATAGGCCATATGATTGCAACTGCATCATAGTCGCTGGAGAAGAGTAGCTATAGGTACACGCTCATGGGCATGGCTGTGTTTCTGTAAAACTTTATTTAAAAAGACAAGTGGCAGGTGGAATTTGACACTATAGTCTGCCTACTCCTCACCTAGAGTGTTGGCTTGAGTCTTAACATTCTGATAAATTTCTGTCACACTTGGAAGTCCAGAAACAAATGAAAGAAAAAGTAAAGTTCCTTTACTTTTGATTGAAACTTCCTTTCAATGTGGGGTTTTGGAAGGAGAAAGGCAAGCTTTAAGTAAAGGTAATGGTGAGAATTCTATTCAAATTAACAATTATTTATTGCATGTCTGCTGTAGCGACCACTGTCCTGGGCTATGGGATTGTAATGTTGAATAAGCCTGCCCCTAACCCCCTCACTTGTGTGCTAAATCACTTCAGTCATGTCTGACTCTTTGTGACCCTGGGGACTGTAGCCCTCCAGGCTCCTCTGTCCATGGGATTCTCCAGGCAAGAACTGAATACTGGAGTGAGTTGCCATGCCCTCTTCCAGGGGATCTTCTTGACTCGAGTCTCTTGTGTCTCCTGACTCCCTCACAGTGTTTGTCATCTAGACAATAGCAGAGATTCCACAGGTGGAGACATGTGGGTTGGGCTGAGAAAGGGCACAGTTTTGAACAGTAAGCTGAGATGTCAGAATAGATCAGCTTGAGCACTTACTATAGGTTCAGGGCTGTGCTGGTCACCATAGGGAGAGACATGATCGTGTTACCCATGGTGATCAACACAGCCCACAATCTACAGCTTACTAGTTGTTGGAATTAATAAGCAATGCAGACCAAATATTAAAGACAATAAGTAAGGACTAGACTGAGTATGAGACAGAGGAGGCTTCATCAAGGAGGAGGGACTAACTTCGAGGGTCTGGGAAAGGCTCAGGTTGACCTTCCTCTGAAGGTTGGCAGTTTGGAAGCAGAATGGATCATGCAGCACATCCAATTCCACCTAGTATCAGAGTTCTTGGCCAATAAGCAGAGAGAAACCATGTACCTCCTTTTTGATCTGCCAATTTTCCCAAAGAAAGATAGACTGAATACTACCTTCCCTTGCCGCCCCCACAAAGAGTAATCTGGGAATTGTTGAAAACTTTCTGGTTTGGCAATTTTTTGGGGACAAAAGAAAAATCCATTCGAACCATTTTGAGACTCAAGACAAAGCCAACTTCACATTGCCTTAAGTCTATTATAGCAACAGTAAAACCAGATTTCTTATAGCTGGAAAGCTAAAGTCATTGACAGATGGTGCTGGGCCACCTGACTTTGTGGGAGAAACAATAGCCTTTCTTCAGATGCCTGTGATACCACTGAAAAAACTAAGGTTAGAAATAGAACCTTGACATACTAAAGAACTGATCACCCATCTGTGCTCTGTAGTATAAAATACATTCTTATGTGGTCCAATTCAACTATCAAGGTGGCAAATGCAACAAGTAACAGACACATTTCCTGAAACCTTGCTCAACAAATACACACTTAAATATTTTATTTTCAAGTTAGAAACAAAAATGTTACCTCATATTCCTAACACATTGGTCAAGCTGTGAGAGTATTAATAAAGTCATAAAAAAAGAGAAATTACAAGAAATACTTTGGAAAATAATATTAATCATCAGTTCAGTTCAGTCACTCAGTTGTGTCTGACTCTTTGCAACCCCATGAATTGCAGTATGCCAAACCTCCCTGTCCATCACCAACTCCTGGAGTTCATTGAGTCGGTAATACCATCCAGCCATCTCATCCTCTGTCGTCCCCTTCTCCTCCTGCCCCCAGTCCTTCCCAGCATCAGAGTCTTTTCCAATGAGTCAACTCTTCGCATGAAGTGGCCAAAGTACTGGAGTTTCAGCTTAAGCATCATTCCTTCCAAAGAACACCCAGACTGATTCTAAAGGACTGATCTCCTTTAGAATGGACAGGTTGGATCTCCTTTCAGTCCAAGGGACTCTCAAGAGTCTTCTCCAACACCACAGTTCAAAAGCATCAATTCTTCGGTGCTCAGCTTTCTTCGCAGTCCAACTCTCACATCCATACATGACCACTGGAAAAACTATAGCCTTGACTAGATGAACCTTTGTTGGCAAAGTAATGTCTCTGCTTTTGAATATGCTATCTAGGTTGGTCATAACTTTCCTTCCAAGGAGTAAGCGACTTTTAATTTCATGGCTGCAGTCACCATCTGTAGTGATTTTGGAGCCCAGAAAAATAAAGTCTGCCACTGTTTCCACTGTTTCCCCATCTATTTCCCATGAAGTGATGGGACCGGATGCCATGATCTTAGTTTCCTGAATGTTGAGCTTTAAGCCAACTTTTCCACTCTCCACTTTCACTTTCATCAAGAGGCTTTTTAGTTCCTCTTCACTTTCTGCCATAAGGGTGGTGTCACCTGCATATCTGAGGTTATTGATATTTCTCCTGGCAATCTTGATTCCAGCTTGTGCTTCTTCCAGCCCAACGTTTCTCATGATGTACTCTGCATATAAGTTAAATAAGCAGGGTGACAATATACAGCCTTGACGTACTCCTTTTCCTATTTGGAACCAGTCTGTTGTTCCATGTCCAGTTCTAACTGTTGCTTCCTGACCTGCATACAGGTTTCTCAAGAGGCAGGTCAGGTGGTCTGGTATTCCCATCTCTTGAAGAATTTTCCACAGTTTATTGTGATCCATACAGTCAAAGGCTTTGGCATAGTCAATAAAGCAGAAATAGATGTTTTTCTGGAACTCTCTTGCTTTTTCCATGATCCAGCAGATGTTGTCAATTTGATCTCTGGTTCCTCTGCCTTTTCTAAAACCAGCTTGAACATCTGGAAGTTCACGGTTCACATATTGCTGAAGCCTGGCATGGAGAATTTTGAGCATTACTTTACTAGCGTGTGAGATGAGCAATTGT
Organism: Bubalus bubalis; assembly: GCF_019923935.1. Classification (NCBI taxonomy): domain Eukaryota; kingdom Metazoa; phylum Chordata; class Mammalia; order Artiodactyla; family Bovidae; genus Bubalus; species Bubalus bubalis. Next base: position 113,922,728 of record NC_059159.1, on the reverse strand, counting down.
GCAATAGTTTGAGCATTCTTTGGCATTGCCTTTCTTTGGGATTGGAATGAAAACTGACCTTTTCCAGTCCTGTGGCCACTGCTGAGTTTTCCAAATTTGCTGGCATATTGAGTGCACCACTTTCACAGCATCATCTTTCAGGATTTGAAAGAGCTCAACTGGAATTCCATCACCTCCACTAGCTTTGTTCGTAGTGATGCTTTCTAAGGCCCACTTGACTTCACATTCCAGGATGTCTGGCTCTAGGTCAGTGATCACACCATCATGATTATCTGGGTTGTGAAGATCTTTTTTGTACAGTTCTTCTGTGTATTCCTGCCACCTCTTCTTAATATCTTCTGCTTCTGTCAGGTCCATACCATTTCTGTCCTTTATCGAGCCCATCTTTGCATGAAATGTTCCTTTGGTATCTCTAATTTTCTTGAAGAGATCTCTAGTCTTTCCCTTTCTGTTGTTTTCCTCTATTTCTTTGCATTGATTGCTGAGGAAGGCTTTCTTAGCTCTTCTTGCTATTCTTTGGAACTCTGCATTCAGATGCTTATATCTTTCCTTTTCTCCTTTGCTTTTCACTTTTTTCTTTTCACAGCTATTTGTAAGGCCTCCCCAGACAGCCATCTTGCTTTTTTGCATTTCTTTTCCATGGGGATGGTCTTGATCCCTGTCTCCTGTACAATGTCACGAACCTCCATCCATAGTTCATCAGGCACTCTATCTATCAGATCTAGTCCCTTAAATCTATTTCTCACTTCCACTGTATAATCATAAGGGATTTGATTTAGGTCATACCTGAATGGTCTAGTGGTTTTCCCTACTTTCTTCAATTTCAGTCTGAATTTGGCAATCAGGTGTTCATGATCTGAGCCACAGTCAGCTCCCAGTCTTGTTTTTGCTGACTGTATAGAGCTTCTTCATCTTTGGCTGTAAAGAATATAATCAATCTGATTTCGGTATTGACCATCTGGTGATGTCCATGAGTAGAATCTTCTCTTGTGTTGTTGGAAGAGGGTATTTGCTATGACCAGTGCATTCTCTTGGCAAAACTCTATTAGCCTTTTCCCTGTTTCATTCCGTATTCCAAGGCCAAATTTAACTAACTCAATATTAATTATCAGATCAGATCAGATCAGTCACTCAGTCGTGCCCGACTAACAATAGCTAATATTTATTTACTATTTGCCATGCATCAGGTAGGGCTTGGGCTTCCCTGGTGGCTCAGACAGTAAAGAATCTGCCTGCAATGTGGGAGACCTGGGTTGAATCCATGGGTTGGGAAGATCCCCTGGAGGAGAGCATGGCAACCCACTCCAGTATTCTTGACTGGAGAAGCCCCATAGACAGAGGAGCCTGGTGGGCCAGTCCATGGGGTTGCATATAGTGACCAGACATGACTAAGTGACTAAGCACAATACAGGTAGGGCTTTATATTAACTAACTTATTAAACCTTATACTTCCTCTGTGAACTCTATGATCCTATATTAGAGGTGATATTATTCTTGCTGTATTAGAGGTGATAAAACAGACTAAGAAGGACTACATAATTTTCCAAGGTCTCCCAGATGGTAATTCCTTTCCAAGCCAAAGTTTAAATCATAGAATAAGACTTCCTTGGGTGTAATCAAGGGAAGATATGAGAAGGTCCCTCCAAAGAGAGAATTTTTAAAGGGAATGATGAAAACAGGATCTACCTATCTTTGAATCTACAAGTTGGAGAGTCCTTATTGTCATGGCTGGTTAAGAAAATTGTGGCCCAGTGAAACATAACATGTCAATGTCCACCACCTGGGTCTCCTGACCCCATTTCCTGGTTTCACATTTCCTTAATTGACTACTCTAAAGCCTTTGGCTGTGTGGATCACAACAAACTGTGGAAAATTCTTAAAATGATGGGAATTCTAGACCACCTTACCTGCCTCCTGTGAAACCTGTATGCAGGTCAAGAAGCAACTGTTATAACAGGACACGGAACAACAGACTGGTTCAAAATTGGGAAAGGAGTATGAAAAGGCTGTATCTTGTCACCCTGCTTATTTACCTTATATGAAGAGTACATCATGTGAAATTCCAGGCTGGATGAAGCACAAGCTGGAATTAAAGATTGCTGGGAGAAATATCAATAACCTTAGATATGCAGATGACACCACCCTTATGGCAGAAAGCCAAGAGGAACTAAAGAGCCTCTTGATGAAGGTGAAAGAAGAGACTGAAAACGCTGACTTAAAGCTCAACATTCAAAAAACTAAGATCATGGCATCTGGTCCCATCACCTCATGGCAAATAGATGGGGAAAAGATGGAAACAGTGACAGACTTTATTTTCTTGGGCTCCAAAATCATTGCAGATGGTGACTGCAGCCATGAAATTAAAAGATGCTTCCTCCTTGGGAAAAAAGCTATGACTAACCTAGACAGCTCATTAAAAAGCAGAGACTTTACTTTGCCAACAAAGGTCTGTCTAGTCAAGGCTATGGTTTTTCCAGTAGTCATGTGTGGATGTGTTAGTTGGACTATAAAGCAAGCTGAGTGCAGAAGAATTGATGCTTTTGAACTGTGGTGTTGGAGAAGACTCTTGAGAGTCCCTTGGACTGCAAGGTGATCAAACCAGTCCACCCTAAAGGAGATACGTCCTGGGTGTTCATTGGAAGGACTAGTATTGAAGCTGAAACTCCAATACTTTGGCCACCTGATGAGAAGAGCTGATTCATTTGAAAAGACCCTGATGCTGGGAAAGACTGAGGGTAGGAGGAAAAGGGGAAAACAGAGGATGAGGTGGTTGGATGGCATCACTGACTCAATGGACATGAGTGAGTAAACTCCAGGAGTTGGTGATGGACAGGGAGGCCTGTCATGCTGTGGTCCATGGGGTTGCAAAGAGTCAGACACGACTGAGTGATTGAACTGAACTGAACTGAACTGAATTCGAAGAGCTGACTCATTAGAAAAGACCCTGATGTTGGGAAAGATTGAAGGCAGGAGGAGAAGGGGACAACAGAGGACAAGATGGTTGGATGGCATCACCGACTCAATAGACATGAGTTTCAGCAAGCTCCAGGAGATCGTAAAGGACAGAGAAGCCTGGCATGCTGCAGTCCATGAGGTGGCAGAATCGGACACAAATGAGCGACTGAACAATAACAACAATGTTTCCTTGAACCATCTGAAAGATCTGAGAAGAAATATACATACTAGCTGGCAATGCCTGCTAGGCTCATTCATTCTACATTTAACAAATACTGTTTGATATGATTTGGTGTGGGAAGAGGGAAAGCTCCTAATTCCTTTTTTTTTTTTTAATGTATTTCTACTTCTTTAAAAATCTTTCTTAGTCCCCATATTGGAGATGTATAGCTTTTTCTTCTAAAAGAATGGACCCGGTATTTGTTTACTGCATATTTTAAAGGAGAGTCACAGTTGCACATAATTAAACTAAGGGAGATAGAGTGCTTTGTCCAAAAGGGAAAAGCCTTCTTGAAAGCTGTTAATGCTGTTCTCCATAACCTCTCTCGTCCTTCATCATTCTAGCTTGCATTCAGCACACTGAATGCTGCTCTGAGGCCACTGTTGCAACACATGTTTGTTTTCCTATGATTGTTTTAAGAAGCTCCCTAAGTCATTTGTACTTTTTTGAGGGTGAGATCAAATTCTTAAGCAGGGAAGGAAAGAAACATTTTCTAGGTTCTGACTGCATTTTATACTTTCTTGCCTCATGAATCTTTAAAATGCCACTCTAATATGGGTGCTGGGATTCAAGGTGAGTTGTCTAGAGCTACCTAACCAGACAAAACAAGGATTTGTTTTTTTGTTTTTTTTTTTTTTAATTTAATTTTATTTTTTAAACTTTACATAATTGTATTAGTTTTGCCAAATATCAAAATGAATCCGGCACAGGTATACATGTGTTCCCCATCCTGAACCCTCCTCCCTCCTCCCTCCCCATTCCATCCCTCTGGGTCGTCCCAGTGCACCAGCCCCAAGCAATCCAAAGCCTTTCAGCTCCCAAATTGCACTCTCTTCCTACTGCACTGGATAGCGGCCTATATTGTCGGTCCCTTAACCTTACGGGATAAAAAGTAATATCTTCAAACATTTTTAAACTTTATTTTATCTTATTCCAAAAAAAAATCATATGAATATCAGGCTTAGGTTACAAAGTTCCATAGAGAATAACAACATTTAAAACAATTACAACTACAGTGAGTGGAAAATGAGGTTAACATTCATTTTTAACACATTACAGAATTCTTCAGTATGTGCAGCATGACTCAGCAACTTGATCCTATTCATTTCCCTTTAACAGATGTGTAAGGAAAGAAGGAGAGGTAGACCGGTTTGGTCTAAATTCACAAAGCTTAGTGGAGCTAAGCAATCTCTCACTCCACCTCCATCTCATCCCTCCCAGGTTTTCTGACCTCACCCCCATACTTTTCTTATTAGAATGATTATGATCTGTAAGTTGACTATAAACTGACTGTATTCCAACATGAATTGACGGCATTGACGTTAGAAGGTAAGTTGTAGTTCTTGCATTGCTTTTGATTTTGTAGGGGTCAATGCTGACCTTTTATTTCCTTTTTTGGTGGACACAACATATCAGTCTCTTGAATGGAATAAACCTACCTCAGTTCAGTTCAGTTGCTCAGTCATGTCTGACTCTTTGTGACCCCATGGACTGCAGCATGACAGGCCTCCCTGTCTATCACCAACTCTAGGAGTTTACTCAAATTCATGTTTATTGAGTCGGTGATGCCATCCAACCATCTCATTCTCTGTTGTCCCCTTATCCTCCTGCCTTCAATCTTTCCCAACATCACAGTTTTTTCTAATAAGTCAACTCTTCGCATCAGGTGGCCAAAGTATTGGAGTTTAAGCTTCAACATCAGTCCTTCCAATGAGTATTCAGGACTGATTTCCTTTAGAATGGACTGATTGGATCTCCTTGCAGTCCAAGTGACTCTTAAGAGTCTTCTCCAACACCACAGTTCAAAAGCATCAATTCTTCAGCGCTCAGCTTTCTTCACAATCCAACTCTCACATCCATACAAGACTACTGCAAAAACCATAGCCTTTGACTAGCTGGAATCAAGACTGCCAAGAGTAATATCAACAACCTCAGATATGCAGTTGACACCAGCTTGTGCTTCATCCAGCCCAGCGTTTCTCATGGTGTACTCTGCATATAAGTTAAATAATCAGGGTGACAATATACAGCCTTGATGTGCTCTGTTTCCTATTTGGAACCAATCTGTTGTTCCATGTCCACTTCCAACTGTTGCTTCCTGACCTGCATACAGATTTCTCAAGAGGCAGGTCAGGTGGTCTGATATTCCCTTCTCTTTAAGAATTTTCCACAGTTTGTTGTGATCCACACAGTGAAAGGTTTTGGCATAGTCAATAAAGCAGAAATGGATATTTTTCTGGCACTCTCTTGCTTTTTCAATAATCCAACGGATGTTGGCCATTTGATCTCTGGTTCCTCTGCCTTTTCTAAAACCAGCTTGAACATCTGGAAGTTTACAGTTCATGTATTGTTGAAGCCTGGCTTGGAGAATTTTGAGCATTAAAACCTACCTATGGATCTCTAATCTGAAAACTATAAGATACCGATGAAAGAAATTCATGACATAAATAGACAGAAGGATATACCATGTTCTTGGATTAGAAGAATCAATATTGTTGAAATGACTAAACTGCCCAAAGCAATCTACAGATTCAATGCAATCCCTCTCAAATTACCAATGGCATTTTTCACAGAACTAGAAAAAAACAAATCCCAGATCTTACATGGAAACAAAAAAGATCCCAAATAGCCAAGTGAAGTCGCTCAGTTGTGTCCAACTCTTTGCAACCCCATGAACTGCAGCCCACCAGGCTCCTCTGTCCATGGGATTCTCAAATCCTGAGAAAGAACACTGGAGCTGGTGTAATCAGGTTCCCTGACTTCAGACTATACTACAAAATTACAGTCATCAAAACAGTAACAGTTCAGTTCAGTTGGGTCACTCAGTTGTGTCGTGACTCTTTGTGACCTCATGGACAGCAGCACACCAGACTTCCCTGTCCATCACCAACTCCTGGAGCTTGCTCAAACCCATGTCCATTGAGTCAGTAATGCCATTCAACCATCTCATCTTCTGTCATACCCTTCTCCTTCCACCTTTGATCTTTCCCAGTATCAGGGTCTTTTCCAATGAGTCAGCTCTTTGCATCCAAATACTTTGTGCCAAAGTATTGGAGTTTCAGCTTCAGCATCAGTCCTTACAATGAATATTCGGGGCTGATTTCCTTTAGGATTGACTGCTTTGATCTCTTTGCAGTCCAAGGGACTCTCAAGAGTCTTCTCCAAGACCACAGCTCAAAAGCATCAGTTCTTCTGCACTCAACCTCTTTATGGTCCAACTGTCACACTCCTACATGACTACTGGAAGAACTATAGATTTAATTATACAGACCTTTGTTGGCAAAGTAAAGTCTCTACTTTTTAATGCTCTGTCAGTGTGGTACCAAAACAGCTGGCATAAAAATAGAAATACAGGTCAATGGAACAGGACAGAAAGCCCAGAAGTAAACTCATGCACTTCTGGTCACTTAATCTAAAATAAAGGAGGCAAGAATGTACAACAGGGAAAATACAGTTTCTTCAATAAGTGGTGCTAGGAAAACTAAACAGCAACATGTAAAAGAATGAAATTAGAATACTCTTTAACACCACACACAAAAATTAACTCAAAATGGATCAAAAACATAAGTGTAAGACTGGACACTATAAAACTTTCAGAGGAAGACATTGGCAGAACACTCTTTGACATAAACCACAGCAATATGTTTTTGATCCACCTCCTAATGAAAATAAAAACAAAACTGAAAAAATGGGCCCTTATTAAATTTAAAAGCTTCTGCACAGCAAAGGAAACTATAAACAAATGAAAAGATAACCCACAGAATTGGAGGAAATATTTGCAAATGACTAACAAGGGATTCATCTCCAAAATATACAAACAGTTCATGCAGCTCCATGTTAAACAACAACAAAAAAAAAACAAAAAACACAACAAATAAATAAAAAAATGGGCAGAAGGGTTAGGAGGTTGGAGGTAGGTTCAAGAAGGGAGGGGACAGAAGTATATCTATGATTGATTCCTGTTGATGTATGAAAGAAGCTAACATAATATTGTAAAGCAATTATCCTCCAATTAAAAATAAATAAAAAAAATTTTAATGGGCAGAATATATAAATAGACATTTATTCAGAGAAGACATACAGATGGCCAAGAAGCACATGAAAAGATCCTCAACATCATTAATTATCAGAGAAATGCAAGTCAAAACTACAATGAGATATCACCTCATACCAGCCAGAATGACCATTATCAAAAAGTCTACAAACAATAAATGCTGAAGAGGGTGTGGAGAAAAAGGAACCCTTCTTCCCTGTTGGTGGGAATATAAATTGGTATGACTACTATGGGGAACAGTACAGAGGTTCCTTAAAAACTAAAAATAGAACCACCATATGATCTCGCAAACCCACTCCCATGGGCATATATCTGGAGAAAACCATAATCAGAAAGGATACATGTACCCCAATGTTCACTGAGGCACTATTTACAATAGCCAAGACATGGAAGCAACCGAAATGTCCATTACCAGAGAAATGGATAAAGAAGATGTGGTACATATATACAATATTACTAAGCCATTAAAAAAAATGAAATAATGCCATTTTCAGCAACATAGATGGACCTGGAGACTATCACACCAAGTGACATAAGTCAGACAGAGAAAGACAAATATCATATGATATCACTCATATATGGAGTCTAAGCAAAAATAAATAAATAAATAAAAGGAAAGGAAAAGAAACAAATGAATTTACTTACAAAACAGAAACACACTTACAGATGTCAAAAACAAACTTACAGTTACCAAAGGGGGAAGGTGGGGATGGGGGGGGAGAGTAGGATAAATCAGGAGCTGGGTATGAATGCACACACACTACTATATATAAGATAGGTAACCAACAAGGACCTCTGTGCAGTACAGGGAACTCTACTCAATATTCTGTGATAACCTATATGAGAAAAGAATCTAGAAAAGAATGAATATACTGAATCACTTTGTTGTACACCTGAAGCTAATACATTATAAATCAACTATACTCCAATAAAATTTTAAAAGAAATAAAAATAATATTAGAATGAACAACAATAAAATGAAGTAAAATAAAATAAATGTCTCTCTTCCAGAATACACTGCCTGAAGTCAACAAAAATTTCACTATAACGTTATATTATATTACATGTAATGTAATATTATATCCTATATAATATATGCTATAGTTACCTTGTGAAGTTAAGAATCTTACAATTATATCTTATGTATTTTAATTACATATGTATAGATAAGATATATCCCATAGTTATCCCATGAAAATAAGAATATTATAACCCTTTTAAAAATATTAAGCCATTACTTTGATGTCAGCCTATAGGATATCCTATAATTTTCGTGATTCTGCTTTCAGAGCTCTTCATTTATTAGTAAACCAGGAGCTTCAAGAAATGCAGATTGCCTCTGCAAAGCACTGGTTTGGGAAGCAGTCTGTGGCTCTGCTTTTGTTAGTGATGCTATAGACTAGCAAATGAGACCTGGGCCCATCACAGAGAGAAATGTCTCTGATCTTGTTTTTAGAAGGAGGTGGCTGATTGGCAAAGTTCACACTTGATCGAAAGTACTGGCCAGGACCTGTGACAGACCTGACCAGGCTGCCTCTCTCCGTGGCCAGGCTGCTCTTCCCTCCACTCCCCATGGTCTGTCTGCTGCCTGCCCTCCTGTCCTCTGCAGGAGTCAGGGTACACGTGAAGGAGGACAGTGCAGGTGATAACATGGTGGAAGTGTGTGAGAGAGCTTACATTGGAGGCACCTAAGGGGGATGGTTGTTACAGGCAAAATCTCCAAACAGCAAAATAACCTGCTCATTCCTATAGTTGCACATCTAACCATATATCACATTTCCAGAAGTTTAAAAATACCCAAGGGGCCTTTATAGGTCTGTGATCTTAGACTACTTTCTGCATTTTGGTTTTTTTCATCTATAAAATGAGAGGACTAGATTCATTAGAAAACTTCTGAGTCACACACTTCTTCCATTTTATATGAAGCAAATATTTATTGCTTGCCTGTTACGTTCAAAGCCATGGGTATACTTTATATTCAGGCAGTCTCAGGCTTCTTTCCTAGTCATCTGCTAAAGTTTGCCTGAGTCAATGTTATTCTCATATGAATATCTAAAACATCTCAAATGGCATGACATTTCTCAACCTGCAAAATTATCCAATTTATTAAGATAATTTGCACCTTTTTACTAACAAAAAGTCATTTCACCCACAAATGAGGAAAATTGGTTACATTTTGCAAGAGAAAGAATGACAGCTTTTGCCACCTTGCCTGGTTGTTGAAAAATTAAACCCCAGTACATGAGAAAATTAGATTACTCCTGGGAAAAATATCATTTGCTCTGGAAACTGTCCATGCCACTAGCTTCAAATTCTGTCAAATTGCCACCTTCTCTATATAGCACAGAGAGAAATGGATCAACAATTGTATCATCAAATGGGAAGTTAGAAGCTATGTAATAATATCCATTAAATTGGTGACATTTTTGGGGTGGTATTTATTTGTGGCAAGCTGAAAAATGGCTCCCAGAGAGTTGTTGTTTAGTTTCTAACATATGACTGACGTATTCTTTTGTGACCCCATAGACTGTAGCTCACCAGGCTCCTCTGTCCACGGGCTTTCCCAGGCAAGATTATAGGGTGGGTTGCCATTTCCTTCTCCAGGGGATATTCCTGACCCAGGGACTGAACCTGTGTTTCATGCATTGGAGGGTGTGTCTTTTACCTCTGAGCCCCCAGGAAAGCCTAGAGTATCCAGATCCTAGTCCCCAGAATCTGTGAATGTTACCTTATATGGCAAATGGTATTTTGCAGATGTGATTAATCTTGTGATGGCGAGATTGTCCTGAATGATCCAGGTAGTCACAAGTGTCCTTATAAAAGGTGGGCGGAGGAGAAGGAAGTAGGAGGTGTAATGATGGCAGGGAGAGGTTAGAGTTATGTGGCTGCAAGCCCAGGAAAGATAAGTAATACCAAGGAATGCAGGCAACCTCCAGAAGCTGACATAGGTAAGGAACAGACTCCAGAAGGAACCAACTGTGCCAGCACCTTGATTTTAATCCTATAAAACTAATTTTAGACATCTGACATGTAAGAATAAATTTGTGTTGTTTTAAGTACTTAGTTTGTGGTAGTTTGTTACAGCAGAAAAAACAACAAATAGATTCTTTTTCAGGCTTTCTTATTTACTTAACAGTTTGATTTCAGGAGAAAGAGTGACAAGAATCTTTAGGAGCAAAAGTAGCTATTTGCCTGAATATTCTCGGAATTCCTTTGGTTGGCAAGGTTTGTCATGGAAATCCCTTTCTGATACAGTGCAGAAGGAAACACAGATGATGATTCAGTTCAGTTCACTTCAGTCGCTCAGTTGTGTCCGACTCTTTGCGACCCCATGAATCACGGCATGCCAGGTCTCCCTGTCCATCACCAACTCCCGGAGTTCACCCAAACTCATGTCCATTGAGTTGGTGATGCCATCCAGCCATCTCATCCTCTGTCGTCCCCTTCTCCCCCTGCCCCCAATCCCTCCCAGCATCAGGGTCTTTTCCAATGAGTCAACTCTTCGCATGAGGTAGCCAAAGTATTGGAGTTTCAGCTTCAGCATAAATCCTTTCAATGAACACCCAGTGCTGATCTCCTTCAGAATGGACTGGTTGGATCTCCTTGCAGTCCAAGGGACTCTCAAGAGTCTTCTCCAACACCACAGTTCAAAAGCATCAACTCTTTGGCGCTCAGCTTTCTTCACAGTCCAACTCTCGATTACCCACTCATAGAAACAAGAAGAAGAGGATGGAGAGACCAACAAGATTCCATTGGCTGAGTGGCTTAAACAACAGAAACTTTTTTTCTCCAGTTTTTAAGGCTAGGAAGTCCAGTATCAGGGGTCTGACCAATTCAATTCCTGGGGAGGACTCTTCCTGGCTTGTAGTTGGCTGCCATCTTTCTGTATGTTTCCATGACCTGGTCTTTATGAATATAGGGAGTGACACTCTCTCTGGGTCTTTTCTTAAATGGACACTCATGCCATGTGAAGAATCCCACCCTTATGATGTTATCTAACCCTAATTACTTTCCAAAGATCCCATCTACAAATACCACTGCATTGCTGTTAGGGCTTCAACATATGAATTTAGGAGTAGGTGCTCACAATTCAATCTGTAGCAACAGATAAGTGTAATAACTATGAAAATCCTCTCTTTTTGGAAATGTTTATAATGTGGACTGGAAAATATTATGTAGTTTATACTGGCATCTGAGTTTGAGAAGTCTTCCCTCCAAAGATGAAAAATGGAAAATATTTCTTTGTATTTAGACAGTGTATTTAGAGATACAGCACTACTTGACCCACAGCCCTTGTCCACTTAACATCAACATGTTAGGAGTGTGAATGCTTAACCTCTCTTTGTAAATGAAATTGGTTTGGTGACTGCCTTCTGTAAATGCATATGTTCTTCTTTGGACATAACACATAAATGTGAAAATGTTCATAGAGTGCTATGTTCCAAAATGATTAACTTGGTCACTGAAGTAGTTCTTTAGACCTCAAGAATCCCATGGTTAAAGAAAAGATTATGTTAGTAGCTCCTGGTAAAAGAATCATCTATCCCATAAGCGCATGATTAAAGTGGTAAGAAGGCTTGGATCATTGCTTCCTGCACAGTGGTCATTGTTAGTAGTATCTCCAGTCAGTTTATAGACATATATGAATATACAATGTTGTCAAATGAGAGTAACACATGAAGCTGTCTTCAAAAACCAGGAGTCCCAGAGATCCTTTCTTTTATCTAATAATCTCCAGTCACAAGACCTTTCATTGGAGTTGAAACCTCCTGAGAGAAGACAAAATTGTATGTAGATTCTTACAGGAACAAGCAAGCAAGAAAGAAGTGTCAAGTATTCCCTAAGGCTTGCTTTTTCCCAAATAGTCTATAAATTAAGGCTATGCAATCTGTGTGAGTTGCATGTGTGAATACATATATTTCAAGTATAAACATAATATGTATGTGTGTGTATATATATATATGTTTCAATGGCTCAAAGAAACTGTCTAGCCTTAGGGGAAGGGATATTAGGAAAGAGTCCATTTCAGAGATTATAGGGAATCCAGTCAAGCTGGAAAGACTTGACTGAGAGGGTTCTTTTGCAGCAAGAATATACTTCTTCATGAAATGTGGGTCTTTTGATGGCATTTATTAAATCTCTTTCTCAGAGAGTCTCCACTTGACAACTCCTGCTGCAGACATTTTTCAGGGCTCATCCTTCTCACAGGTATATTGGTACCCAACGCTATGTGCAAATATTCACAGTATGAGTTCAGGCGAGCCTTAGACCACTTTCAGCTGGGTTGACTCAAAATCAATACTACTCAATAGAAATATAATGTAAGCTATATATATATATATATATAGTATATATATTATATATAATTGTAATTTTTCCATAGCACATGGCTAAAAAGGTAAAAAGAAACAGGTGGAATTAATTTTGGTAATATAATTAATGCAGTATATTGAAAATGTTACTTTACCATGAAATCAATATTAAAAAATATTAAGGAGGTATATTACATGATCTTTTGTACTAAGTCTTTGAAACTGGGTATGTGTCTTATACTTTAGCTGCATTTCAGAAGGTCGGTAGCCACATTTCAGTTCAGCAGCCACCCTTCCATATTGGGCAACTTCTCTGGATAAAATGCTGTAAGATTTTTCCTTACTGGATTATTGGGGTATGAGTAGGACGCAGATCTTTGTTTTATCGATCCACGCAGTTCAAGTGCACAGTAAGTACTCACTGAAATGAAAGAGCACATTTTTTCAGGTGTGAGAGCTCCTGCTTTAGTTTCTGGGTATTCCAGGTTTCTAACATTGTCACTAACCTTCCACGTACCCACTCCGCCTCTGTTTTGCCACTTGGCTCCACCAAATTTCCTTCACTGCTGCTCCACCTCTTGTAACTATCACACAAGCCCCAGCCCAGGTTCTTTCCACCCCACACTCCTTTTCCTCTTCCCCTTCCTTGTGTAAAATGCTGTTGTGAGGTTTCTGAAGGGGTCCTTCTCTATTCCCAGAAATTGGCAATCAGATCCCATAGCTAACCATAGGGCACAGAATACCTCTTGTTAGAATTTTAGAGAATTTCCAGCTGCAGGGTCAGCTCCCTTCTCAAAATATGCTGAGAGGTTTACCAGTTCAGAAGAATCTGAACTCATTCCTTCCCTTCCCGTGTTTAAAAGAAGGATTCCAGGAAGCAAAAGTCATCTTGTAGGAAAGACAGAATTTATAAAATGGCAACCATCCTTTTGCCCTCTCTTCCTACATATGTGCTTGTCTGCCTATCTATCTATCTGTCTATCTATTATCTATCATAGCATGTAGTACTTACCGTATTGGAATGTCTTGCATTGGTAGAGGATTCTGTTTTTATCATCACTGTGTACTTTCACATTTCTTATCTCTTTTGATCCTCATAAAAATCTTGTGACTTAACAGATTAGTTTTCTTTCATTTTTCAGGTTATAAAACTGAAGTCCTTGCATAAGAGAAAGAAACATCACTGGTTTAAGTATCCATTCTAGGACTGCCTTCCATAGCTCAGGATTGCACTGTCCAAAGTGATAGCTACTACCCCTCATGTGACTGTTTAAAGTTAATTAATATTAGAGAAATGAAAATCAAAATTAGAGTGAGGTACCTCTGCCTACTAGTCAGAATAGCCATGATTAAAAACTCTACAAATAACAAATACTGGAGAAAGTGTAGAGAAAAGGGAACTCTCTTGCATTGTTGGTGGGAATGTAAATGGGTGCAGTCACTATGGAGAACATCATGGAAGTTCTGCAAAATACTAAAAATAGAGTTGCCATATGGTCCAGCAAGGCCACTCCTGGAACTAAACTATAGTTAAAAAAAATGCACCCCAATGTTCATAGCAGCACTATTTATAATAGCCACGACATTTGTTGCTATTCAGTCACTCAGTTGTGTCTCAGTCTTTGTGACCCCATGGACTGCAGCTCGCCAGGCTTCCCAGATGTCCTTCACCATCTCCCAGAGCTTGCTCAAACTCATGTCTACTTGGTTGGTGATGCCATACAACCATCTTGTCCTCTGTTGTCCCCTTCTCCTCCTGCCTTCAATCTTTCCCAGCATCAGGGTCTTTTCTAATGAATTGGCTCTTTGCATCGGGTGGCCAAAGTATTGCAACTTTAGCTTCAGCATCCATTCTTCCAATGAATATTCAGGATTGGTTTCCTTTAGGATTGACTGGTTTGATCTCTCTGCAGTCTGAGAGACTCTCAAGCGTCTTCTCCAACACCACAGTTCAAAAGTCAATTCTTTGGTGCTCAGCCTTCTTTATCGTCCAACTCTTGCATCCAAACATGACTACTGCAAAAACCATAGCCTTGACTATACAGACCTTGTTGGCAAAGTGAGGTCTCTGCTTTTTAATATGCTGTCAGGTTTGTCATAGCTTTTCTTCCAAGGAGCAAGCGTCTTTCAATTTCATGGCTGCAGTCACCATCTGCAGTGACTTTGGAGCCCAAGAAAAGTAAATTCTGTCACTGTTTCCATTGCTTCCCTATTTATTTGCCATGAAGTGATGGGATTGGATGCCATGATCTTAGTTTTTTGAATGTTGAGCTTTAAGCCAGCTTTCTTACTCTCCTCTTTCACCTTCGTCAAGAGGCTGTTTAGTTTCTCTTCACTTTTTGCCATAAGGGTGGTGTCATCTGCGTATCTGAGGTTTTTGATATTTCTCCCAGCAATCTTGATTCCAGCTTATGCTTCATCCAGCCTGGCATTTCTCATGATGTACTCTGCACATAAGCCAGGATACTGAGCTAACCTAAATATCCATCAACAGATGAATGACTAAAGATGCAGTATATATGCACAATGGAATATTTGTATGCCACTTCAGTTGTGTCCGATTCTTTGCAACCCAATGGACTGCAGCCTGCCAGGCTCCTCCATCTGTGGAATTCTCCAGGCAAGAATACTGGAGTGGGTTGCCAAGCCCTGCTCCAGGGGACCTTCCAAACCCAGAGATCAAACATGTGTCTCTTAAGTCTCCTGCATTGGCAGGCAGGTTCTTTACCAATAGCACCACCTGGGAAGTCCCATGGAATATTCCCCAGTGTAATATTACTCAGCCATAAAAAATAATGAAATAAGGCCATTTGTAACAACATGGTTGGACCTAGAGATTATTATATTAAGCAAAGTAAGCCAGAGAAAGAAAGACAAATACCATATATACCATATATCAAATACCATATGGTATCACTTATATGTAGAATCTAAAATATGAGACAAATGAACACATCTACAAAACAGAAACATTCATAGATACAGAGTACAGATTTGTGGTTGCCACATTGGGGGCAGTGAGAAAGGAAGGACTGGGAGTTTGGAATTAGCAGATACAAACTATCACATATAGAATATATAAACCACAAGGTCCTATGATAAATCAGAGACAACTATATTTAATATTCTGTGATAAACCATAATGGAAAAGAATATGAAAAATGTCTGTATAACTGAATAATTTTGCTTTATGGAAGAAATCAACACAATATCGCAAATCACCTATACTTCAAAAAAATTTTTTAATAAATAAAGTTAATTAATATGAAATAAAATGAAAAGTTCAGTTCTTCAGTTGTAATACTCACATGTAGATAGTGTAGATACAGCATAGATGTACAGCATTTCTATCATTGTAAAATATTCTACTGGATAGTGCTGGTTTAAAGAGTTAAGGAGAGTTTCCTAGTCCTAACCTATTTCAAAGGATCAGACTTTGAACTCTGAAATCTTGTGCCATCCCAGTCCCTGTACTCCCAGCTTTACAACTGAACTAGCTGACAGTAGGCTTGCCCTGGGCTCCACAGTTGTACTGTGATTTTCATGCCAATCAGATGACATATTATTGTCAAGGCATCACTCATTAGGGAGGAAAAGTAGCCTGGAGAAGTACCAGTCCATTTTGGATGATGCTGGAGTTGAAACTGTTTCACTGAAACTCCATCCAGGCACTAACTTCAAGTTTATGTTACAATGTAGACAAATAGGTTGCTTTCTAAGGAGCTGTCTGATTCAGTTTTGGAATTGCTTTTCCAAGATAGTAGCCATCAGTTCAGTTCAGTCGCTCAGTCGTGTCCGCCTCTTTGTGACCCCATGAATTGCAGAACGCCAAGCCTCCCTGTCCATCACCAACTCCCGGAGTTCACTCAAACTCACGTCCATCGAGTTGGTGATGCCATCCAGCCATCTCATCCTCTGTCGTCCCCTTCTCCTCCTGACCCCAATCCCCCCCAGCATCAGAGTCTTTTCCAATGAGTCAACTCTTCGCATTAGGTGGCCAAAGTACTGGAGTTTCAGCTTTAGCATCATTCCTTCCAAAGAATATCCAGGACCAATCTCCTTTAGAATGGACTGGTTGGATCTCCTTGCAGTCCATGGAACTCTCAAGAGTCTTCTCCAACACCACAGTTCAAAAGCATCAATTCTTTGGCGCTCAGCTTTCTTCACAGTCCAACTCTCAACATCCATACATGACTACTGGAAAAACTATAGCCTTGACTAGATGGACCTTGAGGAATTTTCAAACTCTGCTTCTTCTGCATCCTTTAGGGTGGTTTTTCAGAGGAATTTGTATTAAGAATAACAAATGTTTACTTCATATTACAATGATTTCTTTAGCTGAATGGGATCCAAGGAACATAAGGCCATCGATTGGCAAAAAAAAACCTATGAAGTAAGCAACCTCATTTCTTCAATAAATATTTATTAAGCCAACTATGAGCCAGACGCTATGCTAATTGCTAGGAGGATACAAAGAAACATAAGACTTGGTCCCTGTCCTTACGGTGCTTAAAGGTAATTAGGGAGATTAAAATAATCAGTCATAATAATAGCCCCTCTTTATGGAGCACTTATTCCATCTCACAAACTATGCAAACTCCTCTATTTCACTTAAGGCTCCTCACAATCCTGGAGGCAAATAACCAGACAGCTGTTAAAGCAGAGATTAAATAGGATTTAAGAAGACACAGAATGCCAGCCTCTCCCGTGTTGAAGGGTGGAAACAGCAGGTCACAGGGACAGACCTCACTATTCAGAACAGAACCAAAGTACCCACTCAATTTTACAAACTACAGTGTTAAAACTGTTTTTACTTGATCAATATTCCCACTCTTCTTGGTCCTTGGGATGCAAAGCTGGTCCTAGGAAGAGATGGCCCAATTCACATGAGAAGTTCCAAGTTCTTCTGAGGAGGAAGATACAAATAGTAGGCTCCCTTCCCATACCTTCTCTCTGATACTTGGAATTATGGTGGCTCATCAATGTGGACTGAGTGGGTCCCAGCCAAGGCCCTGTGGTTGGTGGCCTGGACCAGAGATAGTCATCTATGTATATAGTCAGAGTAAGAGGCTAAAAGTTACATACAGTTGTTAAAGGAAATGCCAGGGAAATACCCTCACTTTGGGGCCCAAAATGCCAGTTTCTAAAACAGGGGAAAGCAGATAAGTGAAGAGATTTTTAATAGATATTAACTGAATAGAGTCTCTGGGGCATTCACAAGTAAGAGATTTTTGTCTATAGATTTTGTTGAACTCAGTATTTCCCAAAGTTATTTAGTTATTTAGATGGAGAGATGTAGATAGACCTAAGATATTTTTTAAAGGCAAAATCTATAGGACTGAAGTACATTCTTGGATATGGGAAGTGACAGAAAGAGAAATGACAACAATGATACCCAAGGTTCTCATCTGTGGAACTGGTTACATGGGCATGAAATGTGCTGAGGTAAGCACATTGGAAGAGGGCCAAGTTTGGGGGGGGCAGGAAAGAATACAGAATAGGAGGTCAGTTTTAGAAAGATTTTATTGAAACCTCCAACAGAAGTGTCAAGGAGACAACTGGCTAGTTGGTAGAACTGGGGAGAGATGTGACTTGAAATAGAATCTTAGAGGACAGTTACATATTGGTGGAGATAGAAACCCTGGAAGTAGGTGGGAGGGCTCAGGGAAAGAATATAACATAAGAAAAGAGGGGCTAGAGATGAGCCTGGAGGAACTCTAATATTAAAGAGCTTGAACTTGGAGGATGTGCAGGCAATGAAGCCTGAGGAAAAACGGTCAGAACAGGAGGAAGAACATCAAGACAGGGTGTCTTAGAGGCAAAGAGTGGGGGAATATTTTCAAATAGTTAAGATAGCAAACTCTATGATATCAAAGATGGTTTCTAGCTCTGAAATTTTATGCTTCTGTATTTTACAAAACAGTATGAAATTTTCTTTGCTACAGTTGTTTTGAATATCACTCAGCACCGTGAATGTAACAGAAAGAAACAACTTGACATGTGACGTCAGTAGTTTGACATTTGCATAGCACTTCCACATATACTATTGTCTTGGCCCTCACACATGTGAGGAAGCATGAGGACTCGATCTTTCAGTTATTTTCCAGTAAGAAACTTAAGTTCAGAAAATTAAGTGTTTTGCCTAAGATTATGTAACTAGGAGAGATTTTCTGATTTATTGGCCAATTAATTTTCTCTCTCTTCTACTACTGTTTCTCATATATATAGTGTAATATTAAATTTTAGTCAGTCTTGCTTTAAATTTAAGAAATTCTGTTTGACATGTATATATTTGTATATATTTCCAAAGCTCATAGCTTACCAGTCTTGAAGCTATATTGGAGTGTGGTTAAAAAAAAAATCATTATTACCTAAAATCAAGAAATTCATCTAGATTAACTATTTATTTTATAGAATAGTCTCTTTCTACATACATTATTAATCAGTTTGGTACTTTCAGTCTGTTAATTTATTGCCATGGAAATATGTGCAAGGTTACAACCTTTTATGACCAAATCTGCAGATGGTGACTGCAGCCATGAAATTAAAAGATGCTTACTCCTTGGAAGGAAAGTTATGACCAACCTAGATAGCATATTAAAAAGCAGAGATATTAGTTTGCCAACAAAGGTCCATCTAGTCAAGGCTATGGTTTTTCCAGTGGTCATGTCTGAATGTAAGAGTTGGACTGTGAAGAAAGCCGAGTGCCGAAGAATTGATGCTTTTGAACTTTGGTGTTAGAGAAGACTCTTGAAAGTCCCTTGGACTGCAAGGAGATCCAAGTCCATCCTAAAGGAGATCCATCCTGGGTGTTCATTGGAAGGACTGATGCTAAAACTGAAACTCCAGTACTTTGGCCACCTCATGCTAAGAGTTGACTCATTGGAAAAGACCCTGGCACTGGGAGGGATTAGGGGCAGGAGGAGAAGGGGATGACAGAGGATGAGATGGCTGGATGGCATCACTGACTCGATGGATATGAGGTTGAGTGAACTCTGGGAGTTGGTAACGGACAGGGAGGCCTGGCCTGCTGCGATTCATGGGGTCACAAACAGTCGGACACGACTGAGCAACTGAACTGACTGACTGACAGTTGTTACCTGGAGAGTTCCCCATTGAAGACAATTGTAATCAATGTAACTAACTGAAATTTTGATTTATGACAGTAATTTAGTAACTAATTTTGATCTCAAAGCCAATCTCATAGGTTAATAAAAGAGAAGAACAAGTTTTTCTTATAGAAAAAAATGCTTGGTAAGATTGGCAACAAAAGTGAATGCAGCATACACAAAAATTAATAGTGGTTTAAGAAACAAGTCTCTTGGCTTTAATCATAATCTGTTATGGGCATTGTAAGAAACTCTACTCAGAGAGGTATTGAGGAGGACAATATAGTCAAGAGAATAATAAGTCACCACTTACATTAAATGTTGTACATATTGTCATGGGAGCCAGGTCAGTTCATTAAAATGAACAAGCTGCCATCTTTATTTCAGAAATTAATGATTAAATAAAGTTATCAAATTTTACTCATGTTCAATATTGTATAACAATTGGCTGATACTTCAAAATATTTTAAAATCTCATATATTGAAATTTATTTTTCTTTAGTTTTCCTTGGGTGACTTTATAGTGATATTCCCTCCCCTCTAGCCTGACAGCATAGAATCTCTGCCCACTCAACCCTTCTCCTTCCATTCTAACACACACAGTTGCCTTGTTGCCAATACACTGCTTCTAGGATTTCACATTATCTTATTATGGTGTTTGCTTCCTTCTGACTAACTGGAAGTAATCTCCTCTTTTTTGAATCTAACTGGACTGGCAATATTTTATGTTCTTACTTGTTTATTTTCTCAGGAGCTTTTCTTCCCCTCTGATTACTAAATAACATCCTTTACACAAAATCCAAATAAATACAGAAATGTGAAAATCAGAAAGTGATAATGCCCTATACCCTCACCATCATAACCACTGTTCTATAAGTATACAAAAATATGTATTTTATTTTGTGAGTGTATTTATATTTTATATGACTTTAGGCTACATTTTCTCTTCCAAAACTTACTTTTTTTCTATTGAATCATAGATTTATTTTTTCATTCTCTATTTCATATAGAAGTTACACAAAATTTTGTTAACATCTGTAGAGAACTCTGCTGCATGATGAACTCAATGTATTAATAACTCCTAAGTTATGCTTATGATACCTGAGAGGGAATATTGACACAGTGACAGAAAGAAAGCCACAGAGTCCAAAGTCAATGTAAAACAGGGATCAGGAAACTGTTGTAAAGCCCAGTAAATATTTTAGGCTTTGTGGACCATATTGTCTCAGTTACAATTAATGGTCCCTTGGTATCCTAGGTGGATTAGTTCCAGGAAACCGTGCAGATAATAAAATTCTTGGATGTTCAAGTCCCTTATATAAGATACTTTGGTATTTGCATGTAATCTAAGCACATCCTCTATATCCTTTAGCATCTCTGGATTACTTATAATGTCTAATAAAACAATAGAATTGGAAAGACTAGAGATCTCTTCAAGAAAATTAGAGATACCAAGGGAACATTTCATACAAAGATGGGCTCAATAAAGAACAGAAATGGTATGGACCTGACAGAAGCAGAAGATATTAAGAAGAGGTGACAAGAATATACAGAAGAACTGTACACAAAAGATCTTCATGACCCAGAGCCAGACATCCTGGAACATAAAGTCAAGTGGGCCTTAGGAAGCATCACTATGAACAAAGCTAGTGGAGGTGATGGAATTCCAGTTGAGCTATTTCAAATCCTAAAAGATGATGACTCAATATGTCAGCAAATGTGGAAAACTCAGCAGTGGCCACAGGACTGGAAAAGGTCATTTCTCATTCCAATCCCAAAGAAAGGCAATGCCAAAGAATGCTCAAATGATTACACAATTGCACTCATCTCACATGCTAGTAAAGTAATGCTCAAAATTCTCCAAGCCAGGCTTCAGCAATACATGAACCGTGAACATCCAGATGTTCAAGCTGGTTTTAGAAAAGGCAGAGGAACCAGAGATCAAATTGCCAACATCCACTGGATCATGGAAAAAGCAAGAGAGTTCCAGAAAAACATCTATTTCTGCTTTACTGACTATGCCAAAGCCTTTGACTGTGTGAATCACAATAAACTGTGGAAAATTCTGAAAGAGATGGGAATACCAGACCACCTGACCTGCCTCTTGAGAAACCTGTATGCAGGTCAGCAAGCAAAAGTTAGAACTGGACATGGAACAACAGACTTATTCCAAATAGGAAAAGGAGTACATCAAGGCTGTATATTGTCACCCTGTTTATTTAACTTATATGCAGAGTACTTTATGAGAAATGCTGGGCTGGATGAAGCACAGGCTGGAATCAAGATTGCCGGGAGAAATACCAATAACCTCAGATATGCAGATGACACCACCCTTATGGCAGAAAGTGAAGAAGAACTAAAGAGCCTCTTGATGAAAGTGAAAGAGGAGAGTGAAAAAGTTGGCTTAAAGCTCAACATTCAGAAAACTAAGATCATGGCATCTGGTCCCATCACTTCATGGCAAATAGATGGGGAAACAGTAGAAACAGTGGCTGACTTTATTTTTTTGGGCTCCAAAATCACTGCAGATGGTGACTGCAGCCATGAAATTAAACGACGCTTACTCCTTGGAAGGAAAGTAGTGACCAACCTAGACCACATATTAAAAAGCAGAGACATTACTTTGCCAACAAAGATCCGTCTAGTCAAGGCTATAGTTTTTCCAGTAGTCATGTATGGATGTGACAGTTGGACTATAAAGAAAGCTGTGCCGAAGAATTGATGCTTTTGAACTGTGGTGTTGAAGACTCTTGAGAGTCCCTTGGACTGCAAGGAGATCCAACCAATCCATCCTAAAGGAGATCAGTCCTGGGTGTTCATTGGAAGGTCTGATGTTGAAGGTGAAACTCTAATACTTTAGCCACCTGATGTGAAGAACAGACTCATTTGAAAAGACCCTGATGCTGGGAAAGATTGAAGGCAGGAGGAGAAGGGGATGACAGAGGATGACATGGTTGGATGGCATCACCAACTCAATGCACGTGAGTTTGGGTAGGCTCAGGGAATTGGTGTTGGACAGGGAGGCCTGGCATGCTGTAGCTCATGGGGTTGCAAAAAGTTGGACATGACCAAGCAACTGAACTGAACTGAATAAATGTAGATGCGATGCATCTACATAGTTGTTGGTACACATCAGATTCAAGTTTTGCTTCTCAGAGCTTTCTGGATTTTTTAAAAAAGATACTTTCAATTCAAGGTTTTTTGAATCCAAGGATATGGATTCAAACCTATGGATACCTAAGATACCTGAGAGCCAACTGTACTTAACTCATCTGTGGTGGTGCTAATACAGGCATAGATGATACATAAATGAACAGATGGGGCTGTGTTCAAAAAAAACTTTACTTACAAAAGCAAGCAGTGGGTCAGATTTGCCCCTGAGTCATATTTTGCCAACTCTAATGTAAAATCATTGCTTTTCCTACTGTGTCAGTCTTTTCAGAGTCCACTTCTGCTGAGCATGTGGGAATCACCCTCTTTCTGTTCTCCCTTCTTTTCTTTCTCCTCCATATTCCTCATAAACTTGTATATCCCTTTGCTCTGTTGCTAGGGCTTCCAGTTTCATCCTAAAATAGTAGATTCAGATCCGAGGGTTCTGTCATAGCTGTAAAAGTAGTCCTTCAAGTTTTTCAAAGTGAACAATCTACAAGACAAACACTTTTTCTTGCTAATATTCATTGTTTCTCCAAGCATAACTTCTTAAAATATTGACTCTCTGGCCCTTTAAGAAAAAATTTGTCAATGTCTTTTTTTCATCTACCTTTGGCCTCAGAACTGTTCCATTACCACAGAGGAACTCTCTTGCGTTACCCCTTTTTAGTGGCATGCACCTCCTTGCCCTTGTCTGTGTCCCCTGGCAACCACTAATCTATTCTCCACCTCTATAGTTTACAATCCTGTCTTTTCATCTTTGCATCCACTTCACCTACTATAATTGCCTGGCACACAAGTTTTGAATAGATATTTGCTGAATGAATGAATGGAAACATGTTAAATATTCCTGTTTAATATTGAAGACATAAAATATAGGATATTTCATTAATGAAATTCTGATTGTTTGAAAATTATTATCAAGATTACAAAATAATTGAAACAACTTACACTAACACTGTTAAACATAATGTTTTTTGATTATATAAATGAAATCCACAGAATAGTGAATAAGATGTGGTTAAAACATTGCAATGATCTCCCCTGAGGGTTTGCTAATTGTGTTACACAGGAAGTGTTATCCTGGCACTTCACAATGGTCAATTTTTCAGCTCATGCACTAATCAGGAAGTGGCTATGACCAAAGGACCTTAAAAGGCCCACCCTTTCCTGTACCACTGTAGAGACTGGAGCAGGTCTTTGAAGAGAGATTAGATCAAGTCTGAAAACCTAGCTATTCACTGTCATTTCTGGATTCAAACCTTCTCAGGTTCCTCTGGGATAGAGATCTTATAGAGGAATCCTTGGGCAAGTTAATAAGTATATCATACCCGTACAAACCGCAAAAGTCACACAGACGACCATTAGCTGAATCTAAACACTGCAAGGAGAAAATGGATTAGGCCAGCATGCATGTATTGGAGAAGGAAATGGCAACCCGCTCCAGTATTCTTGCCTGGAAATCCCAGGGATGGAGGAGCCTGGTGGGCTGCCATCTATGGGGTTGCACACAGTCAGACACGACTGAAGCGACTTAGCAGCAACAGCAGCATTCCTCAAATTGGGCCAAACAAAGATTTTCCAAGGGTTTTTTAGGCACAGATTTAGATATTCAATTTTAGATTTTCAACATTCATATACGCACCTTCCTGAAAATTTAGTAGCTGAAACTCAGTCTAAGGTCACAATAGTTTTTCTCTCAGCTGACAAAACAAAAGTGTTTCTTTTCATTCATTGAAAAATCTTTCCTGGTAGGTAGAAATCTCAACAGTGCCATCTAAAGGAGAAGGCTTGTTAATGATGGATCGAGCCCCCATTACCTGGTAGGACAGCCTTTCTTATACATACTGAACTGCTGTTTGGGGTGAAGCTTATTCTTGGAAAGTGGGTACGTTTGTTCTTGCTGGCATATTCAGAATTCAGATATGTGATAGAGTATGTCAGTAATGACAGATTTATTTAAGTCCCTGACTATGGAGGCTTCATAACACTGAGAGAAGTTCCCACAAGAGCAAAGCAAAGTAGAAAATACTGAAAACAGAAACAGTTTCAAAAATTATCAAAATGCAAATTCATTTCAGCTACTCAGCAAACTTATTCTCACCTACAACTAGCTGAGAACAAAAAGCATCTTTCAACAACTGAAGCAGTATAAAGAGGTGGTGTTGTTTAGTTGCTAAGTTGTGCCTCTCTCTTTGTGACCCCATGGACTGCAGCACACCAGCTTCCCTGTCCTTCACCATTTCCTGGAGCTTGCTCAAACTCACATCCATTGAGTTGGTGGTGCCATTTGACCATCTCAGGTTCTGTCGTCCCCTTCTCATCCTGCCCTCAATCTTTCCCAGCGTCAGGGTCTTTTCCAATGAGTCCGCTCTTCACTTCAGGTGGCCAAAGTATTGGAGCTCCAGCTTCAGCATCAGTCTTTCCAATGAGTATTCAGGACTGATTCCCTTTAGGATAGACTGGTTTGATCTCCTTGCAGTCCAAGGGACTTTCAAGAGTCTTCTCTAGCACCACAGTCCAGAAAGCATTAATTCTTTAGCGCTCAGCCTTCTTTATGGTCTAACTCTCATATCCATACAAAACTACTAGAAAAGCCATAGTTTTGACTATATGGATCTTTGTTGGCAAAGTAATGTCTCTGCGTTTTATATTTTTAATACACTGTCTAGGTTTGTCGTAGCTTTTCTTCCAAGGAGCAAGCGTCTTTTAATTTCATGGCTGCAGTCACCATCTGCAGTGATTTTGGAGCCCAAGAAATTAAACTCTGTCACTGTTTCCATGGTTTCACCATCTATTTGCCATGAAGTGATGGGACAGATGCCATGATCTTAGTTTTTTGAATGCTGAGTTTTAAGCCAGCTTTTTCACTCTCCTCTTTCACTTTCATCAAGAGGCTCTTTAGTTCTTTGCTTTCTGCCATAGGGGTGATGTCATGTGCATATCTGAAGTTATTGATATTTCTCCCTACAATCTAGATTGCAGCTTGTGCTTCATCCAGCCTGATATTTCACATGATATACTCTGCATATGAGTTAAATAAGCAAGGTGACAATATACAGCCTTGATATACTTCTTTCCCTATTTGGAACAAGTCTGTTGTTCCATGTCCTGTACTAACTGTTGCTTCTTGACCAGCATACAGGTTTCTCAGGAGGCAGGTAAGGTGATCTGGTATTCCCATCTCTAAGAATTTTCCACAGCTTATTGTGATCCACACAAAGGTTTTAGCATCATCAATGAATCAGAAGTATATGTTTTTCTGGAAATCTCTTGCTTTTTTCTATGATCCAGCAGACGTGGCAACTTCATCTCTGGCTCCTCTGCCTTTTCTAAATCCCACTTGTATATATGGAATTTCTGAGTTCACCTACTGTTGAAGCTTAGATTGAAGGATTTTGAGCATTGCCTTGCTAGCATGTGAAATGAGAGCAATTGTACTGTAGTTTGAACATTCTTTGGCATTGCCCTTCTTTGGGATTGGAATGAAAACTGACCTTTTCCAGTCCTGAGGTCACTGTTGAGTTTTCAAATTTGCTGGCATATTGGGTATAGATTGGTGTGGTAGATCCTTTTAAGTATAACATAAGGCCTTGCCTGGCAGTCTAGTGGTTAAGACTCATGTTTCCAATGCAGGGAGCATGGGTTGGATCCCTGGTTGGGGAACTAAGATTCTGCATGTCATGTGGTACGATCAAAAAAATTTTTAATAAATAAATAAATAAAACTAGGATATTTATCAGTACTATCCGAATGTTTCAGACACAGTGGGTAAAACCCGTGGATGAAATTTGTGTGTGATCACTTTAAAATTTTGATGTATCATTTAAAAGTAATTACTATTTTATCAAAAATATGTTTCAAAATAATTATTTCAAGAACAATAAATATTTTGTCTTATAAAATATTTAGTATTTTCATTTTGGATTAACAAAAAATGCTAGCCAATTATTCAATTTTTAGCAGAATATGCTTTTTCATTAAGTACCTAAGTAAAGTTTGACCATAATGTTTCATGAATATGTAGAGTTATTTCTGATATTTAAAATGTAATTATTACTCCTAAAAGCCAAGCATCAAAATATATTTACTAAATTTCATTTCTTTTTAATCATACTTCTTGCTTCATAAAAACACAATCTTAGAAACATTTTACATTTTCATTAGGTAGAAAATGAGTAACAGGGTATTGATTTATTATCTTAAAAACATATTGTAGAATAGATGTATTAATTATATTAGATTTATAATAATTTAATCCTGAATATTTTTAATAATGTATTTTGCAAGATGTGGTCTATTATTTTACATGTACTAGAAAAATATTCTCTGAAGTATATAATAATATGCTATTTCAAGTAAAAAATAGAATCAGACTTTTTTTGATGGAAAATAGATTTATATGGCTGATGGGTAGAAAATAAGAATCAGCTTTCCTAACTAAGTTATATGGTAGAGAATTCTGGTAACCTGAAAAAGCAAAATCTGTAGATCTAGGGTTTTGATGAATGTATATTTAATTATGATTAAATAATAGTATTTTATCAGAAAATAATACAACTGCAAAGTATACTATGGTTCACAATACTATGCTCTTCCTCAATTTTTTCTTATGCTAAGCATGATGCCTTTAAATTGAACAGTAGCAAGTATAATTAATAACAACTTTCTAAGCTTTCTATATTTCCTAAAATATAAAAAGTTAATGACTCAAATGTCTAACTCATAAAAAATTTTTGTGATTCAAGTTGTCTTCCAATTCTTCACATTCCACAAAATCAAAGAAGAATCCAATTAAGTTGTCAACTGATACATCATATATATTATCTTAAAAAAAAAGTAGATGATAGAGCACTATGTGGATTTCAGTTTATAACCAGGAAGGAATTTTAAAACATCAAGTGACATTTATTTTTAAAAGAAAATATAATATTCATACCATACTATGTGCACATGGTTTCTCAGGGCTTACAGTTATAGAATTAATGGATAATCAGTGATGACCCTTATTTGATTTTGGCAATAAGCCATTTTCACCCATAGATGCAGGTACTAATTGAAAAAAAAAACTATCTCATTGAAAGGCACTTGCACTAAAATTCTACTTCCTGTATTTTAATTACTTTATTATATATTATAATATAAGTATAATATAATAAGTACATACTTATTACTTTATTATATATTTAATTATTACTTTAATTACTTTATTTTAAATTTTATAAAATAGTTAAGATCAAATATTTACCAATAATAATTGCAATGACAACTTACTCCAGAAATAATTTGATCACATTAAGACTTAAGGTCATAGGAAATTAAACTAATTTGAAAATTTTGTATATAGATTTTGATTTACATTTTTTTGGTACAATGATTAGTAAAGGACTCTCAACATTACACTTATATGAAAGCATGTCAAGGAAGTAGAATAAAAATTTGAAAAACCCAAAGGGAAAAGAAAGCAATGATTAAATTTTTCAGTTTGTAAAGTAAAGCTTTTTCATGTATTCTTTTAAAAAGGATGATTGGCAAAATCATTTGTTACTGATTTTGAATCCCAATATTAGAGCTAGGGCCATAGAAAGAGGTGTTAGTCTGGCTTGGGAGAGAGAAACCATGGAGAAGAGGCAGCCACTGTCAGAGATCTTTCTAGCTGCACAGGAAAATTGGAGGAGGGACGCCCTAGCTTCTTTCTTGATCCTGCTGCCTTTCATTGACTGAGTCTAGCCCTGAGCTAACTGGAAAGGGAGTTTGAGAAATTTAGTTTGCAAGGAATGGCACTGAATAGATCAAGAGCAACAAGCAAAATCTGGCATGTTAGTTTTCAGCATTATGTGAACCAAGGACTTCCAGATGTCCAAGCTGCGTTTTAGAAAAGGAAGAGGAACCAGAGATCAAATTGCCAACATTCACTGGATCACAGAGAAAGCCAGGGAATTCCAGAAAAACATATACCTCTGTTTCACTGACTGTGCCAAAGCCTTTGACTATGTGGATTATAATGAACTGTGGAAAGCTCTTAAAGTGATGAGAATACCAGAGCATCTTACCTTTCTCCTGAGAAACATGTATGCAGATCAAGAAGCAACAGTCAGAACCCTGTATGGAACAACTGATTGGTTCAAGACTGAAAAAGGAGTACGACAGGGCTGTCTGCTGTCACTCTATTTGTTTAATCTATACACTGAGCACATCATGAGAAATGCCAGGCTGGATGAGTTACAAGCTGGAATCAGGATAGAAGGGAGAACAACAACCTCAGACACGCAGATGATACCACTCTAATGGCATAAAATGAAGAGGAACCTAAACAGCCTCTTGATGATGGTGAAGGAGAGTGAAGAACCAGCTTAAAACTAAACACCAAAAAACCTAAGATTATGGCATTCGGCCCCATTATTTCAAGGCAAATAGAGGGGAAAAGGTGGAGTAGTGTCAGACTTCCCCTTCTTGGGCTCTAAAATCACTGAGGATGGTGACTGCAGCCATGAAATCAGAAGATGGTTGCTTCTTGGAACCTTCTTGGAAGGCTATGATAAACCTAGACAACGTGTTGAAAAGCAGAGACATTACTCTGCCAACAAAGTTCTGTATAGTCAAGGTTATGGTCACATACAGTTGTGAGAGCTGGACTGTAAAGCAGGTGGAGCACCAAACTGTGGTGCTAGAAAAGATTCTTGAAAGTCCTTTGGACAGCAAAGAGATCAAACCAGTCAATCTTAAGGGAAATCAACCCTGAATACTCATTAGAAGTACTGATGCTGATGATGAAACTCCAGGATTTTGGTCATCTGATATGAACAGTTGTCTCTTTGTGAAAATCCCTGATGCTGGGAAAGACTGAGGGCAGAAGGAGAAGAGGGCGTCAAAGGATGAGATGGCTGGAAGACATCACTGATGCAATGGACATAAACTTGGGCAAACTTCGGGAGATGGTGAGGGATAGAATTCTCACGGGAGATGGTGAGAGACAGGGTTCTCAAAGAGTTGGACGAGACTGGGCAACTGAACAACAAGCAAATGACATTAAACAAGTTAAAGTTTAAAGACAACTGATTGAACCCTATCCCCACCCCCACCGTGAAGATTAAGAATTAGCTCCTTTTTATGAGTCACTCTTTCTGCTTTTCATTTTCTTCCCTTCCCAATAAGGTTATATAATTTTGATCCTATCAATAGTCAACACCAACATTACTATGTTTAATAAATGTTTTACACCTGAGCCACGCAGTTTACTGAACACAGTATTAGTTCAGTTCAGTTCGGTTCAGTCACTCAGTCGTGTCCAACTCTTTGAGACCCCATGGCCTGCAACATGCCAGGCATCCCTGTCCATAACCAACTCCCAGAGCTTGCTCAAACTCATGTCCATAGAGTCAGTAATGCCATCCAACTATCTCATTCTCTGTTGTCCCCTTCTCCTCCTGCCTTCAATCTTTCCCAGCATCAGGGTCTTTTCCAATGAGTCAGTTCTTGACATCAGGTGGCCAAAGTATTGGAGTTTCTGCTTTAGCATCAGTCCTTCAAATGAATATTCAGGACTGATTTCCTTTAGGATAGACTGGTTGGATCTCCTTGCAGTCCAAGGGACTCTCAAGAGTCTTCTCCAACACCTCAGTTCAAAAGCATCACTTTTTTGACACTCAGCTTTCTTTATAGATCAACTCTCACATCCATACATGACTATTGGGAAAACCATAGCTTTGACTATGGACTTTTGTTGGCAAAGTAATGTCTCTGCTTTTTAATATTCGGTCTTGGTTAGTCATAGCTTTTCTTCCAAGCAGCAAGCATCTTTTAATCTCATGGCAGCAGTTACCATCTGCAGTGATTTTGGAGCCCAAGAAAATAGTCTTTCACTGTTTCCATTGTTTCCCCATCTATTTGCCATGAAGCAATGGGACTGGATGTCATGATCTTAGTTTTCTGAATGTTGAGTTTTAAGCCAACTTTTTCACTCTCCTCTTTCACTTTCATTGAGAAGCTCTTTAGTTCCTCTTCACCTTCTGCCATAAGGGTGGTGTCTTCTGTGTATCTGAGGTTATTGATATTTCTCCCAGAAATCTTGATTCCAGCTTGTGCTTCATCCAGCCCAGCATTTCACTTGATATTCTCTGCAAATAAGTTAAATAAGCAGGGTGACAATATACAACCTTGATGTACTCCTTTCCCTATCTGGAACAAGTCTGTTGTTCCATGTCCAGTTCTAACTGTTGCTTCTTGACCTGTATACATATTTCTCAGGAGGTGGGTAATGTGGTCTGGTATTTGTTATGATCCACACAGTCAAAGGCTTTGGTGTAGTCAATAAAGCAGAAGTAGATGTTTTTCTGGAACTTTCTTGGTTCTTCGATGATCCAACAGATGTTGGCAATTTGATCTCTGGTTCTTCTGCCTTTTCTAAATCCAGCTTAAACATCTGGAAGTTCATGGTTCATGTACTATTGAAGCCTGGCTTGAAGAATTTTGAGCATTATTTTGCTAGCGTGTGAGATGAGTGCAATTGTGTGGTAGTTTGAGCATTCTTTGGCATTGCCTTTCTTTGGGATTGGGATGAAAACTGACCTTTTCCAGTCCTGTGGCCACTGCTGAGTTTTCCAAATTTGCTGGCATATTGAGTGCAGCACTTTCTCAGCATCATTTTTTAGGATTTAAAATAGCTCAACTGTAATTCCATCACCTCCACTAGCTTTGTTCATAGTGACGCTTCCTAAGGCCCACTTGACTTCCCATTCCAGGATGTCTGGTTCTAGGTGAGTGATCACAACATCATGGTTATCTGGGTCATGAAGACCTTTTTTCTATAGTTCTTTGTATTCTTGCCACTTCTTCATAATATCTTCTGGTTTGGTTAAGTCCATGACATTTCTGTCCTTTATTCTGCCCATTTTTGCATGAAATGTTAACTTGATATCTCTAGTTTTCTTGAAGAGATCTCTAGTCTTTCCCATTCTATTGTTTTCCTCTATTTTTTTGCACTGGTCACTGAGGAAGGCTTTCTTATCTCTCTGTGCTATTCTTTGGAACTCTGCATTCAAATGGGTATATCTTTCCTTTTCTCCTTGCCTTTCACTTCTCTTCTTTTCTCAGCTATTTGTAAGGCCTCCTCAGTCAACCATTTTGCCTTTTTGCATTTCTTTTTCTTGGGAATGGTCTTGATCACTGCCTCCTGTACTATGTCAAGAACCTCCATCCATAGTTCTTCAGGCACTCTGTCTGTCAGATCTAATCCCTTGAATTTATTTGTCACTTCTACTGTATAGGGGATTTGATTTAGCTTGTACCTGGATGGTCTAGTGGCTTCCCTGCTTTCTTCAATTTAAGTCTGAATTTGGCAATAAGGAGTTCATGATCTGAGTCACAATCATTTCCTGGTCTTGTTTTTGCTGACTGCATAGAGCTTCTGCAAGAAGAAGCAAAGAATAATCAATCTGATTTTACTATTGACCATCTGGTGATGTCCATGTGTAGAGTCTTCTCTTATGTTGTTGCCAAAGGGTGTTTGCTATGACCGGTGAGTTCTCTTGGCAAAACTCTGTTAGCCTTTTCCCCACTTCATTTTGTACTCCAAGGCCAAATTTGTCTGCTCTAATATTAAAAACAAAAAAACCTCAGACATAAATGATACACTTCTAGGCACCCAGTGCCCAACTACAACAATCACAATCTCATGTCCATTCTTATTTTATCTATGTTCCACTTCATATATTTTTTTTGGTGGTGAGGGGCCAAGTTTTGGACTGGTAATTGTGTTCTGTTAATTTTTTTATTGTTTTTCATTAATTCATCCCAAACTCTCTACTAGTACTTCAAATTCCTTCTCAAGACATTCAGATATACTGCTTATTCTACCAGTTTCGTGTTAAAGATGACTTTCATGGGAACTTTTCACGTGCTCTAATCTGGACAGATTTCTCTCTCTGTCTGGTATACATTTGCTATTCTGGGGTCTTTCTTAAACTTCTCCTTACCTTGCTCTCTGAATTTTGGCTTCATTTTTAATGTATATATGAGTATGCATAAATTTTATTTTCCAATTAATTTTGATAGCACTCATCTTTCAGATGCCTGATGGAAAAAGAGGCAGGTATGTTAAGTTTTTTGAGGCACTGTGTACTTGCAATGTCATTTAACCCTCAATCTCAAAAATAAAAGGTTAAATGACAACTAATAAATTGAGGGTTAAATCTCAACCAATAAATGGCTTTCCAGGTGGCACAGTGGTAAAGAATCTGCCTGCCAATGAAGAAGAACTCAAGAGATGTGGGTTCAATCCTTGGGTCAGGAACATACCCTGGAGGAGGAAATGGCAACTCACTCCAGTGTTCTTGCCTGGAAATTTCCATGGACAGAGGAGCCTGGTGGGCTACAGTCAATGGGGTTTTAAAGAGTTGGACACAACCGAGTGCAACACACACACAAGTAATAAATAGAATGATTAAATATACATATATAGAATTCGGGGGTGGAAATCATTCCCCAAATCTTTTTTTGGGCTCTGAAATCACTGCAGATGGTGTCTGCAGCCATGAAATTAAAAAAATGCTTACTCCTTGGAAGGAAAGTTATGACCAACCTAGACAGCATATTAAAAAGCAGAGACATTACTTTGTCAACAAAGTCTGTCTAGTCAAGGCTATGGTTTTTCCAGTGGTCATGTATGGATGTGACAGTTGGTCTATAAAGAAAGCTGAGTGCAGAAGAATTGATGCTTTTGAACTGTGGTGTTGGAGAAGGTCTTGAGAGTCCCTTGGACTGCAAGGAGTCCAACCAGTCCATCCTAAAGGAAATTGGTCCTGGGTGTTCATTGGAAGGACTGATGTTGAAGCTGAAACTCCAATATTTTGGCCACCTGATGTGAAGAGCTGACTCATTTGAAAAGACCCTGATGTTGGGTTAGATTGAAGGCCAGAGGAGAAGGGGACGACAGAGGATGATATGGTTAGATGGCATCACAGACTCATGAGTTTGGGTAAACTCTGGGACTTGGTGATGGACAGGGAAGCCTAGCGTGCTGCAGTTCATGGGGTCACAAAGAGTCGGACATAACTGAGTGACTGAACTGAACTCAATCCATTGTCTTCTAGCTTCCAACATTGCTGTTGAGAAGTCCCGAAACCATCCGAAGTCCTGGTCTTTTATTTGTGACCTTTATTTTATCTTTTTGATAGCTTGTAGTATCTCCTTTTCATTTCAAAGTGTTGTTAGTTGTTCAGTCATGTCTGACTCTGTAGCAGCCAGACTCCTCTGTCCATGGAATTTCTCAGGCAAGAATACTGGAGTGGATAATCATTCCCTTTGCCAGGGGATCTTTCTGACCTAGGGATTGAACCCAGGTCTGCTGCATTTCAGGCAGATTCTTTACTGTCTGAGCCACTAGAGAAAAAGAGCTCTAACATTTTGAATTTCAAGTGTTCCAAAATTTCACAGCTGATGTGTCTCATTGTGAGTCTCCTTT
The DNA here is from genome assembly GCF_019923935.1 of Bubalus bubalis. Lineage (NCBI taxonomy): Eukaryota > Metazoa > Chordata > Mammalia > Artiodactyla > Bovidae > Bubalus > Bubalus bubalis. Next base: position 113,888,467 of record NC_059159.1, on the reverse strand, counting down.
CATCTATTGTTCTGGGTAATCACTGGATCTTTTCAATAAGGAAGCTAGTTCTTTAGTTCTGGAAATATTTCTTAACTATTCCTTTGATTATTTTCTCCTTTCTCTGTGACTAGTTTTCTAATTTTCTAGTTCTTTGTCCTTTCGCTCTACTCCAAGGGAAATTTCTTTAATTTTATCTTTGAACACCTCTATTTAATTTTTAGTTTCTGTTGTCATGCTTTTAATTTCTGATAGTCTTTATTTTGTCCTCTGTTCTTTTCTTTTAAGTATTCTGCTCTCGTTAATGAGCCCAAATCTTTTCTTATTCCCTGAGCACATTAATAATAGCTTATTTCTTTCTCTTTTTTGGCTATGTCATGGAGATTATCTTGCAGAATCTTAGTTCCCCCTCAGGGATTGAACCCAGGCCCCCTTGCAGTGAAAGCATCAAGTCCTAACCTCTGGATGACCAGGGCATTCTCAGATAGCTTATTTCTAAATTTTTTTTCTCCCTGTAGTTTGTTTTCTCTAAAAAAAAAAAAAATTGGTTTTTGTTTTCCTTTGTGTTTATTTTGGTCCAGATCATTCATTTTCGATATGGATTATTGGGTAACTGAAATTTGGTTAGTTTAAACTAAGATGTATTATAAGTATAACAAACACTCTGGATTTTGAGAAATTGGAATGAAAGAAAGGATGTATTTAATATATATTATTAATATTTTTATATTTGTTACATGTTAAAATGATAATATTAGGGGTAAATAAAATATATTATGAAAATTAATTTTTAAATTTTTACTAATTTTAATGTGGCTACTAGAAAATTTAAAAGTATATATGTAGCCTGCATTATATTTCCAATGGACAGTTCTGTGTTACATCCCTCCTCAGATATCTGGTGAATTTTGGTTTTGTGCATGTATGTGATATGCAGATGTGTTTATTATAACAGTTTTTTTTGGAGACATAATTCATGTACTATAAATGTACCCTTATAAAGGGTATGATCCAGTAGTTTTTAGTCTATTCACAGAGTTGTACAATCATCATCACTATCAAATAATAGAACATTTATATCATCCCAGGAAGAAACCCTGTACCCATTATCAATCACTTCTTATTCCCATGTCCCTACAGTCCCTAAAAACTTCTAATCTACTTTGTTCCTATGGATTTATCTATTCAGGACATTTCACATAAATGGAATTGTACATTATGTGGCCTTCTGTGACTGGCTTCGCTCACTTTGCACAATGTTTTCAAGGTTCATCCACATTGGCATGTATCAGTACGTCATTCCTGTTTATTGCTGAATACTCTTCCATTGTATGGATATACCACATTTTATTTATCCATTCATTCACTGATGGATATTTGTGTTGTTTTCCCTTTTTCTTTTGCTGTAAATAATGTTGCTATGAATACCCACAAGTATATTTGTGAGGACGTGTGTTATTCTTTCTTTGGGCAGAGACCTTGGAGTGCTCATTTTTTCAGAATGAAGCACTATAACCTGGCTGGACTCTGAGCATGGATATGAGGTTGGTACAGTGTGACTCTCCCTGCATTGGGACAGGACTAGAGGGGTACCATATCACTCTCTTCATTTCCTTTGGACTGGAAAGATTTCACAGAAAAGCCCTCCAGTGCCTCACTACTATCCTGCAGTGACCTTCCCTCTGAGAGTGTTTTAGAAATTAACTGAGAGAAGAAGGCTTGATTTTTCAACATAATACTCGTTCATTCCTCCTGTTTACATATCATACTTTCACCCTTGACTATCTCTAGTATCCTCTAGTTAAAAATTCTCTGGTTTCTGTTTACTAGGAAGAAGGTGGGCAAGAGTTAGTCCTTAACTGGACAGAGTGGGCAAAGGGGTCAGGACCTCACCCTTCTTAACCAGGTTTATCTCTAGCTTTAAGCACCACCAATAAGGCCTACTTCTGGAGATACTGGAGAAGCAAATGGCAACCCACTCCAGTATTCTTGCCTGGAGAATCCCATGGACAGAGGAGCCTGGTGGACTGCTGTCCATAGGGTTGCACAGAGTTGGACACAAAAGAAGTGACTTAGTATGCATGTATTCATTGGTGAAGGAAATGGCAACCCATTCCAGTATTCTTGCCTGGAGAATCCAAGGGACAGAGGAGCCTGGTGGGCGGCCATCTATGGGGTCGCACAGAGTCGGACAGGACTGCAGCGACTTAGCAGCAGCAGCTGGAGATACCTGGGGTAATTAGTCTTGGAGACTTTGGTATATTCTGTGGAATAAATCAGTTTTCTTTTTGGCTTCCCCATTGCCAGCTTAGGATTTAGCATTCTTTACTTTCCTTATTTGCTTCCCAGGTTCCAAAGTTTTGTGACTGTTGTCTCCTCGCCCATATTATTTTGTTCTTGTGAGTATATGCCTTAAAAATCTCTGTGAAATTTTAGAGGGCTTCAGAAGGGAGTGAAATGAAATGCATGCAATCAGCCACCTTTATCCAAAGCCTCTGTCCTTGCATTTTTCACGCATTGTTTCAATTGCTTCCTCAGACAGACCTTTTCTCAAATTCACAAACCAAGTCATCCTTCAAGACTCATATCCTACTGGGGTACCTGGAAGATATGATTATTTGTCATTAGTTGACTGATTCCCTGACTAAATTAAAAGCTCTTCAAAAGTAGGCATTGACATTCTTCTTTATCTCTCCTGATGCTTAACACTGTCCCTGGCTCTCTAGGAGCCCTCGGTAAATGCTTGTTGAATTTAATCAGCATGCAGAGGACTGAACGATGGTGATCCGGGCAGATGAGGGCTTTAGGAGGAACAGAAGACCCAAATTACTCATTTTCCATGCAAGGTTTTTGTCCATCTACTCTCTGCTTTTGGTTATAAAGATGCATGTCTATTTAGATATTTTCAACTTTGTAATTTTAAGGAGGCAAGCCAGGGAAAAACTTTATCTACCCTGTTCACCACCAGCAGATGGTATCAGCGGTCCCATGGACATAGTGCCTTTGGATGTGTAGACAAGTGGACTTTGGGACAGTTTAGGAAGTCCCTGGGGTTTAAGATCTTCCCAGAACCTAAGCTGCTCATGAGCTTGTGGAGTTTCTGTAACATGCACACACAGAGCTGTCTATCCCCCTTGATGTCATGGTTATTCTAAAGAAACTAAATGACTGCCTTTCTCCTGCCCATTGCTATCTTCTGATACCATTCCCCTCAGGTCTTTGGGCCATGCTGACTTGCAATCAGCTTTCAACTGAGCAAGGGACTGGAGATGGTTCGGTCTGAAGGTGACTGCCTCTGTCTCCAGATACCCGCCTTGATACTGCTGTTGCTGTTCTTATCCTGATGCTAGTCCCATGTGTGGATTTTCTTGCTTTTTTTGATAGATCCTCTGTGCAACCACGTGAGTTGGCTTCAGACCTCCAACTGGCTTTGCACTTGGGCCATTATAGTCTCTTGGCTTTCCAAGCTTTTGGCCTACTGTGGTCTGGCCCTTCAGTTTTCTGTTTGATACCCAGTCTAGTTGTTTCTCCAATATCCTCCATGGCCTGGTGGAGTAAGCACTGAGTTGCCTTGTTTTCTGGCCTCTCAGCACTGGCTACTCCACTCCAGATCCAGCTTTCCTTGTCCCTGCCATCAAAACCATTTCTTAACCCTGTGCATTTTCAACTCACTCAGTCACAAGTTGGCCAATGGGAGTGACACAGTGCTAAATGCTGTGACATTTCCTTGGGGCTGAGGAAAAAACTTGGATTAGAGTTCAGACATAGACGGGTATGTTGGATGCCTTGCAGAGGACGACTGGGTGGCACAGATTACAGGCTGCACCAGACTTAACAGTATGGTGTGAGTTGAGGAGGTCACTGGTTCAAGGTATGAAGTAAGGCTATATTTGAACCACCCCGAGGCACCTTGGGGATACCTAAGTATTTAGGGTAAGAGAAGGATGAAAAATAACACAAATAGAACTTGGCATTCAGATGCTCACATGACTGAAAGACCCCCTTCTCTTACTTTCCAAACAGCAAGACATAAGGCAGCAAGCAGTTTCCCCCGTCCGCTGGAGACATGAGGTGCAGAGGTGAAGAGCAAGTCAGGAACACTACAGGAGTGGTCTGACAGTCTGGGCAGCAGAGAGAATCATGGCAGGTGACACGTGGTGATCGAGATTCATGGTCAGACAGTTACAGAGCTCCAGGCGGTGGCAGCAGTGGCAGTGACAGTACAGGATGCCAGGGCACAGGAATAAAGGTCAGGTCAGTGACTCCTCATACGGAGCCCTAGGAGAATGCAGGATGTGCTTGAGGTCAAGCGATCAGAAAACAGAAGAGAGGGACGGCAAGAGTCTGGCTGGAACATGAAGAAAAGCAGAGGGATAGGCAACAGGGAAAATGACACGTGAATCCACAACCCCCCTATTTTGGGCCTCTCAGCAAAACATAATAAAGGGAAAAGGGAGTTTTCTGAGTGCTTGCCCCTTGGAAAGTAAGAGGTTATTATCCAGAAGCACCTAGGGATGAACTGTCACTGTGGTCCTAACCTTTGGTTCATAAACTGGTAAGAACTCAGGTTATATGCACATTGTCTGAGAAACAACATTGCAGAGTGCCAAAAGCTCCAAGCAAAATTTAATATTTATGACTCATTGTGGAGCTCATAATCACTAGTGGATGGAGTCTCCTATTTATAATAAAAACAATTGTACATAGCCAATTCCTTCAGATGTAAAAAGAAAACACACATGCATACCCATGCATACACAGAAATGCCTTATTAAAAAGACTAGAGGGCAATAGGATGGAAGAGCATTAAAAAATTGAAAATGACAATTACAACTTCCCCACGAGAGGCCCACATTTTAAAGTGTGTTGTCTATTTGCAGTGCTGCTCTCGCCTCTGTTGTTCATTGTTCGTGTCCCTTTGGCAAATTAAGTCATTGGAAAATATAACAGTCTTGCATTTATATTGCAGCTTATTTGTAGAGACTCAAGATACTTGTCTGTGGTTGTGGAGGCTTTGTTTCCTATATGAATGCATTTCCCAAGATGTCTGTGTGGGAATCACAGTGTCCCTGTTTTTTGTTGAACTGATAAATGCAAAACAACCAACTCATCTGGAGAGTCTTCATAGCCCACAGGTAGCTTCTGTTGTACAATTTGGACTTGGGAGTTGTGTGTGTGTGGGGTGATATTTCATAAATCAGAGAACGAGTTGGTTCAGACTCCCATCAAGGGAGGGTTGAGATGTTAAAAGCAACAAGCAGAGGAGGAAGTTAGATGTATATCAAGTCAAGGAGATCAACTTCAAGAGGAGTAAGATCAGATCCATGGGGAGGTGCAGAATTTGAGTCCACAGGTCAGAGTCAGGGCATTGAGTCAGCTGCAGATGCTGGTGGTATTGAGCAAGGCTTACCACTTCCCAGGTATGTCCCCTTGGTCCAGTCACTTAATCCCTCAGTAGCATAACTTGCTGAATTTTTAAAAAAATGGGGATGATAATATTTAATAACCACAGAAATTTCATACAGAATAAATGAATTAGTGTTTGTAAAATTATTAAAGTGTTTTGAAATTAACCTTCAAAAATGATGAGATGAGCACTGGTTTTAATAAATGAACCATAATTCAGCATCACCAGCCTTATGTCTTAGCTAGGTCTGTATTTCCATGTGTAGCACAGTATCTGGTGCACTCTAGGTACTCAGCCAATACTTCATGAACTGCTCTGACTCCACACCATGGTCTGCAAGCTGGTACAGACACTTGCCCGACACAGCCCAGTCTGGCAAGAACTTTGAGATGCTTGGTCTCCAGTAGTATGCTGCTCATCCTGGACTCAGCCTTTGCATTGGGGTCAATGCTACTACAGACTGGCCCAACCAGGTGAATGGGGCTTTCTGTCAGGTACCAGCTGCTTTCTTGTCATAGCAGGCTCACCATGTGGCCAGCAATTTAGGGATGTGCTGAGTCTATTTCCTTAATCATAATATCAACTATAATAATATATTAGGATGTTATTATTAGCGACCCAACACCTTTTAAGTGGCAAATCTGCTTTAAATACATTAATAGTCTCTGTCTCCATGGTGACGGAAGAAACTGTCAAAATGTTCAATATCCTCCTTAGTAATCTCATCTGGGCATATACCTTGTGTGGAGCTTATATTTCAGAGATGATAAAAATATGAACAAAAATTTTAAATAAAGAACACATTAGATAATCATAGATAAAGCACTATGATCAAAACACAATGGTGTAAGGGGAAATATATGAGATTAGTCATCGCTCAAGATACTCTGAAGCAGTGATTCTTAAGCTGGGTCCCTAAATGACCAGAATGTTTCAGACACGCAACTGTCTGAAGTGGGGGTGAACTTGGCCTGTTAGAGGAAAAGAAGACTGTGGTCTAGTGAGTGAAGCAAGAATAGGAGGCAGTCAGTAGGGGAGGTAGGGGTCTGAGAGAACAGGGCTTTGTAAGTGGCTTGGATTTTATTTTACATCCAGTGGGATACTTGTCAGGAGATGGGTTTGTATAGGAGAGTGAATTTCCTGCTGAGACCAATCTAGTAGCTCAGGAGAGAGTTGCTTGCAGTAGGGTGACTGTGGAGCACAAAAGATCAGTTAGGAGGCTATGCAGTGGTCCTCATTACGGAAAATAATGGCTGGACTTGGATAGTAGCAGTGGGTTTAGAGAGAAGGAAATGAGTTAAAGCAATGTTTTGGAGTTACAGAGCCAATAAGACTTGATAATGGGTTGGATGATGAAGGTGAAAAGAAGGGAGGAATAAGGAAGTCTCCTGGGTTTTGAGCTTAAGTAATTAGATGGTTTGTGATGCCATTTACTGAGATGAAGAGAACTAGGGGAAGAACAGGTTTGGAAAGGTTAGAAATCAATGATTCTGTTTGGGGTATATTACATTCAAGATCTAATACTGCTTCCAAAGTTTTTAATTTTTATCTCAGTGAGCTACATGGCAATTCACTGGAGAAGGCTTATCTGCTAAATTTGTAGTGGAAAAAGCAATTACCAGAGAAACTGAAAGAAATGGCTTATATCTCAAAGAGCACAGGTAGGAGCTGCAGGAATCCCTCCATTCCTATGAGCCCTGGGGCTCCCCATAGGAGAAGTTGAAAAGCAGCTCCCAGGATTCTCTCTAACTTATTGCAGTTTTCTCAGAACCATTCTCTTCAGGAAAAGGAAAACAAGAAATGTGCTTATACCATATTGCATTCTTTTCCTAGAAAAATCAATCAAAGCTATGTTTATTTCCCTGGCTTGCTATATATGGAAATGAGAATTCTCAAGTACTATGAATGATGTCTATGTGCCTCAGTACATAGGTGCCCTGAACCTTAACGTGTCTCTTTAGAATTAGTTCCGTAATAGTTCTCATAGACTTAAAGAAGGGAAAATTTCTTAGTCTTTGTATAAATATTCTTTCCAAGTGAGTGCTATTCTTTTTTCCTACCTCCTATGGAATGTGTTTTTCTTGGAGGGTATATTCAGACCAGGAGTTCTCAAATTTCCAATACTGAAATATGCCACTTAAACTACAAAGTTGCCTACTGGGAGAAGAATGATATGCCCAGTAGAGAGACAGGGTTTGTAATTTAATGAATGGTAAATAATGCATATTTGTCTCTAGTGTGTTCAGAAAGTTGTATAATCATTAGCACCATCTAATTCTAGCATGTTTGCATCACCCCCAAAATAAAATGATTTATGGTCTCCTCATTTGCCCCAAACTTCCTCTCTCCTGACCCTTTAGCTTACTTTTTGTGTCTATGAATGTGGTTACTTTGGACTTTTCATAAAAATGGAGTCATACAATATGTGACCTTTTGCATCTGCCTTTTCTGACTTAGCATCAGGTATTAAAAGTTGATTTATATGTAAAGTACAGACCTAACAGAAGCAGAAGATATTAAGAAGAGGTGGAAAGAATATACAGAAGAACTATACCCAAAAGGTCTTAATGACCCAGATAACCATAATCGTGTGGTCACTCAGCTAGAGTCATATACCCTGGAGTGTGAAGTCAAGCGGGCCTTAGGAAGCATTACTACAAACAAAGTTAGTGGAGGTGATAGAATACCAGCAGAGTTATTTCAAATCCTAAAAGATGATGCTGTTAAAGCACTGCACTCAATATGTCAGCAAATTTGGAAAACTCAGCAGTGACCAGAGGACTGGAAAGGTCAATTTTCATTCCAATCCCAAAGAAGAGCAATGCCAAAGAATGTTCAAACTACTGTACAATTGTGCCCATTCCACATGCTAGCAAGGTATGCTCAAAATCCTTCAAGCCCGGCTGCAATAGTATGTGAGGCAATCCCAGAGGTAAAGGCTGGGTTTAGAAAAAATAGAGGAACCAGAGATCAAATTGCCAACATTAGTTGGATCATAGAGAAAGCAAGGTAATTCTAGAAAAACATCTACTTCTGCTTCATTGACTACGCTAAAGCCTTTGACCGTGTGGAACAAACTGTGGAAAAGTCTTAAAGAGATGGGAATCCCAGATCACCGTATCTGTCTCCTGAGAAACCTGTATGCAGGTCAAGAAGCAACAGAACCCAACATGAAATAAAGGACTGGTTCAAATCGGGAAAGGAGTACATCAAGTCTGTATATTGTTATCCTGCTTATTTAACTTATATGCAGAATATATCATATGAAATGCCAGGCTGGATGAATCACAAGCTGGGATCAAGATTGCTGAGAGAAATATCTATAGCCTCAGATACGCAGATAATACCACTCTAATGGCAGAAAGCAAAGAAGATCTAAAGAGCCTCTTGATGAGGGTGAAACAGGAGAGTGGAAAAGTTGGCTTAAAAACTCAACATTCAAAACACAAAGATCATGGCATCTGATCCCATCATTTCATGGCAAAGAGAAGGGGAAAAAGTGGAAACAGTGACAGACTTTATTTTCTTGGGCTCCAAAATCACTGCAGACAGTGACTGCAGTCATGAAGTTAAAAGATGCTTGGTCATTGAAAGAAAAGCTATGACAAACCTAGATTGTATATTATTGTCCACAAGAGACCTACCTCAAAACAAGGGACACATACAGACTGAAAGTGAAGGGCTGGAAAAAGATATTTCACGCAAATGGAGACCAAAAGAAAGCAGGAGTAGCAACACTCATATCAGATAAAATAGACTGTGAAATAAAGGCTGTGAAAAGAGACAAAGAAGGACACTATATAATGATCAAAGGATCAATCCAAGAAGAAGATATAACAGTTATAAATATATATGCACCCAACATAGGAGCACAGCAATATGTAAGGCAAATGCTAACACATATGAAAGGGGAAATTAAGAGTAACACAATAATAGTAGGAGACTGTAATACCCCACTCACACCTATGGATAGATCAACTAAACAGAAAATTAGCAAGGAAACACAAACTTTAAATGATAAAATGGACCAGTTAGACCTAATTGATATCTATAGGACTGCTGCTGCTGCTAAGTCACTTCAGTCGTGTCTGACTCTGTGCGACCCCAGAGACGGCAGCCCACCAGGCTCCCCCGTCCCTGGGATTCTCCAGGCAAGAACACTGGAGTGGGTTGCCATTTCCTTCTCCAATGCATGAAAGTGAAAAGTGAAAGTAAAGTCACTCAGTCGTGTCCGACTCTTAGCGACCCCATAGACTGCAGCCTACCAGGCTCCTCTGACATTT